>NW_006408538.1:22741933-22859505 GCF_000296735.1 Chrysochloris asiatica | reverse complement strand
ACACAATCGAAAGCCCACAGAATTTTGACCATAGAATCTCGCAATATTGCAAGTTAAGACTTGAATTTTGATTTCAGGCCTTTACTTGAGAAATGCTGAGGGTTTTCTTCCCTTTTGATTTTCTAACTCCAGGTCTTTGCACATTTCATTAAAATACTTGACTTTGTCTTCTCAAGTTGCTCTTTGAAATTTTCTGTTCAGCTTGTTTCCTTCCTTATTTCTTCCATTCATATAGCTTCATTATGCTCAAGTGCAAGTTTTGGAGTCTTTTCTGACTTCCATTTTGGCCTTTTCTTTCTTTTTAATAACCTTTCACTTTCTTCATGGATGATGTTCTTAATGCCATCTCACAGCTCTGCTGGACTTCTGTCATTAGTGCCTAAGGCATCACATCTGTTCTTGAGATGGTCTGAAGTTCAGGTGGAATAAGTCTAAGGTCATGTCTTTGGCTCTTGTGGACTTGTTTTCATTTTCTTTAGCTTTAGCTTGAACTGGCATAGGAGAAATTTACAGTCTGCCCCTAGCCTTGTTTTAGCTGATGATATGGAGCTTTTCCATCATCTGTTCCCACAGATGAAGTCAATTTGATTGCTATGTATTCTGTCTGGTGAGGTATAGCCTTTCATGTTTTTTAAAAAAGGGTATTTGTAACAAATAAGTCATTGGTATTTCATAATTCTGTCATGTAATCCCCAGCATCATGTCTCTCACCAAGACCATATTTTCCAACTACTGAACCTCTGTGTTTCCTATCTTTGCATGGCAATTCTCAATGTTATTGCATGTTCTATCACTATCAGATGGAAGAAGTTGGTAGTATTCCTCAATTTCGCCATCACTGGCTCTAGTGATTGGTGTATAAATTTGAATAATAGTGCTATTAATTGTTCTTCTTTGTAGGTAGATGTATATTATCCTATCACAGGTAGTACAAACTGTAAGATAAATCTTGAAATGTTCTTTTGAATGAATTTGTCATTCCTGACATAGTAAACCATGTGCTTGTCAAAAGCAAAATGGATTGTCAGTACCAGTCCATTTCAGCTCACTAGTGGCTAGGATGGTGGTGGTTAGCTCTGCCACATAGTGACCCGTATTGAGTTTCTGAAGCTATAAATCTTTACGGGGGCAGAACGCCTCATCTTCATCTCTTAGAGTGACTGGTAGATTCGAATCGCTGAACTCACCATTAGTAGCCCATCTATAATCCATTTCACTGCCAGGACTCCCTAATGCCTATGCTATTGAATTTTATGTGCTCCACTGAATTTTTGACAACTTCCAAGTTTCCTGTATTCATATGCTGATATTCCATGTTCATGTTATTACTGGATATTTGCAACTGATGAGTCGGAACCAACTCGATAGCCCTTAACAACAACAAACGATCTCACGGTGTTCCACTGTTGTTTATAAAGTTTCCGTGGCTAATCATTCAGAAGTAGTTGGCCTCTCCCTCTTTCTAGTCTGTCTTAGTCTGGAAACTTTGTTAAAACTGGTCCACCATGGGTGATCCTACTGGTATTCAAAATACCAGTGGCATAGCTCCCAACCTCACAGCAATACACAAGCCACCACAGTACGACAAACTGACAAATGAGTTGTGGAGCTTGGTAAGTGTGGATGGATAGAAAGTCAAACAATGCAGAATACATTTTGGAGTGTCCATAGGGCCCATCGATAAACTAGATATAAGAAATGAGGGGTGGGGGAAAGAAGAATGAAGAAAATGCCTAGATTTGGAGCTTAAGTCATTGAGTGTATAATGAATTTATGTTAATAAGATGGGATAACTGGAGGGGGGACATGGTTTGAGTGGTAGGAAATCCAGAATTCTATTTGGGCTGTGGTAAGTAAGAAATCCACTACTCATCTGTCAGTTTGTCATACTGTGGTGGCTTGTGAGTTGTTGTGATTCTGAAAGCTAAAGTAAGAAATATGTACCAATCATGTACGTGAAAATGTCAAAAAGTTAGCTGTGTTTAAGAACCTAGAGTTATGGGGAAAGGTGAGAATTGAAGATAGAAATTTGGATGCATTATCAATGAGAGTCCTAGCAAGAAACACACTTTTACAGGAATAGGGAAGAATTTTATGAAAGGACCCCATAAAGTTATGTGCAGGGTTAAGGAGAGCTATAAAGGGATAGTAAAGTTCCCAGAGTTCCCAACAGGGAAGCCATGGCCAGCCCTAGACATGCAGGGGTGAGAGACAAAAGACTTTATAGAGAGATGTTGCAGTGAAGACCATTTGACAGGAGCTGTGGTCTTCTGGAGAGAAATGTTGCTGCTGCCATTTGATGACCTGACAGGAAGGAGGTGGGGATTTAGTACCATGAATTCATCTCTTCCCACCCATGAGTCTCCTCCCACTGGTCAAGCATAACAGGAAACCAGAGGACTCAAGAGCCATAAAGACCAGCTTTCTAGGACCCCCAACCTGGAAGGTCAATGGGGAAGTGTTCAGCACAGGCTTGATGGTATGGGCCTGTGAGGACCCTAGGAGAGTGTACAGAAAGAAGAAAGAAACATCCAGGGAAGTTCTATACATATTCCACCGCCTGTTGAGGGACAAGAGGATGAAGAGCCAACACAGAAAACTGAAAAGGAACAGGCAGAAGGGGAGTAGGAGAAAACCAGGAGAGGTTTGGATTGTTGCCGTCTTGAAAACATTTTTTAGGAAGCCACATCTGTTTGATTGAGAGGTGAAGTCAAGGAGGAATGGAAGGTGACCGTTGTTTTGGGAATGTGGTTGGTCATTGGTGACTTCAGCCAGAGAAGAGTCAGCACAAAGAGTAGTGGCGATTGAAGCTGGCCACTGGAGATGTGGACGCATGAGAGTTGGGGAAATCAAGGCAGGAACAATAGCAAGAGCTCTTTCTTGAAAGGTGAAGAGGAAAGGGAGTGGTGTTGTACAGTGTAAAGGAAGTTCATTTACGAGAGGCAGTAGTTCCTTTTATGATAGGAAATATTAGGACATGTCTGCACACTGGTGAATGATTCAGAGAGAAGGTAAAATGTTTGGTGCAGCCACGAGGTGGTACCTCAGAAACAAAGCCTGGAGAGACCCAGAGGGAGAGGGTGCAGAGCACTAATGGAGGAAAACCTTAGATGGGTCCAAGGATACTTCATTCAGAGGGACAGGGAATTGGCAGGAGGATAGATGCAGAGGCAGACAGTAGGTGGACTTCACCGGGAATGTGAAGGAAGCCCTGTTGAAGGTCTCCTGCTTTACGATGATGTGTGAGGCTGCTTGTGGAAGGTGTGGGAAGAGGGGCTAGAGGAGGAGAAGCTGAGACAGGAGGTTGTTTGGGACAGTGCCAGATGGATCATGGAAGAGTACAGAAAGGCCCTTGAAATCTGTGGCCATGGATTTAAAGTCTGTGTTCTTCCTCCAGCAATGTGTAGCTGCTGAGGTGCAGGTATGCAGAAAGGTGAACATGACAGAGGCAGAGAGGGGTGGGAGGGAAGGGTGCTTACAAAGGAGTGTCGCTTTGCAAAACTCAGACAGAGCTTAGTCATTCTGCCCCTCCAGTTAGGGGCAGTGTCTCTAGGGCACCATAGTCTATTTCATTCATTTACCTTTCTGTCTTGCACCTAGGTGGATTTCCCTATAAGAATCAAGGTTTGTTTGTTGGAAGTACAATTATATCAAACCTTGATTCTTAAAGTGAACTTCAGACTGAACTTCTCTTTGGCGTAGGTGTGTTAAAGATCTTGGGCTATGGTGGCAGTATGCTCTTGTTGTATGCCGTTGAGTCAATTCTGATTCATACACACCCTGCAGGTCAGAGTAGATCTTCCCTCACGAAGCCCTTGTATGGCACTGGACTGAAAGGTCGGTTTGAACCTCAAGGCCGGCTGTTCAAATTCACCAGCTGCTTCCCCGAAGCCATGTACAGGTTCGCTGTGAGTCAGAATTGACTTGACAGAACTTAACAACAACAATCTTTATCAGAGAAGATCATCAGGTTTTCCTCCCATGGAATGGGTAATGAGTTTAAACCTCAGACTTTTTGGTAAGCAACTGAATGCTTAACCATACACTGAATTAAATGTTGATTCTATCACTCTTAGCTGTGTGACCTTGGGCAAATCACTTAACCTCTCTAATGGGGAGTTCAGCAATTCAAATCTACCAGTCACTCTAAGAGATGAATATGAGGCGTTCTGCTCCCGTAATTTGTGATTCAGTTTTCTTCTCTGTAAAGCACAGATAACTAACGAGTCATACCTTCTGCAAAAAGGGTTGTTTGAGGATCAAAGAAGTTAATTAAAAAAAAATGTTTTACACCAGTGCCTGGCCTACAGTTTTAACTCAATAAATGTTAGCTATTATTATTACCACTGTTACTACATATAGAAGCACGGTAGCTCCGTAGGCTAAGCACTGAACTGTGAACCACAAGGTTGGTGGTTCGAGCTCACCAGCTGCTTTGCGGGACAACAATGAAGCTTTCTGCTTCCGCAAAGATTTTAAAAGCCTCAAAGACCCAATACAGCGTGGTTACGAGTCATAACCAACTCCACAACACTTAATGGCAACATTCTTGTGTATAAGAGCATCATACAGGATGAAAATGGACAGGGGAAGTAGAAGCAACATGGCTCTCCTGGGTGCTTTCTCCTTGTCCTTTCAAGGCAGGTCACCAAACACCAGATGGTTTCCTAGCCACTCCAAGCAAATAACCAGCCACGTTTGTTTTTTCGCTGATGGAAAGAGCATTGGACTGGGATTCAGAAATTTCGGGGCCGGCCAAGCTCCATCACAGGATGACCTGAGGCAGGTCATGACAACCTCTTCAGCTGACGGATGAGAATACTGAATCCCAGGGAGTGTAGCTACAAGATCTCATCCGCAAATCCAAAATCTTTATATGTTTCCAACCAGTGTTATTTACAAATGCAAGTCCTGTGAAAAACATGAAAAGGAACGCCTAGGAATCAAATGGTCAAGAATTGTGTTTATTTCTTCGATTGCAGGTTAAGCAGAGACCCTTTTAATTTCTGGCATTCAGTTTCATGTTTGCAGTGGTGAAGGTGCTAAGCCAGGAATGGTGTTAGTTCTTGTATACAGAAGGTTGCACCGTGATTCCAGTGAACTTAGCTCAGTCCTCCAGCGCCATTCTTCCAGGTTGTGTCCATCTGGAAGAGTGCTTGGGTGACCCTCGTTTGCCTCCTCCAAAATCTCTGTCTACACAGCCTGGACACATTATTAGTATATGGTAGTGGTGGAGTTGGTTCTAACTCATAGCTTAACCATAGGGTTTCCGAGGCTGTCAATCTTTACAGGAGCAGAAAGCCTCACCTTCTCCCATGGAACAGCTGCTAATTCCGAACTGCTGACCCTGAGGTTGGCAGCCTAACTCGTAACCACTACACTATAATGGCATATTAATTCCTGGAGTGTTGCTGTAGGATTAAATACTGGACTTCTTACCAAAAGGTTGGCGGTTCAAGCCCACTGGTCATTCTTGGAAACCCAACCCAAGGTTGCTGTGAGTCAGAACCAACTAGACGACACTTATCAACTAGGTCTCTTCTCATCCCACCTCAAGAGCCCCTGCCCGACACCATTTGAGTGGTCAGTGAATATTGGTTCTATAACGTAAACACAGTCTTCATTGGTTACATGTTAGGGGGCCAGGACAGTAGCATTCGAGCCATCTTCTTTAGACTGTATAAAATCCCAGAGGGAATTTGCAAAGGCAAGTGCTTCCCTCATCACTTTTATGTCTCCTTCCCCATCTTCCTCCTCAACAGTTTCACAAGTAGACTGGCAAGAAAAGCTGCCTTCAAAGTGGCATGGCTAATATTTTTATTTGACTGAGGAATGTCGTATTTGTGCCACTGCCAACCCTTTTAACATACAGTTGACCAGTCTGTCAGGATGTCCTAGGTGCAAGGTGTATTTATACCCCACCCCAGAGAGCCTTGGACTGCTCTCCCACATGTTCCTAGGAGCAGAATTGGAAGATGTTCTCAACCAACAAAGACAAGCGAACAGACCCAATATGTCACATCAGCAACCTTTCCCCGAGTTCCTTTTCAAAGGAGAGTTGATGAAAAAACAGCACTAACTCAAATCTCAGAGGCCTGTGTTTGAAATAAATGGGCTTGCAACAAACATTTCCGTCTGTAAACGTCTAAACCTTTCAAAAGATTAAAGCAAATTAGTGCTGGCATGTTTCATTCATTTGGCACCCTAACGGTGGGAATGTGGTACTCATTTCATTTGGGTGGATTATGAAATGCGTCAGTTTTTCCATTCTCTTTCTGCAGGGCATTTTTTTACTGCAAGGCCTGTCATGATGACATCACAGATCCCAAAAGAATAAAAAAATGTGGCTGCAAACGGCGTAAGTAGTATTTCTTTTCCCCTCCCCTCCCTCTCTCTACTTCCCGAATTCATTTTCCTTCTTCCTTTCCTATTTGAGAAACACTAAACATCAAGTTTTCTTGAATATGTTTATGTTTCACTAGCAGTTTACAGAGACATGAACTAAAGCCCTGTCCTCTCCTTAGTAGAGCACAAGGTGGAAAAATTACCACCCCACACCTGGGAGAGGAACTTAGGACCTAGTTCCACTTCTTGATCGTAAAGCAGTGCCTACATCGATGTGTCAAGTCCAATACAGTCAAGATGATATATAAAAAGGAGGAATGCTAAGGTCATGTAAAAGGGATAGTTTTCATAGAGAGACTCCCAGTGGATGGGAAGTGGGGAGTTGGGGGCGGGGGAGGGCGCACCAAATGTAAAGATGTCCACACCAAGACTGAGAAGAATCCTGTGACTAAGGACTCAGACCCCAACTGGGAAGTGACTTTATTTCCACTGGGATTCCTGTAGGTGTTAGTATTAAAGGCTATAGTTTTCATTTATGGTCTCCTCAGATCGGTCCCAGGAAAGAATTTGTGTCATTGTCTTCAGGGCCAACCTCAGACCCTTTTGCTCTTTGGGGTAGACTAGCTTGTGCTTACTAGATTCTGGCGTATCCGTCTTAAGCCCCTTCCAAAAGAGCTTGTGTTGGGAACGCTTCAGAAAGATCCAATAAGGGAAGGATGTTGGATTGTGAAACTCCAGTGAAACCATAGCTGACGGTGGACTTTGCCTTGGGAAGGTCAGGCCTTGTGTAGTTGTTATTACTTCATTGACATTGCTCCTGACCCTAGACAGAACGATACTGATCCCTTCCTTCCTATGGTGATTCAAATGTGAAAAAGTCCACATGAGATGATTTGTTCTAATACCCACCAGGACCCTGTGTAATAGCAGAGACTATTAATAATCCCATTTTTAAAAAAGGAATAGACGCTCACAGATTTAGTGAGGGGATAACATTGCTAAGGCTCACAAAGCCAACACCCCCACCCACCCATTGGGGCTATGTGACTTGAATGATCTGTCACCAGGGCAGTCAGCCTCAGCCCTGCTCTGTGGTTTGTCAATATCGACTCTGCTGAGCAGTTATCTCCTGGGCCATGCCCACCAGAAGAAAAACAACAATCTGAAGGTGAAGATAAACAGGAGAGAGTGAGAAATACAAGAGGGTGAACTCTGTTTCAGTAGAGGAGGGTGGAGAATGCAGGAGACTATTGAGGGAGTAATCCATGACAAGACAATGGCCAGGAATCAAGGATACTGGACATCAGTGAAACCGCAAGAATGGATCACTTACTGATGAACCAATATATGGATTGAGTGACTTCTTGCTTCAAGACTATTTGTGAGTGGTGAGCAAGACAAATTCCTGCCCTCCTGGAGTTTTCACTCTAATAAATGGTTGTTGTTCTTGATAAGTGCTACCAAGTCAGTTCTGACTCATAGTGACCCTGCATAGGATTTCCAAGGAGCGGTTGGCTGGTAAGTTTGAACCACCAACCTAGAAGCACAAGCTAAATAGAGGCAAACAATAATCATATAAACAATTGAATAAATCCATACAGAACCCTGGTGTGGCACTGCGGGTCAATGCACTGGACTGTAAGGTTGTTTTGAACCACAAGGTTGGTGGTTCAAGCTCACCAGCCGCTCTTTGGAAAGTCTATTCAGGGTCACTGTGAGTTGGGATTGACTCGATGGCACTTACCACTATCACGCAGAGATACGTCGCATGAAGGACATGAAACAGGCAGTGGAAGAGAGAGACTGAGGGTACGGGGAGCCTTGTAAGGAAGCCCCTGTAACTAGAAAACTCAGGAAGACCTCCTTGGAACTGACATTGGAACTGAGGCCAAATACAAATAGAGAGAGAGAAGCGCAAGGGCCAAACCAGGAATCAAGCAGCAGTTTTTTAGTTTTCAAGGGACAGAGGAAGGCCAGTGGGCTGACAGGATTTGAGACTAGAATGATACGAGAAGAGGTTCACACAGAAGGCCAAGATCCACATCCTAAAGGGTTGTGTAGGCCATTGTGAGAGTCCCTGGATGGCATAAACCCACCTAGAGATGCCTGGGAAACCCCACAGAGCAGCTGAGCTCTAAGTCACAGGAGAATGCCATGAGTCAGAATCAAGTTGATGGCAACCAACACCCACAGGGCCATTGTGGGAAACTGAAGGGTTTAAGCAAGGAAACAGCCTTGATTCTTATATTGAAAAATCTGCCTGGTGATTGGACAGAGAAAGCAGAAGGATGGACGGGAGCTTCTCAGATTACTGCAGTGCCCCGTCAGCCCCCTGGAACACAGCAGACCATTTTTGCAGGCCCTAGGACAAGGATGGAGCCTCTCATGTGTTTTTTCCACCTTTGTTCCAAGCAAGCAAACAGCAGGTGCCTTTCACTTCATCTTAGAGAGAGGCATATAATTGTTTAAAATAATTGTATTGAGTTCATTTCCCTTAAAGTTGGATCGCTAGTGAAGCCTATGATATTCTATCATGCATGGTGCAGATGACTGCTAAGACCTGCCTTGATGAAGTCAAGTCTGTGACGTGGGTCTCTGTCCCTTGTCTACACGATCCCTCCTGGAGTCTTCCATAAAGAGGGACTCAGAAGCCTCACTATTAATATTTGACAGCCATTTGAATTGTCCACATCATAACTAAAAGCCATAAACCTGTTACTGGGGGCAGTATGCAAGAGGGGGTGGGGTAGGAGGTAAGAGAAGTAAGTAGTTAGAATAAAACAAATGATTGAAAATAAGCCTCCCCATGCAGCATAGGCCTTAAGGTCAGCGGTTCGAAACTACCAGCTGCTCTGCGGGAGAAAGATGAGGCTTTCTACTCCCGTAAAGATGTACACCCTCAGAAACCCTGTACAGGGTCGCTATGGGTCGGAACCGACTCGATGGCACTTAACAACAACAACAATGCAGCATAGGCAAGTGAGGAAATCAGAAAAGGTGTGTTTAGGTGTCTAAGAAACTTTACGTAGGTACAATCCTTGGTTATTGGCAACTAATCCAGTTACGGAAAGTTAGGGATATTGACGATGCATTCTTGGTTCTCATCCCTTTGGCCACACATTGCATGGTGTCCTGTCGAGGACTAAGAGGACTGCTAATCCACATGGTCATTTGTCCAAACCTGTTTAGGTAGGCTGTTTATGAAAATTCACAGTGGCATGATACGTGTCCATGTGGGCAAGGCTACTAAGAGTGACAATCATTGGATTTGATCCACAGATCCCTAACCCTTCTCCCCAACCCCAACTCTTCCCCTTCCTTCTTCCCTCCTTGTCCCCGACCCAATCACTTTCCTTCAATAACTTTAAAAGTTTCATGTCCTACTCGTATTGTCCAGAGAAATATCAAATGTGGACCTTCCTTCCGTGTGCAGATTTCTGAAAATTCTGTGGGAGTATAGTTTAATATTTGAGTCTCTTTCCATTTCCTCATAGCTCTGCGTCAAAGATGAAAGTCAGATTCAGCTGTCTGGCCAAGGAGCACGGCCTGCTACTTACCCATCTTCTCTTTTTGTATGAAAAACTGGTTCTAATAATTTACATGTTTTTTCCCCCAGCCTCTGAAAGTTTGCCAAAGGGTGGACCCCTAGGGGACAAGGCATGTCTGAATTGATGTGTTGGACGACATTTTCTTTAACTTCTAATCATTGACGTATTCTTGATTTATTTTTTTCTCTTTGCTGCCTTGGAATATGGCCCCTACTCTATTTTATCTGCACACTGGTAGTGATCTATTGTGAGTAAAACGGGTTCCCAGCAGCCCAAAGTTCAGTCCCCTCTGTCTTTCTCTAGAAAAGATATTCCTTTCATTTTTTTGTATAATTTCAGTTTCTTTTTCTTTGGGTATTTATGTTGCATGTTGCAGTAACATCATGCCCCTGACTTCCTCATCCTTCAAAACCGTCCAGAGTAAACTGGAGCTAGAGAGTATGACAGGGAAAATACTCTGTTCAGTCACTCCACCCCACAGCCTCTTGCCAAACTCCTGGTGCTGAGTTTTCCATTTGAAAATAAGACCTTGACAACAGTTTTTCTCTTGAAGGACTTGTCTCCAGACTTTTAGGGGACACAGATTAGGCTGAGATAATCACCCCTAGATGCTTCATCAATTGGAAGCCACTGTCATGCTTGCCTTTGATAAATTAGATTCAGTCTCCCCTGCTGTTGAGCGCCATATCTTGAAGAAAACATATGCTGCGTTATATATTCATATGTTGTGGTATATATGATATATATCAGCACTTTATATGTAAAAGTATATCTTTTCATATATAAATATAGAGATATTCTGTAGAGAGAATGAAGTGTGTTTTACAAAATAAATGCCTCGCTATACAAGAAAGTGCTTGGCAGAGGATGAATTGTGTACCCAACTTTGGGAACATAAACCTCTAAATTGCTTTACTGGAGACAAGTATTCCATAGTGGTAATTATTTCCTATAGTCTGTAAAGTCCCCTTGCTCTAAAATCAAGTGTCTCTTTTAATAACTGTCCACAATGCTATCTGTACCTAGTTACTTTATGCGTGTGAGTCAGGCATCTCAGAAGATATGTTTTGTTATTCAAGCAAGGCTAAAGAGATACTCAAGGAGAACATTCCATGACATTTGTGACCTCTATAGAAGTCTGAGCAAGTAAGTGTAAGTCTCTGAGCCCCTGACTTTGTTACTCAAAAAGTAGGACCTTCTGTCACCCAACAAGATTGACAATTGAGAAAGAGCATTTATGGCCAGTATTTCTGTAAGTGACTTAGAACAATATGGATTTCACTGATGCCAGCACTGGGCAGAAGGGTCTTATTTATATACATGAGACATCACTGAACAGTGTGCTCACACTGCAGACTGGGTTAGTCCGATAATTGGGGAATTCATTGGAGAAGATGGTTCGATCCACTCATATTTCTTTGCAGCAGAAGAAGCAAGTCAGCCTGGTTTGGTGTGCTTTTCAGAGTTTGGAGAGTAACCGGTATGGAAACTCAATGTAAAAGCAAAATAAAACAGCGACCCAGAACACAGCACAGTTTTGCCAAAATTGACTCCCTGGTTCCCTTCCTCTGCAGAGCGCCTTTAAGGATGACCTCAGCCCCTGTCATACCTGAAGATCTTCCTCATCTATCTAACGATTCCATCAGAACTGGAGGGGGAATAGGATGCCTATCAACAAACAATTCTAGTGCCAAATCCTCTGCCTTCCCTCTGCAGAATATGATGGTTGCAGGCAGAATCACCTCACTGTGTGCTCCATGCTGCTGACAGTAACTAGCTTTTTCACTTTCCCTTTTTCTGTTCTTGGAAAACCACCGGCAGGATCTTTCTTCTTCCTCCAGAAGCAAATGGGGAAAGTTTTACTAAGTGAAGACACCATTCCTAATTTATCGGACTTGAAAAGAACATTTTCTCCTATCAAACAAATGCCACAACCTTAAACCTTCATAGACTTTTTCTTGCATGAACATTTTTATTTATAATTTCAGTTGCTGCCTAGCATCTTACAACCAGCTTCAGGATTCAGTTGTGGAAATTATCCTTCCTTTATTGGACTTCACCATTATTAGATTTTAAACATGAGATTCTGATCTGAAGATTGTCTGTGACTAGAATCATGACAGCTTTTCCTACCACTCCAGTCTTCATTTGCTCCATTTGAAACCTAAAATAGATCCCCCCTACAGTGGGAAAACTCCACCTCACCCCTCAGTCAAGTTCTGCTTTTTACGACCCTTCCAATCCACCTTGGAAATTAAGATTCTGAAATTAGAATTTGGCTGAACAATTGGGTTGCTTATGCAGAAGGCAGATGGTGCTGAACATAGACTAGGATAGAATCCAACAGTCTTCCATTCCAGAGTTGACTCGGAAGAGCTAGCCAGCAGAAAACCTGAGGTTGTCTTCTGACTGTGAGTTTGACTCAAGCGAAGAGTAGTTACTAAGTCTGGACCGGCTATTTCTCTGTAGCTTTTCATGCCATGATCAACACCTTTGAAAATGTAGAGAAAGTTGTCCAAGAAAGCTGCGTGTTTAGACACGCAAGAGTAAACAGTGAGCTTTGATGAAGCCTATTAGGGAGATACTTTAAATTTTGTCTCTATAAATAGTACTAGGAAGTCCTAATAGAATTGTTGGATGAATAGTCACGTACTTGTGGTGAAGGAAAACATATAAAAGTCTTGCCTCAAATTGTAAAACTGTTAGGACAAAGTTTGGAGGGAGGCGAGATCTTGGGTCTCATTCTTGGCAACCACGTATCTTATTTCAATATGTGGCACTGTTCCAAGAACAAGAAACTTGTGACATGGGACAGTAACAAAACTGCATCCCCAAGAGACTTACATATTCTGTTTTCCCAGAGTTAAGTCTGCCTGTGGGTGTAATTAATTGAGCATAAACTTCCAAGAACCCTAAGACGGAATGACAAGTAGCTACAGTATGCACAGCCGCTCAGGACACACTCTTGTCTGTTTCCTGTCTGAGGAAAGAGAACTTCAAGGAGACCCGGCCATCAGTTCATGAAGTGGTTCTTTTCTGGACTGGCTCAGGCTTGCAAAAAGGGTTTGACCATCCTAGGACCAGCTCCTAGAATCTGTCACTCTTTCTTCTTCAGTGCCCTTAAGCATCTCCCTTGGATCGTGCAAAGCAGTCAAACTGAAAGGAATCAGCATACAGTTCAACTCCTAGGGACAGCTAAGGCTACTCCTGCTGCCATTCAGAGAAAGCCCTTCCAGTTCGGGCCATCTCTTCACTAGCTGCTCTTCCACACTTGTCCACTAGATGTCCTCATAGATCTACTGCCTGTTACTAAAATCTTGGGGCTTTGGAAAGAGCAATGTTCGTAAAACAAGAAGGAAACACAAAAGGAGTGAGGGGCACTTTGTGTTGCCAAGTCATATTGAATGAATACAGAAACCTTCAGTGTTGCTTTGTGAAACCCTAACTTCGGGATCTCTGAAACAACCCTTCTAACTACCAACTCTAGAAAAGAAGACAGTCACTGAAAAAAAGGAAATAAAGTATAAGTGGTTTAGTATAGCCACGATTTACTAAAACAAAACTGAGGGATTAGGAAGCGAGAGGAGATGGGGGTGGTGTTTTCCAATTTGGGGGAGTCTATGGTTGAATTTTGATGCAATTCTATTTTCCATGTAAAAAGTATAATTTTCCACACAGGCTGCCTACATAGACCATTAGGGAGGTACATCCTCATCAGTTTTTCATTAAAGAGCTTGCCCTAGACTTGTTATAATGCCCCAGGAAATTTTTGCTACACATCCTTCAAGTCCCACATACCCTCCAGAACTGAGGTCAAAGTTGGTCTTAACATTTAAGATTGGACCCAGAATTTATAGAGGTTAAGACCCAGGACTGAGGGGCAAAGAAAGTGGACTGTTCCTAGACATTGAAGGAGGGAGTCATCCTCTCAGCTTGGTCTAGCCACAGTGATTCAGAAGGTTTGTCCATGTGCAGGGCTCAGTCATATTTAACTGTTTCTGTCTTGTCCTCTGGGCTTCTCATTGATCATTCTTTGCTGATTATTTTTGTGGTAGTGCTTATTTGTCTTGTTGAGAGTTCTATATTGTATTTTGTGTGAGTGTAAAGCCCACTGGGAAGGAATGACGTGTAATGGCATGCTTTCCTTTTTACGCATATGCTGCTTTGGAATGTGACTGCTTAGAATTAACAGTGAATCTTCTTTTAGCAAATGGTTTTGTGCTGCTTCAGTGACCAGTTTCAGCTTGCTCCTGCATGCTAACAATATGACATTTTAAAACAATGCATGGGCCCCCGAGCAGCCAACAATAACAGTTGCAGACTGTCTCTGAGAGGCACTGGTTTAACACTGTGCTTAGCTCTGAGCCTTTACAGAGTAGGAGGTACAAATTGCCTATTATGATGAGTTTGCTTCTGACAAAATACTTTCAAAAGTTATTCTGCCCCCATTATCCTCCCCTTGTCCTTAAAGAGGGTGTGTGTGCATATATATATAAACTTTCCCCACCCTCCATAAATGTGTCAGATTCTATTATTGTATATGGACTCAAAATGGCAGAATGGAGATGAACACTGGGGACTGTTGCTAGCTAGAAGCATATCATATCAGAGTTTGATGGGCTTCTCTTCTGCTACAGCATTTGATTAAAGTTTTTCTCAAAACAATTTATCTGCGGTAAAATGAGAAAGTCATTCTCATGTTCCTCCTCCTGTATATATAACAAATCAACATTTCTAGTCAAAAAACAAGAAAGCAAAAGCAAGGGAGTGGTCTCCACGTTGACCACCAGATCTGGATACACTGAGAAGTATTTTCATATCTTCAATTGAAGCCTTCCCCTCCCTCCCTCATCTCTTGACTTTAATCAGGGCTGTGTGTTTGTTTGGTTGAGCTGTCTGGCCATTCAGACCTTTGTACCATGCCTTCTAAATTCCTCTGATTCAAATGCTATAGCAGAACTTTTTTTTGGGGGGGGGAGGTGGGGGTGGTAAATGGTGTAGCACAGGGCTGAAGTTGGATGCATGATGATCCAAACACCTGACTAGCTCAATTGTGAAAAGAACACGTCATGGAAAACACGAGCCAAGGGTACAGGAATGAAGTGGCTGCTGAAGAGAGTTCTCATTCATCTCCCTCAGTACTTGTTTCTTCCCCCAACCATAATGCCACCCTTGCTTGACGAATCAAGTGTATGGCAAGTCATAAAGGTCTTAGAACAGGACTTGACCCATTTGAGAGATTTAAGCCCCTCTTCCAGGTAATGGTGACTGTGACATTCAAAGAGGGTAAATCCACTAGTCATGTTTTAAAGCAACAGTGCAACAACCGTTCTCCACAAAGAAAGAGAGGGGAAAGATGTTCCAAATGGAAGGTGTGGACTGAAGAACTAACACCTCTCCAGCTAAGGCTTACTGTGTGGCTGGGATGCTTGGAGGAAATATGAGTTCTCCAACCCTGTAGGGAAAAAACAAACAAGGCAGGTCCATTCATGCTAAGTGATTTGCAAACATGTTTGCCTGTTGTAGCATCAAACTGAGGTACACATGCTTCTCTTGTGCTGAAGTATAAATTGGCTTGAAGGATTAAAGGTGAAGAGCATTGAAAACTACACCGTGATGTCCAAACTGTTCTAGAAGGTTAGCCCTTGGGTTACATCCCTAGAACCTACGTAGCTTTAGAAGAGCTACTAATGCTACATGGAACTTCAGTCTTTTAAATGGATCTCTTCTCCTATTTTACATTTTGTAATATCGACTCTATTCTGGCCCAGATTTTGATTATGAGAGGGTGGAAAAAAAGGTTATGAACCAGAAGCCTGGTGGTTTTCTGAAATTTTGGTGGGTGAAGAGGAAAAGGCAGATGTAATTTTCAGATTGTCTCAGCTTTAAGCAGAAAATACACCCATGAGTAGTTAAATGCATTCCAATAGACCAACATCTCATATGCTTCTGGTGATTTCTTATTTGTGAACTGCCTTTAATGTCAAGTACGCAGCATTAGCCTTGAGTAGCTGCATTTCTTATATGGACAGATTTGGATATTTGTTCTGTCAAGAGTAAATTTAAATTCCTGTAGGCATCATGTAAGCTCACCCTCGGGAAGTTCAGCAGTGGCATCCTCAGATTCTATATTAACACGTAATCGTTTCACATCTAATTGGATGAAAGCTTGTCCCAGCCTCTGCCTAATGCCCAGAAATGAATGGAAATTAGAAAGCCCATGTATGAAATAGTTTTGCATCTTGCAAAAAAAAAAAGGTACCAAATAAGCAATTAACTGATTAGCCATGTATCTATTTTACCCTTCTGTATTAATTGTGCCAGGAGAAAAAACTGTTGGTTACGTTTTCACTGTCTCTAATTTGCTCCTCCGCCTCCTCCAAGAACCCAATTGTAATCAGTCATATGCTTTTCCTGTGGTCACTCACTTCTCCAAAGGGAGAAAAATAATATGCCATAGCCTAGGGGAACTATAGAAGCAATTCATATTTTCACTGCTTTTTTGATGTACAACCAAACTGTTATGAATAATCACTCTGCATTTTTTTTTCTGGGTCAAGACTGTTAACATGAACTAAGACCTGTGTTAAATCCTTTCAGTTCCCTTCCAGTTGCCTTGTTGTGTGTAACCTTGCCATTAACTACCGCTCTTCCTCTCCTCCCATCCAACCCCATGGTTCTAGCTAAGATGTCCATCTACAAGAGAATGAGACGAGCATGTTGTTTTGATTGCGGACGTTCTGAGCGTGACTGCTCGTGCATGTCAGGCCGTGTGCGTGGTAACGTGGACACCCTTGGGAGAACCTTCCCACTTTCTTCTGTCTCTGTTAATGATTGCTCCACCAGTTTCTGTGCCTGTAAGTTTAATCTGACACATGCAGTTCCACGTCTGTGCTGTCTGTGGTATCATCCCCGTCTTGTGTTGTGCCTGTGGTTCCGTGAGTCTTTTGGGCTAGTGCGTTTTCCCCAGTGTAACCTCTTGCGTGGTGTCCTATCTGCCTCTGTTTCTGTGTCTGTGTGAGGAAGGCCTGCCTCCCTTCCGGTTTTGTGAACTCACTGTGCTTTTTGTAATTGTGTGCAGAACTGGGATATATGATACTCTGGTGATAGTCTCTCTCTCCTAAATAAATGGAAATGGAAACTAATTAATGTTACAGCATATCCGATACTGGATCCAAACATAAATACATGAAAGTATGTATCTTAATGTTTGTGGAAACGTTATGGATTGCACTGACGAGAAGAAAGAGGATGTAGTGACAGGAATCCAGCTTTACCGTAAATTGTCTATAGTGACTTTAGATAGTTTCTAAACTATGACAGAGAGTCCTGGTGTGGCGCTGCAGGTTAAACCGGTTTGAACCGCAAGGTCGATGGGTCAAGCTCACCAACCGCTCCTCAGAAACGCTATACCTGCTTACTAGGAGTCAGACCCAATAACAACAACAATTAAGTAGGACAGAGTTTATATCCTATTAGGTATTTACATATGATTTCCTGGGTCCCATTAATGTTTATCCTTATCCTTCAATGCCCGATTTTCCCATAAATTCTTGGGTGAAAAATGTATTCTAAATTTGCCAATCTCTATAGGCTGGTAGATTCTAGAGCCTTTTCTCAGAAATATGACTTATTCAAAGGATCTTTCAATTACTATCTTTTATTTTCCCCACAACCGCTTTTAAAAGTAAAGTCTCTTGTAGCAATCCTGATCCTGACTAAAAACAAAACACAATGTAAGCTGTGAATTTCAGTGATTCTTTGAATCGATAGCACGTGTCTTTTGGGTCTGTTGTCTTAGTTTTTTGCATGCTCAGTAGTGTTAGAGGACCTGCCAAGGCCATGTAACTGGTAGCTGTCAAAACTGACATCTGTGCCACATTCCCAAGACCTCCCCACCCTGTGGCTTGCACCGTGTTTCACTGCTGTAGTTTATAACTCGATATTCCTGAAACGCCACTTTGCACACTGAGGCACAGGGTGTGGTTCTTGTCCAAGGGCAGAAGAGATTGTGAATCTGTGCGAGGACTTGCAAGTTTTCAAATATGGCTGTCATCTTATTTATTTATTTTTTTAAATGTTTTATTGTGAATTATATGATAGTTTACATGAGAGACCATTAGTTTTACATTCATCCTAGCATATATCATTTCATTGCCATGGTTACAATCCCTTCCATGCATCGTCAACCAACCAAAGGCTACACCCTGCAAGCCTGACCCCCAGTCGACAGCACACAGCCCCTCTCCCTCTCTGTGTCTAAACTCCCCAGCTGCTCCATCTCTCCACATCATCGGCTCTGCCTTCATCTCTGACATCACTGCTTCTCTGGGTAGGGTCCCGCTCTCCGCTCTTCTCCCTTGATGGTCCCAGGGACCTCGGCTCCTATACCACAAAGTTAGTCACTCCCCTCCTAGCTACTAAACGTCTACCTTTACATTTCCAAACCTCACAATCAGTCCTGATAACAATTATTCACTATTGTATCCCAAGAGACCTATCTGCATTTCCTTTTATGAGCCCCACCCTGACAGATTGGATACTACTCAGTGGAGATTCTACCTTCCTCCACAATGGCTGTCATCTTATTTTCACTTTTTTTTTTGTAATATTCAGAATGGAAGACATTTCCTACTTAAAAGGGATGATCCTTCCCTTTTAAGCACCAACACTTTGTGTGTGTGACCACTTCCATACCCAACTGGAGTTAATGTATACTGACAATAGTAGAAAGAAGAGCCCTTAACTCTTAAGCAATTGGTCCCCTGAAAAATGAATTTGGTCAACTCGCTTGTTCTCATGCTAGAAGTGGTCCCAATGAGAATGGTCATTGGAAGCATGCAGGACCGGGAACTGTAACTGTGTACCATGCATAGTGGACTGGTGTACCTTGCTGGGCACTGCTGTTTGTAACTGGAGCTCCAGGCTGAGATGTGCTCTGTGCAGTAAGCTGTAGTACAGGCATTTGGAAAACGTAAGTCTAGGGTGGGGTTTTCTGATTCATGGTTCATTGTTCCTCCAGAATAGTGCCACGGGAGTTTATGAGTGAGTGCCTCAGTACGAATCTTTACCTCTTTATTCCTACCACAAGGGTTCTCTCTAATTCATTTGGTATTCTCGCGATGGCCTAAGTCACAACTACATCAAAAAGTTATCTATTTGCAATGTGTGGAAAGACATCAGATTTAAAGACAGGAGCTGTGGAAAAAGAGCAAAACTTGGACCAAGCAGTGAGTTGTGGCAGCAGAGTTGGGCCATCTTTTCTTTGGTGGTGTCAGAGATAGCCACCCATCACTCTGCCAAAGGCGCAACTCCTTGGTCAAGATGTGTTCCTCTGTCCTCAAATAACCACTGGGCTCGAAAATCTTGTCCAGAGATTGACTGGAACAAAGGAAGGGGTTACTCTGGCTCTGACGTAGGGTCTGTGGTCAAGTCTTGGCAGTAGCCACCCACACTAATCACAGCAAAATCTCGGTCCCCAACTTGGGGCCCGTTGCACCCAGCGTGTTTGATTTTCATTGTATCCAAGAGAAACCACTATTTGAGGGATTTCTTAGTTCTGCAATTTCATTGGAGTACAGGAGCAAGCAAGAGGAGAAAACACTTGGGGTGGAATTGTCTTGTCCTGCCAGCTACATCACAGAAATGATATTGTTATCCTCTAGAACTCAGCCCTGCCATGGAAAACACAGAGCTCTAGACTGTACAGAGGATGCCTTAACTGACCCTGACAGCTTGGAGGGACTTGGTGTCCCTCTGATTCATCAGCCTCCCTGCCATGGTCACTTCATCAAACAAGAACAGATTTCATCCGTCCCTGCATGAGACCACTCACCTTTGACCATCAATAATAAGTTAGAAAAATCCATTCCAACATGAGCTCCTTCATGCACCCACATAAGCCCCTCTTCTCTGATTAAAACGTGTCTATCTCTATGCAGCATTCCGCTGGCAAAGCTTCAATAGCAAACCCTGGGCTTCCCTCATTGCTGGTGGGGCTGGGTGGTACCCATTTGACAGAGCTGGTTGACTCAAAGAGCAGTGGTGGGATTGGACTTTTCATTAAATATGAGCAGATGTGAAATGTAGAGGGTCTGACAATTAGAAATGGCAGGAGAAGGGCCCTTGAATCAAAGCGAGGTCAGATGGGTGGATCAGATTACTTCTCTTACATTCTTGAGTTGTTCTGAAAATCATTTTGAATTAGTGTCAGCAGAGCCATGATGGGTTTTGCCCTTTGTCTTTTATGCACGGTCTGTATTGTTTCCCAAGACACTCATTAAACGTCATTATACTATTACGGAGCTTGCTTTGGTCGCAGTTTCCCATTTGAGTCTGTGTGCTTTGGAGACTGCTTAATTCATTTCTCCCTTTCGTCTCCCTCTTTACCAGTTTTTTATTTCTTCTAAAGGGAAAGATTTCCGCTTCCAAGGGACTTTAAATGGAAACACAAAGTCCCATTACACATTTTCTGAAGTGGGAAGAGAAGTAGCCCGTTCCCAGAGGAGTTGTAATATATTAAAAGTGTTCACACAGTTTTAAAACCCTAACAGCAGGAAACGCCAGCTCAGAGCACCTCTCGGTGGTGTGACTATGCTTGCACTGTTGGTAAGTCACATACTATTGTGACAGATGTCTTCTTCTGTTGAACTTGTAAGGAGACAGAAGGCCAGACTGTGTTAACAAAAAGGTCTTCAGTTCAAAGAGGGAAGACTAGTCTACCAAAGGGTTATAAAAACAGCCTCAGAAAAGGAAACCAAATAGTGACCAATGATGTTGTTAAGTGCCATTGAAAACTTGAACTTGTAAATCTTTGTAGGAGCAGAAAGCCTCATCTTTCCTCCCATGGAGCAACTGGTGGGCTCGAACTACTGACCTTATGGTTTGCTGTCTAGTGCTTATGCTACAGATCCATGGCACTTGCTAGTGACTAATAAGTATTTTGTTTGGGGCAATAAGTCAGCACCTCATTTTCTGGTCATCCTAATTTTGTTGCTGTTAAGTGGCCCTAGGAGCTCTGGTAATGTAGTGGTTACAAATCAGGCTGCGAACCACAAGGTCAGCAGTTGGAAACTACCAGCTGTTCCGTGGGAGAAAGATGAGGCTTTCTGCGCCCGTAAAGATTTACAGCCTCAGAAACCCTGTACAGGGTCGCTATGGGTCGGAACCGACTCCACGGCACACAACCACCACCACCAAGTGTTCCTATATAGGAGTACCAGTTCTGTAAAAAGCCGTGGGGGGTGATAGGGACTCCACGCTTTTTTCAACTAACTGTACTCTAGTACTGTCTAATAAAAAATATATATATATATGCCTATTAACATTTTGTTGTTGTTGTTGTTAAGTGCCGTGAAGTTGGTTCCAACTCACAGTGTAGGGTTTCTGAGGAGCGGCTGGTGAGTTTGAACTGTCGACCCTGTGAATCAAACCAACCTTGAGAGCCAGTGCTTATCTTATGGCACCATCCCAGGACTCCACCTAGCAGCCTAAACATGCATATAAATTAGAGGTGGGAGTCCCTGGGTGGTGTCAATAGTTGGGCACTTGGCTGCAAACAGAAACGTTGGCAGTTCGAACCTAACCCATAGGCATCTTGGAATAAGGGCCTAGAGAACTGCCCCTAAAGGTCATGGCCATGGACACCCTAAGGAACCTGGTGGTCTTCAGTCCATCAGCTCACCAGGCTCAATGGCAATTGGTCACTGGTTAAGTTCCAATCAGTTCCATATTCCTTCAGTGTAATTGTGTAAAATGGTCCTTTATCTCTCATTAGAAGTTTATTCTTTTTACTTCTGTCTTGCCTGATACTGGATTGTTAAATCTAATAGAAGGGGACCATTACAATTATGATGCAGTGACAACACAGGACCATATTGATTCAAACCTGCCGAGACCTGCCTGACAGGAAGCCAGTCACCAACCATCAGGAACTGTGACATGAACACATTAATCATGTGGAAGAGAAGCAGGTCTTCAGAACGGCTCCTGGAAGTAGTTTTATCTAAAGTACACGTGCGATTACTCACACCAACCGTTCAATTTACTAATAGTTTAAACCTGTGCAATTGCATACAGCCGTTTGCAAATGCAGTAGCTAATTTTAAATTGTGCGTGAGTTTTATTCCGTGGATAAATATATGATACAAGGAGGCATTTGACTCCAGTGGTTAAGGTGAAAGGAAAAGTCCAATACGATTAGGTTGAAAGGAGACATACAGAAATCAGGTTGTTATAATCTTGGGGCTTGTCAGATAATAAACAACAAATAAAATCAGCTTATCACAAATAGCCTTTGATTCGTGCAGGCAGAGAAGTACCATTGTCAATGCTACAAAAGTCACTTGAGTGAACTAATGGCATTTTGAAGTCCATAAAATCAGATAGTAGGGCAGAAGGTGCAAACAGATCTAGGAAAATGTCTATTTTAGCACAGACCCTATGCTGAGAGCCTAGTAAAGAGAGATTTTAATGTAATAAGGTGCATTTAAAACTCAGTGGTCTATATCTCATTCCTTAGAGAGAGAGTTTTGGGTTACTGCCTCAAGCTCCCCAATGTTAAACTTTATTATGCTTTTGAGTTCTGGAATTCATGAGCCCCTCTTCCTACCCTTGTCACCATCACTGCCAATGATACAAACAGGAGAGGCACCAGAAAGTCTGCTCAAATCCATTTAGCTCATCTTCCTTGTTTGTGTTTCAAGTCCATCCATTCTAGGCCTGCAGTTTTCCCATTTTCTCACATGCAATGGTATGTATCATCTCTCTATCTGGTGTGTGTGTTTCCAGGTGACCTCAGCCCATCCACTGTGATTGGCCATTTGTACTTCATTGCAGGAGGTAAGAATAGGAAAGCAAGTCAAAATCAGCAGCTGTTTCATCATTCCACAAGACTACAATTGTTCTTGGGAGGCGCCTCTTAAGGCACCTTTTTGTGGATAGCAAACAGTGCTAAGGAAGTGGGAGACTCTCGATTGCATTTGTGGTAGCAATGCTTAGCAATAGGATGAGTGGAAATACTCTTTCCTACATGCTGCGAGTCACAGCTTACAGAATCGGTAGTTACTGAAATCAGTTTTGTAAGGCAAAATGCATGCTTGGTCAAAATTTCCTTAACGAAGTATCTCTTCAATTGCCCCTCTTAGCAGTTCCAAAGGTGCCCATGGGTAATGAAATCGGTTTATGCATTTTAGGTCCACCCATAGGTGATTTGGAAAAAGGGTTGAGTGATCTCCTTCCAAAATGTCAGCCAACGTAAAGTCTTTGAGACACAGTTCTACTTTGACATCCATGAGAGGTAATCAATTCAATAGTAAGTTTTTAAAAAAGTAGCACCAAACCATTTCAGCTGTTACCCAGAATGAATAGCTGGCTTGTTGTTTTCAGTTTAGTGTTGATGAGGTTATAGGTTTGCATTTAGAAACCTCGTTTTCCAAGTCCCTCACCCCTAAAATTAAACCACAAGTACAAGTTTCCCAGCTATCTGAAAGTAGAGCATTGGTAACCTGAGATGGCCTAAGGAAAAGTAGCAATTACCATTAGTTTATATGGGAAAACTTTTTGAACATTCTCAAATCCAAGATTGTTGTTATTAAGTGCCATCAAATCGCTTCCAACTCATAGTGACCCTGTGTAGGGTTTCCAAGGAGTGCCTGGTGAGTTTGAACTGCAGACCTTGCAGTTCAGTGCTTACCCTACAGTACCACACCCAAAGCCAAGATGTAAACTACCAAATCATACCAAATAGCACATTCAACCTAACATACCACTAACATACAGTGTTAACAAGACACAGGTGATGCTGTGGCGGCTTGATGCTGAGGTGCTGAGTGTATTTCCCGGGGAAAGAGCTTGACCACTTGCATCTCTCGGATCAGCGTGCAAGCAGCCACTTTAACAACTCGCTGCAAAACACGCGGACCACTGGTTTCTCTTTTAGCATTTTTTGTTCTTCCCATAAAGGTAAAAATCCTCTCTGGTAATTTTTTTGGTTTGTGGAAACAGGCAGTAACATAGGTCTTTAGTAAAAATAAAGTGGCAATAAATGAACTTTTGAAAAGTCAGGGATACCTGGGTTGTTGATATGCTCACAAAGAAACATTGTGTATGAATGAAAGTGGAAGGGAAAGTGGAAAAAAGCAGGCAACTTTTCAAAAGAAATTCTTTCTTGCAGGGTTGGTAGACAAGAAAGACAAAGGTCAGGGTGAGTGGTGCTGAAGGGCTCTTTTGTGTGTACCCCATCACTTGGACCCCTCCCACACCAAGAACAATAGCCAATGACACATGGCTTGGCTCTCAGGAAAACTAGAAAGGCCATTGCTGGTGGGTCACAGTAGCTGAACAGAGGACCTTACTGGAAATTATGTTGGCATTTTTGTTTGTGAACACTGACAGCTCCTGACCATAGACGGCACGTTCTTCTCTTACTTCCAAGGTGGAGAGCAGATTTGGTCAGTTCTCCATTTCATCTCTTTTTCCTGGATCCTGGTGACAGATGCTGGGACCACACCACCTTCCACTTGAGCTTTCTTGTCAAGACTCTGCCTAGAGCACAAATCCTGACCTTTCCTCTATGAAATTAAGTCCTGATGAGCAGACAGAGGTTTGAATCAGAGCAGGGTGGGAGCAAATGTCAAGTCTGTCTCCTGCCTCCCTCTTCCACCTGAACCAGGAGCCTGGATCAGACCCATTGTCAAGTTTGCAGAGCCTTAGGCTTTATGGAGCTAGGGAGACATAACTTATTAACAAAGAGCTATTAAATTTTTATCAATTTCACAACACAATGTAAATGCCTCCTATGAATCTACGTTGTATTCATTATCATTTAAAACGTTAATTAAGTCAAAGTTGCATTTAATTCCTCTCTAAAAGGGCCTCTGGGAAGAGGCTTTTAGAAACATCTGTGGGAGCTTGCAGCATGCAGAGACTGGAAACCCCCCAGCCCGCACTCAGGCTAGCCCCCTGAGTTGATTGTGATGGCGTGGCTGTGGCTAATTTGTTGTGATGTGATTGGGCATTGTCTCAAATTAGTATCAGACCAATAGCTGTATAAAGCCACTCAGGAGAGGTTGTCAGGCGGCTGCCTTGGCGCCTTTTCTCCCTGCCTTCAAATCACAAGCAGACAGACGGTAAGGAGCAGTAGATCCACAGCATGCATCTCAGTCGCCCCCAGGGCTTCTCCCCTTTTCATATGGTACACATCTTTCTAGTAGGATGCTGCTTTCATTTGAAAGGGATGTGTGTCCTCTGGCCAACAAATTTAGGACGCGTGCTAGTGAACTCCTAGGAAAGATCTTGGTGTTTGGGGTAATGGCAACGGTTTTCATGATGGAGTTATAAACAGGTCATGCTGGGGAGTGAATGGACGAAAACGAGACCTAGTAAGATTTGCTGAAAGACTGTTTAGCCCTTTTGAGCATTGTTTGTGTTGTTTTAAGTGCTCATGAGTCAGTTCTGTCTCATAGGAGAGGTGGTTGTTGGTAAGTGCCGTCGAGTTGGTTTAAACTCACAACCACCCTGTGCAGGGTTTCTGAAGAGTGACTGGTGAGCTTGCATTGCTGACCTTGTGGTTCAAACCCATATTACAGTCGAGAGCAATGACCCGCAGAACCATACCAGGACGTAGTATAGCAAGGGTAGGGAACCTTTTTCTCTGCCAAGGGCCAAATGGGTATTTATAACATCATGTGTGGGCCATACAAAATGATCAACTTAAAACTTGTTAAGAGTTGCCGAGTTGGTGCTGACTCATAGCAAACCTGTATTGGGTTTCCAAGGAGCAGCTGGTGGGTTTGAACTTCTGACCTTGTGATTCACAGTCCGATGCTGACCCTGCAGTACCACAACTTTTAATTAACTCACTGCAGTTGCCTTGGCAGGGCCAGACCAAATGATTTCAAGGGCCTTATAGGACTTGAAACTGCCTGGTCAACTGGGGACTATTTAACTAATGGATTCCAACTGCTTTAGAACCAGTAATTAAACTTTCTTTAAACAGACTTTAACTTCGTGAATTTGCATTTGGATAATGTGCACGGAGTCCTCTAGGCTGTAAATCAGGGGTGGGTAACATTAGACCCACGAACCTCTATTGTTAAGTGCAGTCAAGTCAGTTCCGACTCATAGGGAGACCGAGTCTGTGTATAGGCTTTCCAAGGAGCGGCTGGTGAGCTTGAACCACCGACTTTGTGGGCCAGTGCATTAATCCGCAATGCCACACGGGTCATATAAGGCCCTCAAAATCACTTACTTGGTCTGGCCCTGCCAGGGCAACTGTAATTCCAGCCATCCCATTATTGTTGATAAGAGCCATCGAGTCAGTTCCGACCCAAAGCAACCCTGTAGGGGATTTCCAAGGAGCAGTGGTGAGCTTGAACCACCAACCCTGCGGTTCAAACCGACTTTGCAATCCAGCACATTAATTCATAGCGCCATACCAGAACTCTAGCCATCATATTGTTGCTGTTGTTAAGTGCTGTCGAGTCAAATCCAACCCATAGTGACCCTGTATAGGGTTTCCAAGGAGCAGCTGGTGAGCTTGAACCACCGACCTTGCAATTCAAACGGCTTTGCAGTCTGGTGCATTAACCCACAGCGCCATACCAGGACTTCACCCATCACATCAGGGGTGAGTTAATGAAATGTTTGATAGAATATAGCAGGCTAATTTTTAAGTTGATTATTTTGTATGGCCCACAAATCGTGGTATAACTTTGGGCAGAAAAAGTTTCCCTGCCCCTGTTCTAGAAGTGTATCTTCAGGTTGTTCTAACAAAGCAGTACTGAGTAGGTTTGAACCCCTAACACTTTGGTAAGTAGTTGATTGCTTATTTGTGCCATCTAAACCCATTGCTAGCAAGTCAATTTTGACCCAAGGAGTTTTCAAGGCTGTAAGTCTTTACGGGAGCAGAAAGCCTTATCTTTCTCTTGCAGAACCGCTGATAGTTTTGAACTGCTGACCTTGCAGTTCGCAGCCCGAGTCGTAACCACTACGCTACCAGAGCTCCTTAAGGAGACCCCATAGGGCAAAGTAAAACTTCTCGAAGAGTTTTGAAAGCTGTAATGTTTACAGAAGCAGGCTGTCATGTCTTTTTCTGTGGTTTGATGAATGGTTCCCATTGCCGGCCTTTCAGCTAACAGCTGGGACCTTAGCCACTACATCACCAGAGCTCCCATGAACCACCTGTTGTTTATTGTTAGGTGCCCTAGAGTTGGTTCTGAATCACAACAGAAGAAAATACTGCCTGGTCTGGGCCTTGCTCATAACTGTTGCCTCGTTTGAATCACTGTAGTTGTCACTGTGTCAAGCCATCTCATTGAGGATCTTCTTTTTCACTAACTTTCTACTTTACTAAGCACGAAGTCTTTTTCCAGGGAATGGACCCTCCTCGTAACAGGACCAGAGTACATGAAATCTTGCCATCCACACTTCTAAGGAGCATTCTGATTGTCTCCTTCCAATACAGATTTGTTTTTTCATTCATCTGACAGTCTATGATATTTATAACATTCCTCAACACCCTAATTTTTATGCATCAATTCCTCTTCAATCTTCCTTATTCATTGTCCAGCTTTCACATGCGTATGAGGCGCTTGAAAATAGCATGGCTTGGGTCGGATGCACCTTAGTCCTCAAAGTAACATCTTTGCCTTTTAATACTTTAAAGAGGTCTTTTGCAACAGGACTGTCTAATGTTTGTTGTGGTGGTTGTTGAGTGTTGTCATGTCTAACATAGTATGCCATATAATTTCTTGACTGCTGCTTCCATGGACAATGCCTATGGCTTCAAGTAAAATGAAATCCTTAATAACTTCAATATTTTCTTTGTTTATCATGATGTTGATTATTAATCCAGTTTTGAGAATTTTTATTTTCTGTATGTTAAAGTGTGAGTCATACTAGAGGCTGTAGTTGGCCACCTGGGGACTCCTAAATTGTAAAATGTTGTTGTTGTTACGTGATATCAAGTCAGTTCTGACTCATAGTAACCCTGTATAGGGTTTCGGAGGAGCTGCTGGTGCTTATCCTATAGTGCCACACTGGTAAAATTGGGTCTCATTATTGGGAGGTGCAGCCTTGGATGTGAAGAGTCTTGTTCTTGGTCTATAATACAAATAGAAAATTTGTAAGCTATTTGATCAGGAAAGTGATTGGACTGGAAAGAGGCCTTTTTCTGGAAGAAGATGTGGAAGACTTGTGATGAGAAGAGAATTGGGAAACCGGCTCCCTGGAACCACTGGAGGAGAGATAGCAGACTGGAGGCTGAGGAAGGAGAGACCACAAGGCTGAACTGCTCATAGAGCCTTACTAAGCATGATCTGCAGCAGGGATACGGAACCTTTTTTCAACCCACTTTATAACAAGATTTGCGGGCCATACAAAATTATCAACTTAAAAATACGCCTGCTATATTTGGTCACATATTCAATTAACTCACAGCTAATGCGATGGCTGAAACTGCAGTTACCTTGGCAGGGCCAGACCAAGTAATTTTGAGGGTCTTATATGGCCCACTGAGTCCTGCAGTGGCGCTGTGGGTTAATGCACTGAATTAACCAGTGCATTTTAACTGCAAGGTCAGTGGTTCAAGCTCACCAGCCACTCCTCGGAAACCCTGTTTGGAACTGACTTGACAGCACTTCACAACATATGGCCCATGGGCCCTGAAGTTCCCCACCCCTAATCTATAGCTTAGAGGGCTCCACTGCTGAAGTGCATTATCCAATGCAAAGTCTTTAAAAAGCTAAACTCTTTTTAAAGTAAGTTTAATGGCTCTAAAGCAGTTGAATTCCATTAGTTAAATTTCAGCAGCTTAATTGTCCCCAGCTGAGCGGGCAGTCGTGTTTCTTATTTGAACTCAGTGGGTTTTCTTTTTATTGGAGGAGGATTTATGTCTGTCTCTACCAGGACTGGAAACCTAACTACATCCACCATCTTTGGTCCTGGGGACATGCTCTACTTCCTTTTTCTAACCAGGATTTCTTCCTCCCTCATCATTCTCATTTTGAATCAGGCTTGCATTCTTGAGTGTATTGGTGACGAAGAAGGTAGGCAGCTCTCATTTGCTGGCAAGACCCAGGCTGAGCAGCAGAAAGGAGTTAAGTGGGTACCAACATTTGGAACAGGTGGTCAGCCTTGAGGATCTTAGCTCGAGCTGCATGGGGTAACTTCGGTCACAGTTAATGGAAATGATTTTTTAAATCCTTGTGTACAACTAATGACACAGTAGTAAGCACTTGGCTGCTAACAGAAAGGCTGGTTGATCAAACCCACCAGCTCCATAGGAGAAAGATGGGGCTGTACTCTACCGTAAAGATCCCAACCTCAGAAACCATATGGTTGCTCAACTATGTCCTATAGGATTCCCGAGTTGGAACTGAATCGTCGACAACGGTATAGGTAACCTTCTCAGGGAGACAACATGCCTCCTTCAGTCAATGCAGAGAAAAAATAATAATCAGTAACTTACATCCCATTCATTTAAAATCCACTGTGGTTTTCAACCACTTGTTGGTAGAAATACAAAACACATTTCCTGTGAAGTTCTGCCATACAAAATCTTAGAATGTCATGTGGCATTTCAAATAAGCAGACTGACACAATTGTGTTTTCCTTTTTGTCTCTATGTACACAAGACCTCTGTCTGTTTTCATTGTGTCTGTATGTTAGTATCCATGACTGCACCATTGATACACACCATCGGCCCCAAAGCGTCATTGAAACAGCCTGGAAAAGCCGTTGAGTCCTGGGTTCTGTCATAGTGGTCAGGCATGCATGCTGAGAATGCAAACATCTGGATATAAAATATGACAAAATGTTTGTTGCCCTTCCTCTCTCTGGGGCCTTTCCTACACCAGCATGTTGAACTTTCTAGATAATTGAGGAATTCTCCATCCCAACTTTCCAAACCTTATACTAAGATGGTTCTGTATCCGAGCCAGCCATCTTCCCAAAGGGATTCTAAATGGATAGCTGGAATTGCCCAGTCTTATCATACACAGATTTGAAATCTCAGAGAAGAGATTGAGAGTTCTTGTCAATTACAAGATTATACTCAACTTGGAAGAAGGCGACTGGACATGCCCATAGATTTTTATTATGAGAAGACTTTCTTCTGATATCCAGGTCACACGAGCTGAGCTTTTAGTCTGGAAATCTCTGACCATCTTATTCGGTCAGTCTCAAAATGAGACATTCTGTCACATCTATAGGAAATGGCAAGAGCAAAACTTTTCTGGACTCACTCAGTCAACTGAAAAGCCTTCATTCTATCCCCTTAGACACGGCAAGTGAGTACCACCAAAGGTTCCTAAAGCTACAGAGAAAACCTGCTGTTTGCCCAAAGTGGAAGCCTTTGGGGCAAATCTGCCTCCACGTCCATCAGCTGCACTGAGAGAGAATTAAATGAAGTGAGGAAACTGCTTTCCAGGGCACGAGCCGTGCAGGTTGTATGAACAGTGCCTGGAGGGCTGTTCGTGCACCACAGAGTGTGGGCCACCTCTGAAAGTGGAGTGACGGCTGAGATGAAATTGATCTCCTTTTCTGCCAATGGCAGCTTTCTGAATTGGAGCCTGCTGGATGGTGCTTAGTAGAGAGAAAGCATGAATGCTACTTCCTTCCAAGGTCATCCTTGGCTGGCCTCTCTGTGTTGGCAAGAACGCTTGAGCAGCAAATGGCCTGAAGGATTCGAGCTCAGTAAATATTTGATGAGAGAAAGAATGAATAAATGAAGGGATTCTCAACCTAAAGCTAAATGAATTGATGGTATGCCAGAAGCATGATCACCCAGATCCGTGAAGTTTCCTAAAACATTCTGAGCAGATTTGTATATAATCTTTATGTGTAAACATAAAAAACTGGATACACAAAAACATTCAAGAGGGAGGAAAACGTAGCACATGTATACTAACAAAGGCATAGCTGATGGATCACGAAAATAACAAACTAATATCTTTGATAAGAATAAATGTTGAGAAAGAAGTTCTAGAAGCAAAGAATGGGGGCGGGGGGAATCCATAGGAGGCAAAAATCTTTTTTTTTTTTTTTTTCTTTTCCAAATGAGGAGCAAGAAGCAGGGATATCGCCAGTCAAAAGATACTTGGGTATGTAGAGCATTTGCTGTAGAAAATCAAGCTCTTATAGCATTTGCATTTAGTTTTGTTAATTTCATCGATTGTGATTATTTTCCGGTGAGTCAAAATGACACGAAATTTTAGTGCTTCTGTTAGGGGTCGATTTGTAGATCAGTGCCCAAATTTGGGGACATATTTAAGGTCATTCATACCTATTACAGAGTTCTGGTGCAGCACTGGTCTGTAGTCACTAGGTTGGTGGTTCAAACCCACCAGCTGTTCTTTGGAAAACCCTAGACAGAGTCACTATGAGTCTGAACCATCTTGATGGCACCTAACAAAAACAACATATCTATTACAGTATTTGGCTCTGACTTGCCATAGGTGGACTAAATCCACCAGTACCCAAGTGACAGTTACTCCCTTCTTCAGTCTAAAGTATAAGTGCCTCGATTTTTGCCATTCTCTTGGTTCTGCCCAAGACAAGGAAGGAGCAGGAAGCTCCTGATTGCTCACAGAGTTCTTCCAGGCTGCTCCATGCATGCTGTTTTTGCCTTTGAGTGGCTTTGAACTGTTCTCTGCATTTTGTCAAGGTTGATCTGGTCATTTCTTCAGTACAGATGAGTAAATTTCCACATATGGCCTGTAACGTATCCAACTGAGAGAACATATCCAGCAGGGATGCTTCAAAGCCAAAGCCCTAAACAGGTGTTACTGAAAAGAAAAAAAAAAAGAGAGAGATGACCTGCGGAGAGGAGAGTCTTGCAGAGAAAATGACAGAATGTATGCTAACATCGCAGGCAGGGAGGAAGGGGCTCAGGCCACAGGCTGGGAAGTCTTGGATGTGGATGTACAATGTGCAGTAGAAGGATTATTGGAAGCACTGCTCATTTGCAGATTTCTCTGTTAAGATAGATGATGATGGATATCCGTTAGACATTTCCTGTCTTTTCTCCATCATAGAAAGACCCTTGGTTAAGGCTTTGCTGCTAACTCAAAAGTTGGCAGTTTGAACCCAACAGCCATTCCATGGGGAAAAGATGTGGCAGGTTGCTGCTGTAAAGATGACAGCCTTGGGAACTCTCTGAGGCACTTCTATTCTGTCATGTAGAGTCACTGTACATTGTCTTCATGGCAATGGGTCACTTTGGTTTGATTTGATCTCCTCCAGAGATTAGGGGGAGTCCTGGTGTGGTACTGTAGTATAAGCATATTAGACTTCTAATCACAAGATTGGTAGTTCAAACCTACCAGCTGCTCCTTGGAAACCCTATACAGAGTTACTATGAGTCAGAACATCAGCACTTAACAACGACAACAGCAACTAGGGGATTCCCAGGTCATTCTCCTTACTGTGGCGTATGCTAAGTCATCTCATTGCCATGTGAAATTCTAGGGATTGGTGGAGCAGGGAAAGGAAGACAAGAGATGAGATTTGAATGTTTTCTGGGAATGTTGTAGATAAGTCCAGGTGTAGTTGTACTTGGATGTGTTTACCAAGTAGGTACTCAGAAGATGGTATTACTCATACAGAGTAATGCCTTACTGTGTTTAAGGATTCAGCCTACTCAAGGCACTGACATCATCTCATTGCATCTCCAAAGTAGACATTATCTCCTAATAGCTATGGGACCTCGGAAAAGTTCCAGAACTTCCCTGTGCCTTACTTTTCCATCTGTAAGATGGGAGTAATAACAGACCCACCTTATAATGGTTGCAAGGACTAGAGTGGTTGAGTATAATTAAAGTTCCTGTAAGAATACAGTTATGAGTTGGGCTGCTAACCTCAAGATCAGCAGTTCAAACCTACCAGCTGTTCCACGGGAGAACAATGAAACTTTCTGCTTCTGTAAAGATTTACAGCCTCAGAGACCCCATACAGGGTTGCTGTGAGTCGGAACTGAGTCTCCACTACTTTAAGATTACTGGGCATGTGTTAAGTGATATGATTTATTAGCATCATCATTGTCCTTTCATTAACAGATGAAGTAACAGGCAGATTAACGTGATGACAGTCACACTTTTAGTGGATGAATACATGGCTTGTGTTGCCATGTTTTATAATGATGGGAATTTAATGATAAACCACTTTAAACAGAGTTAATACATTGTTTTCCAAATGGTTGCCTCTTGTCAAGCTATCTAAAAAATGATCGTCAACTTCAGGAAGCAAAGTTCATGGATAGTATCTCAGAATTGAACAGCTTAGTTTAACAGTCTATAAAATGAACAGTGAGTCCATTTATATAATTTCTAGATCAGGGAGTAAACAATCACAACAGAAATAAACCAATCAAAATAATTTGCTTGAAGTGGCCACGCCCATCTTCTCAGAACTGCAAAATTTGTGTGTAACGTGAGGCATTTGGATGAATGAATGTGTGTTTCCAGTTTCTTTAAAGTCTTTAGACTGATTCACTACATAGGCTCTTTCTCTTGATTTTTCTGATCAAAACAAAACGTAAAAGTTGTTTGTGTTTCAACCCTTGTAGTTGTAAATCCTCTCAAATGGTGAAGTATACTTAACTGCGCTCTAGTAAGCCTTGTATAGGGAAAACATAGGGCAAAAAGTCATGAAATTCTTTGATAAACATCTAGTGGTGTATTAGTGTTGTTTTGATCAGCTAGGCCAGAAGCTGAAGATGGACGTAGTGGCATCTAGAGAGTCCACAAGATTTATATATATAAGATTTATTGTGACTTGAGTGATAGTTTACATGGGAGAAAATTGGTTTTACACTCATTGTTTCATGGCAATGATTACAGTCCCCTCCATGCATCATCATCCAACAAACAGTATTTGCTTTTATTCCCTCTGTTTCTTTTTTAGGATGTACACAAAAACACTCAGGAATATATAATAGTTTAAACAACCAACGGGCACATTCTATAAGCCTGCCTCTCCTGGCTGCCAGCACACAGCCTTTCTCTTCCCCAGCCTCTAGAATCCTCAGCTTCTCTCTATCTCCATGTCCCCATCTCTGCCTCCATCTCTGGTTCTCTGCCTCTCTTGGTAGGGTCCCACATTCCACTTATGCCCTTCTCCCTGGATGATTCTAGGGTCCTCTGTTCCTGGACTATAATATTAACTACTACCCCTTTTTGTTAAAAAACTTCTATCTTTATAGTTGTGACAATCGTAATTAGTAATAATAGCAGTTACTGACTATTGAATGATAAGAATCGTATCCCCATTTCCTTTCACCAGATCTGTCTAGACAAGATGAAAACTATAGTGGGAATTCTACCTTCCCCTGCATACTCTGAAACTAAACTCCCTCTTGAAAACTTGTAAGCCAGTCACTTTGTGCCTTTATAGCACTCCCATCCCCGCCCATTTCAGATAGCCAATGTTTAAGTTACCCACCCCTATCAACCCTGTGTACAGAGAGAATGGGAATGGTTCTTGATGTGAAGACTCCTTCCCTCTCAGTTGGTATTTTGAGCTACGACATCCATAAGTATAGGTCAAGTTCATCAAATTGTAGCAAATAACACTTGTAAATGTATCAAAAATTTTTTTAATTTTGATAAATTAAAATTTTATCAAATTTTTAAAGTCTTCCTCTAGTTGAGTTCTGATCATCTAGTAATTGAAACTAGATCAAATGGGTACTAACTGCAAGTTTGGGGGTTCTTGCATGTCTCCCCTCAATTTATATCAGCTGAATGCTTCACTCTCAGTTCTAGCCCTCTGTGGCTATGTCCTAGTCCATGGGTTCAGGGGTCCCCAGGTCTCACTATACTTCAGACCAACCAGCCTTCCTCTTCTCTCTCTCATCTCAATATCAACGGGAGTCTATGGAATGTGGTCGAACTAAGCCCTATCTTCACTGCTGTCTTTCCCCTTCTCCTGCTCACCAGTTAGACCAGCATGATTGTCAGCAAGCTTACATGCCCGCTTTTGTGTTCCCTTTGGGTTTCAGTCATGGAGGGTGGTTTGTCCTGAAGGGACTTGATTGATTGCCTTGATGGCTCCCCAGCAAACAACTTGCTTATTCTTGTAGTGGCCCAAGGAGTCATTGTTTTATTATAAAATTACCTTCCTTTAAGGTCTTTCTCTCTCTCTCCTCTCTTTCTTTTCCCAAGGAGAAGACAGAAAAGGTGACTTTTTCATGAGACCTAGGATTGTCTGAATTCTAGTGAATTGAGGGTATTTGTAAGCTATGGAAGAAGATACCAAAGACCACTTTATTTGTAGTTTTTCTCCAAATGGCCCTAACCCTTACATGATGAATGACAACTACTCACCTCCCTCAAAAGTCTCCTGTCCTGGCTGCCTTATCTTGCTATTGTCAGTTCTCCAGAAATATAACTTGTGAGTATGTATAGGGCCAAACAAGGACTCATCTCCAGGCAAATGTAGTTGATGGATGAACAAGTCTTTTTCTTGCACCTGACTTAGCCCAGGTGTCAAAATATTTTCTGGAATCTTTAGAAAGTTACGACTTTGGATCCTGTCATTCCTCATCCAACTTAAACCTTGCGTTTATCACCTGACTTTTTCATTTCTAAAATGGCATGGAGCTAGTTAATCAATTCTTGTGGTTTTGGAAGATGGAGAGAAGTTTGAAGAACAAACAAAATGAGAGAAAGAGTTGGAAGTGAGAAATAACATTTATTTCCATCTGAGTTCTACAAAAGTTTCTTTTCTTGCCTGTGGTCTTGAGCCCCACCCATCTTTGGGGTCCGGTTAGTGTTGAGATTTCACATCACCGCACTCCCTCAATCATTTTATGAGTGGTTGTACTCTGCTTCCTGTTGCATTTCTCATTCGTGCTAAAGGTGGGGCCATGAAGGGCACGCATGTACTGCATCCAATCTTTGCCATTGCCTTTTCTTTGAGCAGACCTCATGTGAGGACATGAGTATTGATAGCATTTGAAATTCCAAGTATTTCGCTGTCTTGCTCTCTCCTTCATCCATCTCATTGATGGTCAAGTCTTCTGTTTCCATCTCTGGGTTCCATTGTTCAAACCGTCTTCCTATTGCCATTTTCCATGGCATTGTGACTCTCACTCCCTCAGTTTTTAGTACCTGGTCTACCATGGTTGACTTTGAATTAGTCTCCCTTGCCACCAGTCTACCACCAAGTTTAATATTTAAATCACAGATCTGGTCATGCTATTATTTCAGATTAAAAAGGAAAACAAATCAGTAGCGTTGGTAGAACAATGTCTAAAATTCTTAAAATGGAGTGCAAGCCCTTCCCAGTTTTGCCTCAACCTCTTCCTGGTTTTAGTCTCAACAAAAGTAGACATTCAACCATTCTCCAAAAAGTACTTGTTCTCATTACTTAATCATAATGTGATTTCAATTCTTTCCCTTCACGTAGAAGGCAAATTATGACCCATGAACCAAATCTGGCCCTCTGCCTGTTTTAGTAAATAAAGTTTTATTGTTACAGTCACACCCATTCATTTTCATATTATCTATAGCTGCTTCCCAGTCACAACACAAAGCTGAGTAGTTGCAACGTGTTGTTGTTGTAGTCAGTTGCAACAGAGAACAAATATCCAACTCACAGCAAAATATTTACTATCTAGCATTACAGAAAAAGTTTGCCAATCCCACCAAATTTAAGCATTCCCATGTCTCTTAAGTGTTTTTGACTGACCCACCTCCCGTATTAAATCAGAAATAACAGGTCTCTCTCTTATAAGAGGATGGTGGCGGTAGTTCCGTCCCATGGAGTCAGTTCCGACTCATAGCGACCCTGTACAGGGTTTCCGAGGCTGTAAATCTTTACGGGAGCAGAAAGCCTCATCTTTCTCCCGCGGAGCGGCTGGTAGTTTTGAACTGCTGATTTTGAGGTTAGCAGCCTGACTCGTAATCACTACACTATCAGAGCGCCATAAAAGCGGATAACACTTCATATAAATCCCATGTAGAGCCATGGTGAGGAGTCTAGAAGTTAAATAGTTTTTTTAAAAGGGCACAAAAAAATCTCATTGGACTTCAAATTTGTCAGCATATTGCACGAAGCAGCCAAAACACACAATGGAGATTCAAAAACATTTTTCTAAATCACCTATAAACTCTGTAGGGAATATGTCCTCAAAAGCATTTGTCTCAAGAGAAAGAAAATCTTGAAGGTCGAGATTTTATTTTTGCCTGGTACCATCTTACACAAAACTTTTCTTAGCAGTTGGGTTTGACTTGGTAAGTCTTGAATGACGGCTTGTTCTGAAGCTGGTACATTTCTCCCGCTGCTTCTCTGATAGGCACAGGATGTGTTTGGACTCGTAGTGGGTCTGGGGAGCCTCGCACATTCCCTTTCCATAGGTCTTTGGGTATTGGAGATAAGACAGATAGTACAGTTCATTGCTTCCCTATCCACCTGGTGACCTCACTGTGTCCTTCAGATACAAGACATGTTTCAGCTGTTTTCATCCACCTATGATTTCTCATTGATGTGTGTTTATCCCAACTTCTCTGAAGGCAAGGCCTGTACCTGTAGTCACTTGGGTTCTAACCAGTTGTCTAGACCTAATCTCACTGTGTTGATACACTGGCGAATCCACTAGGGGTTATGTTCAAGCTGGGTAAGGAGCTTCCTGTGAGACCACCTGAAATCTTGATAGTCCTAAACCCATCCTTCACATCTTCCTGAAGTTGTTTTTGGTAACCCTGTCTCCAGAGCTAGATGTAGCCAGTTGAGCTAAGAGATGAGCTCGTCTGTGCTCGGGACCTTCCTAGTCCGACATGCTTGGGGCTTAAAGGAAGTGCTTTTAACACCTCCTTCTCTTCACACATGTGCTGTTTCCAGCTTAGACAGATGGAAGACTTGGATATAAAGGAATCTACATTTCCGTCGGAAAGAACAAAATTTGTTTGTTCTTTTTAAGGAATATGGTTTTAAATACTGTGTGAGTTATTTTGTTGTGGGTGTTAGAGATGAAACCTCAATAAATTTTTGAAATTAGCCATCCCTCATAAGCACTGAATGTTAATCAGCAGAGTAGTTTTGCTTGAGATGAAATCGGGGCCACCTCGGACCTGTCATTTGTCATTTACTGGGGGCTTTTGTGGTTTTGTTTGTTTTTAATCATTGGAGGTTTATTTGTTGCAAGTGAAAAATACAAGTCTTATTCATACATCTGTCCTTTTTCCTTTTCCTTTTGGTTAGCGATCCAATCAGTGTTGTAAGTGACATGTCTGTCCGTTGTCACCCCTAGTTTTCACGAGCTACAGTGTAGTTGTCTTCTTATAAAAGCAGCAGACCTCCTTGTAGCTAAAATATGCCTTTCATGGGTGCTCTGGTGTTAATTTATTTCACAGTTTCCTTTGCAGATGCAATCCGAGTTACCTATCACATTCCCTCTTCGTCCTTTTGTAGGGTCCCTTTGCTATCTCATTTGTGTCATCTTTTTACTGCAAAATGACAGGCCACATTTGATTGCTGACTGCAGCCGTGACTTGTATTTTCTGCCTCTTCTCTATTGCCATTTAAAAATGTATAACACTTATAGATGTAATCTGAGTTATCTTTATAACTCAGGTTTTGTTATATGAGCAAATTTCCCAAATGGCACTTTAGTTTAGGTGCGTTTTTTAAAGACAGAAAGAAATATTCCTTGTAAAAGTATTTTCCCGTAAATTGTAAATGAGGGAAAAGCTCTCAGTAAGATGAGAACACATTGTTTCTGATATCTTCGTACATCTAACTGAAAGAGTGTTATTTTTATGTAAGTGATCAAGTTGTGGTGCTTAATAACATGTTATTGGCACAAAAAGAGCTATCCTTTTTGATTTATTTGGATACTTACTGGATGACTTACATTTGTTTTACATATTAGAACTGGTTTGTTAACAATTAACATTCGAGGGTTTTTATATATCCCATACTTCAGGTAATCGAGGATTATTAAACGGCAACCAGTGTGTTAGAAATCTGCCGACTGGTAATAAAATTCTTATGTATAACAGCAGCAGAGAAATACTGCTGTATATTTATTCATAGATTGCAAGATAGATGGCCTGCAAGCCGAAGGGGCTTCAAATTCAGTGTGGCCAGCAGGTGGCAGTGCTCTTCTATAAATGAAACCTAATACCTGGGTGGATTCTAGGGACCACTCACTTCCCTTCCCACCTTGCTCCTTTTTCTTCAAAATTTCTCCTTTATTTCTCCAAAATAAATGTCTCGGACTCCTTATTTTGTGGCGCTACACGATAATGCGCCAGACTGCAAAGTTGGTTTGAGCTGTAAGGTTGACAGTTCAAGCTCACCACAAGCTCCTCAGAAACCCTATACAGGGTCACTATGAGTTGCAACCAACTCCAGGGCACTAAACAACAATGCTTCCACTAAGACAGCACCTCAATTGCTTCAATTCCCTTCAGTCCAACTTGCTTGGTTTTACTGCTCACATGGAACAAGTGCTGGTTAAACGTGATAGTGTTTAAATGTAGTGAAATCTGAGAAGGGGAGAGTCACAGTGACAGATTTCCACCATTAGCACTGGGTCACCTCAGCTATCTGATTATTGTTGTGAGACAAGTTCCACTTTTAGCAACTGTGTACTTATTCCATGACGCGCAGTGATTAAGCATTGGGTCGGTGGTTCAAACCCACGAGCTGCTCCATGGGAGACAGATGCAGCCTTAGAAAGCCTATGGAGCAGTTCAACTATGAGTTGCGTTGACTCGATGGACATCAGTTTGTCTTGTTTTTTGATTACTATTTGTTGCCATGGTGGTGCAGCAGTTAAGCACTTGGTTATAGTCTGAATCCACCAACTGCTCCATGGGGAAAAGATGTGGCAATCTACATCTGCAACGGTTTGTTGTTGTTGTTAGACGTCCTTGTGTGGATTCCAACTCATTGCGACACAACAGAAGGAAAAGAGTACAGCCTTGGAAACCGCTGGAGTAGTTCTATGCCTAATAGGGTGGCTAAGAGTCAGAATCAACTGGCTAGTCAGTAGGTTCCTTATTTACCCAGATTAACTCCCTAAATTTCATTCTACACCAGGATAATGAAAAGCTGGCTTCTATGGCGCTTTGGGTTAATGCGCCAGACTACAAAGCCATTTGAACCTTATGTAAGGTGGGTGGTTCAAGCTCACCAGCTGCTCCTTGGAAACCCTATACAGGGTTGCTGTGGGTTAGAACCGACTCAACGGCACTTCACATCGTACTAGATTAATGTGCTATATAAAAAGCATTTTAACTCTTTCATAAGCCTTATGCAATGTAATCAAAGAATGTTGCTTTTGTGCCTGGGCAGAAATACATTTCTAGGTTTGTTTTTTGCTTTTGTTTGTTTTGAGGGTGCCTATGGAAAGACTGATCCGATTAGTAGATTTGGACATCAATGAAGAAAAACAACAACAACAACTACCAAACAAAACAAAAATAGTCAGTTAAACAAAACGACTTTTTTCAAAAGTTATTTTGTACCTATACAGCGTATTTTTCAACAACTTTTAAGAATTGGCACATCTAGGTCTTTTACATATATATGTTTAAATCTACAGTGTTTTCCTTTTTCATAGAATGTATGGGCATAAACAGAGTCTTTAAAGGAAGCAGTAGATTCATTGAGATTACAGAAAGCGATGATTCAAATAAATTCTTAGATGATTCATTTATCTTTCCTCTCTGCTATTAAATTCACTGGTTCAAACTCACCAGTCGCTCCTTGGAAGTCCTGTAAGTAGGGTTTCTCTGAGTTGGAACTGACTCAAAAATAAATTAACTCAAAAATAAATCAACAATAAATTAAATTCTACCTCTTGATCCATAAATAATTTTGAGTGAGTATATTTCAGTATTTTTGTCATTTAAAAGTGAGAAACCGTGATTTTTGAGAATCCAGTCGGACTTTTCTCTTTTGAGTTGTTAATGTTTTCTTGGTCATGCTGGATTACAACCAGGTACCATAATGCCCATTTTTGTCCTACAGTGTCATTGATTTGGGGAAGCCTAGGAGTAGAAGACTAGAGAACACATGGTTTCGCCATCAATCCACTTTAAAGCATTGGCTTGGTTGAAACCATTTTAAACATACTCATTATCATCCATTTTCATGAAAAAATCAAACCCTGATGGGGTGTTTTTTTTTCCCCCAGTGCTCTTTTACTATATGAAATGTGACCAACCTGAGTTGTTGGAAAGAACTGTCCTGAAGTCAGTGTTACATTTACCTGACCCCGCTGTGAGAATTTAACCATGGGAGTTCCATAGGACTCCTTTGCAAGGTATTAAATAGCCTCATTTCAGGTACACTCGCAAGAATAGACCTGAGACCCTAAATGGGATTAGACAATTACCAGAGCCCTTAGTGCCATTTTTCATTGCATATGCACATGGCTGTTTCTTATCTTGGGTCCTTATAGACTTTAAGTAGACAGAAGCAAAGTGGGCTGAGCTTTGGCCATTTAGGATACACTTTTCCAAGATGCAAAACTCCCACTGTCCTCCTGGAAGTTATGAATTTAAGTAGAAGCTGGAAGTTATGCATTTAAGTAGAAAGGAAGAATAGCTTTCAGAGGATTTGACTGTCACCAAATATTGGAATTTCTGTTATTGGAATTTCTGTTACATTCTTCTTGCATACATCCAACTGTGGACTCTGGTCTTCCGGTTTCAACCTAACTGGTTTTCTTACAGTTCCCAAGATCAGCCCTTTCTCCTTCCATGTCTTTATTGGAGTTGTGCCCACATTTAGTATGCCTTTGTCACCTTGAATTTGATGGCCCCTCTTCCCTCACACAGCATCTTGGCTGGAGGGCTTTCAGAGTGCCAGCTTCTATGTTGTTGACATCATTGTCTACTCAACTCTTGCTTCGCATCTTTGTTTCCTGAACACCCCAGACCATGTACTCATTATCAATGGCATTTCATCCAACTCTTGCCTGACATTGGCGCATGGCATCTTTTGTAATGGTGGTTTGTAGAATTTCAAAATGTCTAGACCTATGCATTTTAATGCAATTGGTCTCATTTCTGCAGCTAGACTTGTGCCTCCTTGTTATTGTTCATCTTCTAAGAGATTTCTAAAACAAAGGAAGAAAATGAGGAAACAATGCCTGGCCCCATCCAAGATTTGATTCTTTGTAAAGTTCCCCCATTCATTTTAATGAAAGCCAGGGATGAGAACACATGTCTGGGACCAGGAATCCGACCTTCCTTACACTGTGGTGCTTCTGAGTTGAGTCTGCTGGGAAATGCTCAATAACTGTTTGTGGCTGGGTAGTTATGAGACCTCAGTCCTGGCTGGACCCTGTGGTATCTGTCATGTCACACAACATTAAGCCCAGACTCATTAAAAACCAGAGCTGAATGGGTCCTTATATTTAAGTAATGCCGTTCCCTCATTTTGCAGCAAAGAAGCAGAGGCCCAGAAGGGGGAAGTGTCTTGCCAAAACCATAAATTTGATCCAAGACAGGATTAGAACCCAGGGTTCCTATTAGCTATTGCTGAGTTGTGTCCTAACTCATGGCATTCTCGTGCACGATGCAACAAAATGCTGCTTGATCCTCAACCAACCTCATGGATGGTAACTGAAGAGACCTTTATGATCCATAGGGTTTTTCATTAGCAGATGTCCCAAATAGAACTCCTAGCTAATCTTAGTCTGGTAGCCCCAACTGAAAATAGCTCTGTACATAGACTAATAGTTACTAGACTTCTTTTAGGATGCTTAGAGCTGTGTATGTAAACAATAGTGGTGGTTATGTACCGTGGCGTTGGTTCTGACTCATAGCGACCCCTTACAGGGTTTCTGAGGCTATAAATATGGGAGCAGAACGCCTCATCTTCCTCCCATGGAACAGCTGGCAGAGAAGCTTATCATGTAGATGGGGATGTGGGACATATTGTAATGGAAAACAAATTTATAATGTAACACAAAATAAGGAGATGGCTGGTGGTACGATGTATGAAATGCCAAGGGAATTTTTAAGGTGGGAGGGGTCCTATTGTATAACAATCACCTGGAAGGCTTTCTCGAGAAGGCAGACTTAATTTGGTCCCTGAAGGGTAGATACAGTCAAGTTGTTGTTGTTGTGAATTGCCATCGAGTTGGTTTGGACTCACAGTAACTCTGTATAGGGTTTCCAAGAAGCAGCTGGTGAGTCTGAACTGCCGACCTTACGATTCAAATGACCTTGCAGTTCAGTGCGTATCCTCCAACACCATAAGTGGACTTCAGAGTCAAGTCAGGTGAGGAAAATGTGGTGCGATGATGGGCTAGTGAGCTATGCTCTTCTCTGTCTCGTTGTTGTCTTGCCCCTCACACCAGCTCCCACAGGCAGCCCCCTCACTCCCCCACCCCCCTTCCCATGACCTTCCACCTGGATTTCAAGGGCACGGACATTCACAGTCTGAGAACACCAATTACTTGTAGCTTAGGGAGAATAATTCACGCCCCCATATTCCCATCTGATTTCCATTTATTAATGTTCTCAATCATCCCAGGCCTCTCCACTGAGGCCCGTCCAGACTTCCTTTGGCTGCTCTTGTTTTTTTGGTTTGGTTTTGTTTTTAATGACACTTGGCAAAGCCTAATATTTCTGACCTAAGCAATTCATGGAGGCCAGATAAAATATGGACAAATGCGACAAAGGACATGCTAAAGGTGGCCGTGGTTCGTTCCAACTCTGGTCTAGTGGGTGTGTACATATTGGTTGCTTATTTGACTCCGGGAGGAACATGAATCCATGTGTATGGAAAAGAGTCAGGAGAACATAGGTGTTGTAGAGAAAGATGCCATCTAAGAAGTTTGATTTGTAAACACCATGATAATGAGAGCTTCCCATTTACTAAGAGCTTTCCAGAAACTCTTCTTAGAATTGTTCAAGTTTTCGATTCATTTACTCCTCACAACCAGTGTATGAAGTAGGTATTGCCATTAGTCCCATGTTACCAGTGAGCAAACTGAAGTTAGATAATTCTCCTTAAGCCCAGCTTCAAAGCTAGCTGTGTGCCTTCAAGGTCTGTGTGCTTTGTGGTTAGCCTTTGTGCCTCTCAATACAAGTTGACTTTTGTAAAGGGTTATCTCAAGCCTGGAGTTTCTGGGTGGTGTAAATGGTTAGTGTACTCTGCCACTAACCTAAAGGTTGGAGATTCTCAGCCCACCTAGAAGCACCTCAGAAGAAAGGTCTGGCAATCTCCTAGAAAATCAGCCATTGAAAATCCTGTGGCGCATAGCTCTACCCTGATTGATGTACATGGGGTTACCATGAACATAACTGACTAGTGGCTATCTTGTGTCTTATAACCCAGTTGAAGGAATGCGAGGGCCAGAAATGTCAGTGAGGGTTGCCTGCCGTTTGATTTGACTAAAGTTGTTGTAGACAGCATTGGACTATTGACAAGTCCCTGAGCTCATCACCTATAAGACAGTTCCCCTTTTGAAATGGAGATGAGTCTTCTGCAAGATGTTCAAAAAGTTGTGGTGGTTGTTTGCCATTGAGTTGGTTCTGACTCATTGAAACCCTGTTCAGAGTTTCCAAGGAGCAGCTGGTGAGTCTGAACCACCAACCTTTCGGTTCAAACTGACATTGCAGTCTAGCGTATTAATTTGCAGCGCACAGCAGGACTCCTAAAAAGAAACTAGAAATTCACATTTGTAAATGTAATCTCCTTATTAGAATACCTGTGGACCATCAGGGTGTGGCCTTTGGTATCTCTTAATCCCACAGCATCTCCAAGCCTTGGTGTCCTTCCCTATCCATCAGGAATGACAAGAGATCCTACAGCATTGGTTCTGAGTAACTTGTCTGCAATCAGTATTCCAACAAAGATCAGCTGGGACTTTAGCAGCCTGGCTTAAAAAGCTAAAGCCTTTACACTATCATCCTGCACAGAAGTTGAGTGGCACGTGACCTGGTTTAGAACGCAGGAGATCCAGTTAGTCCCGGATTTGTAGATGAATGTAGATTTGGGCCAAAAGTATTATCCTTCCTGGTCCCCATTTGTAAAGAGAAGGGAGGCCAGAACTTCCCTTTCTGGCTGGTCCTTCTACTGGAAACCTCACCTTTTTTCTCAAACAATGCTGATCTGAATGGAACCCCTGCATGCATTAGAATTTTATGTGTTGCACATGATATATCTGGGGATGAATAATGTAGCATGCGGACCGTGATTTTCCAGTTCAAGAATATCTCTAAAGACCAGGCTAACTGGTTGGATAGAGACTGGTGGGTCAACCGAGATCATGGCCCATAGTAACCCTTCAGGCCTGGGACTGACCTCACCACCAGCGCTTAATTTTCAGCCAAATTGTAGAAGATAACCCTAAGGAGGTACACACTCCATTTGAGATCAAAAGGGCACCATTTCACAAGGAGAGGATAAAGTTCAGAAGGTGGGGAATAAGGGGCATGTGGGGTGTTAGTTACATTGTGGGGAATGCAACTGAATGCAACTGACAGCATGAAACAATGTTTCAGTGTTTCCATTGAACGGAAACTGTTTGACAGGCTCTGTAAACCTGCACCCTAGTCACAATAAAAAAAAGTCTAAAAAGATGAGTGTGTCCTGAAGGAAAGGAACCCTGGTGATGTGGTGGTTCAGTTCTTGGCTGCTAACAGAAAGGTTGCCGTTTCTCACCCACAAGCTGGTCTGCGGGAGAAAGATCTGGCAGTCTGGTCCGTAAAAGATTTACAATCTTAGAAACCCCGTGGAAGAGTTCTACTGTGTCCTCTAGGGTCACTTTGAATCCATTTAATGGCAGTATGTTTTAGTTTTATGGACATAAGAAATATACTATGTGTTGTGTTTAGTGTAAAATCCCAATCTGGTCTGCTCCTTACCTCCCAAGGTTGAAAGCATATAGTATTTTTCAAGTGCTCTGGCAGAACATTCTTCCTGGGACCACGCAGGGCACCTGGCTTGTGCTAAAAGCCCATGTATTTTACTGTTACCTGAGTCCCAGAGACTGTATCTGTACAACCATCTGGAATACATATTAGGATCTTAAGACAACTGGTGCATTGGAAGATATGGGTTTATGGATAAGCCAATAATAATGATGATGATTATGATGATAATAATAATAATGATTCTTATCTGTATAGCATCTTCTGGTTTAGACAACAGTTTTTTTCACATATATACAATTAGATTCTAGGCTGGTCTTCAAATAGCAGAGTCATTGGAGCAAGTTCTAATTTAAAAAATGTAAACAGCCTTGTGAACATGGAAGTGAGGCTATGATTGGCGTCTTCTGTTCGGCATGTTTATTTGAAGCTGTTTAGAGAGAGAACTAAAAAGGGAAAAGGGAGATAATGTTTGAGTCAAAACATATAAGCAAATAAAACAAAGTTAGCCCCCAAGTGGCAATGTAGATCAACATCCAGTGAAGCTGGAGAATTTAATGTGAGGCGTGAGATCTGACCTCTTCTATCTTTCCTGTTTCTCACCCTGGACAGGTGGCAAATCTTAGCTTCCTGAGGCAGCATGATCTTTTCTCTACTCCTCTGGATTTCTGACAATTTGTAAATCCACAAGGAAGCACTGCTTGCAAGGGCCTTCCTTAACAATCTTTTGCAAACAGCTTGAAGTGATACATGAAATGACCCTTGCTTTAGATTTGCCTGGTCCAGGCCTGAATGAGAGAGCAATTAGACTCAGGTTGGAGCCACAAACTAAGGGTATTTGTTTGTAAGGTACTAGTTTGTAGCAGAGCCGGCCTGTAGATGCCCTTGAGAACTGGTGAGGGTGAAGTCTAGGGTGAGGAACTTGCCTTAGGCCCATGATTTAAGTAGGCTCCAAAACAATCATGGATCATTATAATTGATAGTTGAATGAGTTTTTAAAAATCATAATTGAAAAAGAAAATCCATGAAAAGCAAAAAAGCAGAATTTGAATGAAGAGAAGACTCATAGTGCTATTAATGCTGGCATTTGAATTCTGAATTTCAGACATCAGTAGGGGTTAGGACAGTAAGGACAACCGAAAATTAGCAACAACTGCCATTTGTGTGGGTGCTTTCAATATACCAGGGACAAGACTGGGCACTTCATAAGTACTTTGCCTTGATAACTTTCATAGGGACCTGATATGACCTACAGTAAATCCAAATCTATTTGATAATAAACATTAGAAAAGAGTTCCTTTACAAGCTCTATAGATCCCATTTACAGTTCATTTTTGTCTTTGTTAAATGCTTGGGTTGGAAATTACAACCCCTTTATTCACAATGATCATTTCAGACACACCGCTTAAAAAGATCAGCGTTAATTTAAAATAGAATAGTGTGTTTGTGTCTCTTAAGCACCCTTGCTTTGTTGTCTCCAGCTGATGAAGTATACTGCAGAAGGGGGAAAAATCAAGGATAATTATACATTTATAAATACATAATTCATTGGCAAGGAATGATTTTTAATGGGATGGATATGGAATTATCTATTTCCTCAAGAAAATAGCACAGAGGTTCTGATTAAGCCCATAATCTAGTATATGTGAAATTCTAGTCAAAGTGATGGGGTACATTTTCTTTTCTGAACTACCTTTGATAAGAAATGTATTTCAACCTCATCAGTTTGGCTTCCTGTTAACAAAGAGACGGCAGCCGTCTGGATCACTATGGATTCCCAGTGAAACTGCCACACCTTGTATAGTCCAGCTAAAGCTGTACACGTTTGACAAGGGGCAGATGCATCCAGGAGTTACTGTGCTGGGTCTTAAATCTAAATGGCAGCTGACGGCTGAAATAATCATCTGTATATCGCTCTGAGCTAGCTTGGGAAACGTTGAAGCTGTATTATTTTCAACATAGCTAATCTAATGGTTAATCTGTTGTGTTGTACAGAGCTCTTGCGGGGTGGACTTGTAGCAGCTACTGGCAGTTTTGAGGAAATGCTCATGGCAGATGTGGATGGCCTTGATTCCAAAGTACTAGGGGAATGAATCGAACTTAGTTTGAGCTGTGAAATGGTAGACCCTCTTGACTCAACTCCCAAGTGCAAGGGAACCAGTAGAACTGGTAACAAGTTGAGTCAGAGGGAGATTAAACTAACTCCATCCCTCCTGAACCCCCAAATCTGTGTACCTCCAGTAGGACCCAAGTGTGTTTCTTTCATTGTTTGGCAGTGTTGGAAGATTGGGAAGAATATTGTCCCTTGACAACTGGAAAGCAAGGAAAACAAACGTGAGGAGATAAATTAGAGCAGGAGCCTGCATGCTTGGTCTGTGAAGGGCCAGATAGTAAATATTGTTGACTTTGGGCCAATCTGCTCTCAGTTGCTGCCACTCAACTTGTGTCATTGTAGAGAAATAGCAATATGCAGACAAAGGGCCTGTCCTAGCTGAGTTCTGGTCAAACTTTATTTACAGCTACTGAAATTTGGATTTCATAGACTTTCAATGTGTTACAAAATACCAGTCTTCTTTGAATTTTTTTTTTTTTAATCAACCACTGAAATATACAAAAGCCATTCTGAGCTCCTGGTCATGTCAAAATACATGGCTGACTATAGTTTTCTGAACCTTGAACTTGAAAAAGCCAGGGACCTTCAGGTTTCATTCCCGCTCTGAGATTTGACCCCCCAACAGGTTCGTCACATGCTGTGACAACTTCACATTGTTAGGAATCAGACCTATGTTTTGGTTTTAAAACCTTAGCCATCTAGTCGATGCCATGAGTTGGTATAACGTTGGGAGAGGGAAGACAAGTTGGAAAGTGGTTGGTTTTCTCTCACCCCTGTGTGTGCTTTCCTCAGTTTAATTGAACCACGGGAAAAATGATGGCTCATTGTCTACTACCCTCCGATTCCCCCAACTCTGTAGCAGTAATTCAAGGACAATTCTTGCAGTTCTCATTTCATTTGTGTATCTACTTTTAGAATTCCATTGTTCATCTCTGTGCCTTGTCTCTGAGAACCTAATGCGGAGTGAGCTTTACTTGTTACTTTCTTTGCCCTTGAGGCAATGGAGATACTCTGTTTCAAGAACAAAATAAAAGAAGAAGAAAGGATCCAAAGGCAACAGTTCTCCAAAAGGAATTTTCTACCAAGTACTGAGCAGGGCAAAATGTTGGGCAAGTTGTTAGAGCAGGTCGAGCTTTAAGTGAATATATATGAACTGAGATTCCAGGTACACGCGTCTTTGATGGATGCTGGACTTGTACCAGGATCCATACAAACATGAAGTGTATGGTTTGAGATGGAATGTGGAATAATGTGTATGTGCTCACGATGGGTCCTTTAATCCAGCCGATCTGATCCTAGGGAATCCGTTAGTCCCCGCAGTCTTTATGTAGAGAACACTGCATTCCAGGTCATGTGGATCTCTGTTAATATATTTATATAGTATTTTTTTCTCTTTCCCACATAGGAGCTGAATTCTTTCAATACTCTGTGTTGATGGACTCAAACTTACACAATTCAAGTTTCTTATGCAGTGAATAGAGCCAGAAATATACCCTGTGATTAACTTCTACATAACCTATTGTTCCTAAAGTCTCCCTCCCAACTCTGTATTAGCTCGACAAAAGCTAGAAATGAAAAAGCTCCAACAAGCCTCCCCTTCCCTGCCCCCTCAGACTCCTCCCTGCAGCCTCCCACAGGGTGGGTGCGCCCTGCACTGGTACCAGGTCACCATGAGCCCCTTGGAGAAACTTTTCAATTTTTCTTTTACATAATGAAAAATTTCTTTAACCTTCTACTCTCTAGGTTTTCCAAGAATATATACATATATATATGTGTGTGTGTGTGTATACACATACAGACACGTATGTTATATGCATGCACACATATGCATATACATAGATAATAGATACCTATGTGTATATACATATGAATGTTATATATGTGCACATATATGTGTATACATAAACATACATATGTGTGTATGGTGGTGTTGGTGTGTGCTGTGGAGTTGGTTCTGACTCATAGTGACCCCTGTACAGGGTTTCTGAGGCTGTAAATCTTTATGGGAGCAGAAAACCTCATCTTTCTCCTGCAGAATGGCTGGTAGTTTGGAACTGCTGACCTTGAGGTTAGCATTCTGATTCATAACTACTGCACTCTACCAGAGCTCCAAATATATATATATATAGAGAGAGATAGATTTCACATTTCTAGGAGTTGTCAACTGATCTTGCCTGATAATATGTATGATAAATTATAGAGCATTATATATATCTGGAGTTTTTGGGTGGTGAAAACACTTAATGTCCTCAGTCACTAAGTTAAAAGTTGGCACTTCAAGGTCACCTAAAGGTGCCTTGATAGAAAGGTCTAGAAATCCACTTCTGAAAATCAGCTGTTGAAAAGCTTGTGGAACACAGTTTTCTACCCTGACACACATGGTTTGCTATGAGTCAAGTATAACTGTGTGTTTTGTTTTTATTAATATTGAAGTTGTCATTTGGGGTGGCTTTTGAGGAACAAAGGACCTGTGATATCACAGGACTATTGATTTCAAGGTCTATAATCAAACCCACTGTTTGCTCCTTGAGAGAAAGATGAAGCTTTCTGCTCCCATTTACAAATTCGGAATCCTATACAGGGACCCTCAATGGCAGTAGGTTTGGTTTTGGTGGGTTTGAGGAAAACCATGCTTCACCCTTTCATTATCTATGTCTTAGTATTCATCATGTTCTTTCAAAAAACAGTTTTGTAGATTGATTTTCCCAATAATACTGTGAAGTATCCATCAAAGTGTTTGGGTGATGTATGTTATTCCAAGTTGTCAGACCAGACATTCATCCTAAATATATCACCCATTTTAACTCCCCTTTCTTCTGATACAGAGCTGCCCACTGACCCTGTGGGCATAGAACTGGACTTTAGTATCTGTCTCAGTAATTGTTCAACCTCATGATTGGCACATGGCTTTCCCCACTGTGGGATTCACTTCACAACAATCACACAGTTGATCCCTAAACAAGGCAGGTTTTAACTGCCTGGACCCACTTACATGTTGCTGTATCAGTGAAGAGTCCTGATGTGGTGCTGTAGGATAAGCACTGGACTGCTGACTACCAGGTCGGTACCTTGAACCCAGGAGCAACTCTTCAGAAACCCTCTAGAGACTCCATGACACTGAACAGTTGCAATGAGCTCAAATGTTGCGAGTATCCACCTAAAATGGCATGAGATACTAATCATCTCTGCATGCGTGAGCAATTCATTTGTCCAGTTAGGGTGGACCAGAGGGTGAGGGGATAGCAGGTACCACAGAGAAGACCTGTTCATAGGTAGATAATTAATGTTACACAGTGTTTTAAAAGATACCAGTGTTGTTCAAGGGTCAGCTGTAAATTGTATGTAAATTTCAGCTGTAAAGGAGGTTGGTGCTCCTAAGCCCTGCATTCTTCAAGTTAGTATTACCAAATTCATAGTAAGGATAATTTATTTGGTAATTGCTATTAATATTCAATACTAGTATCACTGTTATTTTTGACTTTGTTGGTTAAGGACACAGCCACACTTTCTCATGGGTCTTGCTTGTGTGACTGGTAGCCAGGTGCTAGTCTATGAATAATACAACAGGAAATGCCCCTATGTGAGGTGAGCTCCACTCTTTGTTACAACCCAGTGATCAGACTCTTGTGGTCACATTGTGAGACCTTAAGAGGAAATTTACCCAGAATTTTGGGTGCGAGAGAGGTTAGATCAGCTGGGGAATTTTGCACATGGTAAATTAAAAGTTGCCAAATGACTGTGCCTGGGTTGATTTTTTTCTTGTGAAAGAGTTTGACCATCTCAAAGAAAATAGAAGGCATAAGATTCTCAATTCTAGCAATTTCCCCTCTCTCCTTCCCTAAGTCTTTGTACAGCAGCATTCATAGGCCAAGCGGCAGAGAGCACACACCCTCTGTTCATGCTGTTGTCGATGATGCCCAGAGATGCTATACGTCACCACTCTTTATTTGGAGAGAAAAATCTGGGCTATTTTTTTCTTCTTCAAGTTTTTATTGTGAACTGAGTGAAAGTTTACTAGGCAGATCATCAGTTTTACATTCAATAAATCATACCTTGTTTCATTGCAATGATTACAATCTCCTCCATGTACCATCAGTCAACAGTATTTACATCTGTTCCTTTTTTTTAAAAATGTTCTTATAGAAAACAGAAAATATATATTCGTTTAAATGTCCAAAGGGCACATTTTCAAGCCAGCCTCCTGCCTTCAGCCAGGCACACAGCCTTTCTCAGTCCCTGAGCCCAGAGTCCTCAGCTGCTCTCTCTTTCTGTGCCATCAGCTCTGCCACTGTCTCTGCTGTCGCTGCCCCTCTGGTTAGGACCCCATGCTCCACTCATGCTCTCCTCTCTTGCTGGTCCTAGGGTCTTTTCTTCCCAAAATGAAAGATTAACTACTTCCCCCTTTTAGTTACACATTTACATTTGCAGTTGTGACAAACACAATTAGTCCTGATAACAGTGACTCACAATTGAATCATAAAATCCTCTCCCCATCCATCCCCACCCCCATTCACCAAAATCACATGTGAAAGAAGAAAACTATTCAGTGGTGATTCTACCTTATCCCTCTTGTAAGCCAGCCACTTCATGACTTTATAGCCCCCAATTTTGGTAGCCCAGTTGCCCATCCCTATCAACTCAGTGTATTGAAGAGGCAATCTTGATCCTTGATGTGAGTCCTTCCCTTTTGGTTGGAATTCTGAGCAGCTACAACCATAAGCAAAGATCCAGTTCATCAAATTGTAGAAATTTACACTTGCTCCCTGTATCAAACTTCTTTAACATCCTCTGATGGAGTTCTGGACAGCTAGCCATCCAAGCTAGGTCAAATGGGTATTATCTGAAAGTCTGGGGCTTTTTGCATGCCTCCCGCCACTTCAGACCAGCTGGCCTCTTCACTTTCAGTTCTAGCCTCCAGTGGCTAGGTCATTGTACAAGGCTTCAGACCAGCCAGCCCTTCCTATCTCTCTCTCACCCCAAGGTCAACAGGTGTCTATGGAGCCCACGTCTTCATTGCTGTATTCCCCTTACTTCCACTCACAACTAGACCAGGGTGGTCACCAGCGAGTTTACAAGACTGCTCATGTGTTCTCTTTCAGTTTCAGTCTTAGAAGGGGATTCGCCTTGACTTTTCTCACCTTGATGGCGCCAAGGTTGCTTGATAGTCTATCAATCCAACAGTCTACTTTTTTTCTGCTGGTCTTTCTTTCAAGAAATATCATCTGTCCCTCTAGCCTTTCCGTGTTGGTTTGTATGTCTTTTCAATTGGGACTTTCTCACCTCAGAAGGTTCTGGATGAGGCTCAGGATTCCACCTGAGGCCCCATATTCTACAAAGACTTAACAAGAACCCTATTTCCCTGGGTCCATTCTGATTTCCCTTTTAGCCAATCCAATCAGTTATAGACTGAAGACAAAGCCTCAGGCAACATTATCACAACCAAAAAGCTCTGGTAACATAGTGGTTATGAGTCTGGCTGATAACCTCAAGGTCAGCAGTTCAAAACTGCAGGTCTTTCTGTAGGAGAAAGATGAAGCTTTCTGCTCCTATAAAGATTTACAGTTTTGAAACCCTGTTCAGAGTCTCTATGAGTCGGAACCACTCCATGGCACACCACCACCACCACAACCAAGGTAACTGACCACACTTCTGGTTTGGGATGGACAAATATAGTCTACGGTCATGGTGCCGATGACTTGGAATAGGATGATTATTCAAACAGATTCCTTTTTTTGTAGGCTTCAGGAGACACTAGGTCTGATCTTGCTGCTAAACTGAGTTTTTTTAGTGTGTGTCTTAGATTGGTATGAGGGAGGGGTGAGCTTCCTGTTTCTGAAATTGAATGCATAAATTCTGAATTTCCACAAATACTTTCCTTATTGATGTGGATGACAATAACAACACAGAAAGAATGCTGTGTCATGATTGTTGTTAAGTGCCATGGAGCCCTGTATTGGGATTCAAAAGGACCTTTCAGTCAAAAAAAAAAAGACTTTGCATGCCATTGCTTATCCTATAGCACCACCCCAGGATTCCAGGAAATCATTAGGGTAAAAGAAAATGAAAAAAAAAACAAAACAATAAATTCTACTGAGCTGTGGGAGAGAAACCTGCATTTTAATTGAAAGCCAACATTCTATTTTAATGTTAAGATTGGTTTGGAGCTTTTATAACAGATTTCACAAAGGATTAATTCCCATTTTCTTTTCTCCTTATTGTTTGACAGTCAAAGTGGCACCTAGATCACGCTATCCCAAAGACCCATTTGAGTTCAAGAACGCAGCTCCCAATTCTCGGCTTGTGATTGAGCCAGGTGAAGGAGTGCATGAACCCCATCCCAGTTTCTAGTAACCACAAAGGCTGTCTGCTCTGCCCTGCACCCCTCAGAGGCCAACTGTAACAGGCTGTACTCACTTGAAGAAGACACTTAGAACTACTGTGGTTTTTAGCATGCCTCTGGCTTTCTGGGCAGCAAAATACTAAAAAGAAAAGTCATAAAAAACAATAATCATTCAAACAACCCCATCCCCAAACTAGCAGCTTGCTTAAAACTTTCAGAGGAAGCCCTGTTAGCTAGAAGCCTTCGCATTCAAAGCACTTTGCATGACTCTTGCTGTGAGTGATTCCAGTGTGAATATGCCATTACTAATGACCTGCTAAGTGTGTGCAGATGTGGGTCTCTCCAGATGTGGTGATTAATAATATAATGGAGATAGCCAGTTAACTCATGTTTATGAGTTGTTTGCCTTTTATGACATTGTCAAATTTATTTGCTTTGAACTATTATTTTTTTTAACTCCAGCCAACAAATTCACCTTCAAGTACCAAAGGGCATCATCTCTTAAATTCAGTTGGGGAAATAGGCAAGAGGGAATATGCCCCAGGCTAGAACTGAGTCTCCCACTTGCTGGCACTGGAATGTTCTAGAAAGTTGAAAGTTGTAATCCTAGCCCCATTTTATTCCAAGGGCCCCTAAGGAGACACTGGTAAACACCAGCACAGTGTTTGCAACCTAGCTAAGACACACAGAGAGATTTCTAAAAATTATCTCGTAAAAAATACGATAATTTTTTTGAAATAAGCTCCACATTCTGGCCAGGAATTCTGGAAGATACTGCCTTTCTTTTGCTTGCAAACAGAAATGCTGAGGAGAAACCGAGTAAAATGTTGTTACAGATGTTTGACTCTGCATTAAGGCTGTTGGAATTACCAGCACATCTTAAATCAATTCCCAGAACATTGTCTAGAGGTTATGTCATTGAAATAATGAATCCTCTCTTTAGTCGAATATAAGCAAACATGTTAAAACATCATTGTAACTTTAAATTAAACACCAGTGTAAACCAGGGAATCTGAAGCCTCAGTAGACTCGTCTGACATTTTTCTAGCACTGAGTCTTCCCAAACTGTAAAACTGTTAGATTCAGTGCCTATTAGACAAGCAAGTGCTGGGAAGTTACAACAGCACATTAAGTTTTGTACTTGGGGATGTGTAACAACAAACCCTTGAATTTTCTGAGTACTTGGAGACTGGATGGAGTTCAGTTCCTATAAAAATTCCACGTTGGATTCCTGAACTTGTTTGTATTTTAAAGAAGGTGGTAAGTCATAGTTCTGTTGCAGAGCATACCTTCATGGGACTTCCACAGCAGGGAGGCAAATGAAAATGCTAGAAACAGACTTGAATATAATTAGCCAAAAAGTCAGTTAAAGATAGGCCAGTAAAAGTAAGATGTCGCGAGGTACTTGGCTGTTCCTTCAATACATTTGTCTTTTATGAAAGAAAGTAAACTTGAGTCTCCCTTTTAATCCAATTTTTATTTTTCTCATGTGGTCATAGAAACCAGGAAGTGAAAATATATTTTATAGCTTAAGTAACATTTTCCTAGATCCACTTTCTGTAACTATGCAGAAATAGGTAGACTCCACACAAAGGCTAATAATTAAATGTGGTTTATAGCCTATTATCAGAGTGGCCACTGCTTATCTTGTGGGACCTAAACTATATGTAATGGTCTCTTCTGCATAGCACTCGTATATTCAAGCTGGAGACATTTCCCCCCAACTCTTCAGGGAACACATCTATATTTCCAGACTGTGAGCACAGAAGGAAACCTTTGAACACGAGTTTCATTTAAAAGAACAAATCCTAGCTTAAATGCAACATGATTATGATGGATGGTCTTTCTGAGTCCAATGAAAATAGTTTCCTTGTATAGAAGGGGCATAACTTTACCACCAAAATGAGGTGTCTCAGTGGAGCTGGCTAGCAGGTATTAGCTTGCAAGCATTTGCTTCTGAAGACCGCTCTAGGTAAACCATAGGTAGTGGTAAAGTGTTAGGGTAATGGGCACTTAACCAAAGGGGGGCATTCACTGTAGGCCGAATGCAAATGAGGATACAAAAGTTAGGCAAGAGAAGCCAGAAGGAATGGCAGCTGCTCAAATTTGAACCAATATAGACTCAAATTATAGAGTGGCAGGAAACCCTGGTAACATCTGGTAGCATCGATCAAGCCAACCATCATATACTACGTTAGATAAAAGACCTTTTCAGATGTTTTTATTTTAACCATAGGACAACTTATGTGAGAGAAGCCCATTAGACATATTCACATGTTCACAAACACACATTTAACCCAGCATGCTAGTCGAGTAATCTTGGGAGTGCAGTGGCTCCACCGGGTAAGCACTGGACCGCGAACCACAAGGTTCACGGTTCGAGCCTGCTATCTACTCCTCAGGAGAAAGATGAGGCTTTCTGCTCCCACAGAGATGTAAAGTCTCGGAATCCCTATATAGGGTCCCTCTGAGTTGGCATGTACTTGAGGGCACTAACAACACCAGCATTCAGCTAATCTGGGTCATTCTATCCACAACACAACAATGACAAGTGGCCCATGTGAAGTGGTGACTTTGGAGTCAGTGCAAGACTTTCTACTCCATCCTAAAATGGAGTAGCACAAAAGTGTACTTGTCTCCACACACATATGCATGCACATGTGCACAATCTAGGCCCCTACCCTCTGAAAGGAAGGAAGATGAATTCAGGTCAAGCTGAAAGTGCCCACTTGCTTTTTTTTTTTTTTATCAACTCTAAGATGCATATCAACTCTTAAGTGATTTTTTTTTCAATATCATTTATGTGGCCTGTTTTTATTCCCTTTAATCTTTTAAGTGTGTTTAGTCTCTGTGTGATTTGCTGTGGATACTTATTTCTGATAAGATGTGATAGATATCCTCCCAGCCACTTTCCTGCTTGAAGCACAAAGTGACTGATACAGGCTTTGGAGAGAGGAGGAAAGGGTATGTGGGAGAGTAAGTGAGCTGGGGGCATTCACAGATACTTTCTTGACTTTATTGCTTCTGATACCCCTGTTACATTGTATCACATTCTTGTTCCCTGCATGAGTCAGCCAGGATTTAGACAACACCAGGCTGACAGTAATTGGCTAGTTAGATAGAACAGGTTTGATAGAATAGGTTTGAAGGGTCACTGGGTTTTTATAATCCCCTATGAGGTCTTTTATCATAGCATGATAAATTTATTTAGAGTTTTCAGGGAAATATTGTAGCATGCATGCTCTGATATGAGTCGTCCTGGATCATAATTGTCTCTGAGATGGCATTTTCTTCCCACCGAAGACTTGGGCAGCATTAACGTATACAGGCCTATATGCGATAGTGTGGGTTCAGATGTAGACCATCGCAGTAAACTGAATTCTCACAATAAAGCAAGTCACAAGAATCCTTGGGTATCCCAGTGCATATAGAAGTTAACGTTCACACTATACAGCAGTCTAGTAAGTGTGAAGCAGCTTGATGAAAAAGTTTGAAACATGGTGAATGACCAAAATAGGTAACAAAGTCTCCAAGCGAACATGTGCCAGCAGACATACTCAACAGAAGGGTGTGCCAAACCTTCAACTTCAACGTGTGAAAAGTACAGTAGCTTCGGAGTACAATGCAGTGACGCACACTAAAGTGAGCTATTCCTGGGTCAGGCTGCTTCAGACGTTGCCACCGCTAATATTTCTCTTCTTCGTTTTAAGATAACCGCTGTGCATTCTGAGTTTCAGGGGCTCTTCCTCCTAGTCTCTGCTACAATCAACCCTTGAGAATCTGAGGGTCCTATTTTTCCTGCTTGACATTACAGCTGTAGCCTGAAGGATGGGGGTGGGGAGAGGAGAACTAGGCTTTTGCTGCTGATGCCCTTGGGTGACAGACTGGGTATGCATCTACTAATTATCAAGTAACTCTCTTTTAATAAAGCCCGCTGCAGGCTGATCATCTACAGAGCGTATTAGTAGGTGTCTGGGCAAAAGCAGTAAAGTGGGCTGTGGTGTCTGTGAGCAAAGCTTCACATTGCTTAGTGATCTATGTGGTTTAGACATTTGGAAAACAGCCTTTGGTTTCCAATTCCTCCTGCTGTTCTCCCTTCACCACCCCACCCTCACTGCATCATCAGAGCTCCCCTTTGATAGCAACCTCCTGCTTCTTGTGGGTGCTATTTGCCTGCTGGCCTCTCTAACCTCCCAACCAGACTATTGCCATCAGTTCACAAAGGATCCCTCTGCACAGCCTTCCTTCCTTGGATGTGGAGAGTTCAGAGCTGAGTTGGTCTGGGGATTCTGGAGCTAGCATGCACAAGGTTCCCAGTCCTACCGGATTGAAACATTGTCTGTTAAGGCCTTGAATCCTTGCCTCTCTTGAAGGCTCTTTCTCAGGCATGCAAGGATTCCGAATGGAACCCGCTACGTTGGTTCATTTGGACAAACAGCAGGTTGGCAGCCATGATGCCACTGTTTCAAATACAACTTCATCTCTGATTTCGGTTATGAGAATATTCATCAGATTGCCCAGCAAAGCAACTTAACTCAAATGAACTCTGAGAGTAATGTTGAATGCTTCCATATTTTTATATGCAGATAAAATCATAATTTCTTTTGCTTTTATGGCAGGGACATTTTGAAACTTTTAATCGGTGTAAAGTGCATGTTCAAAATGCTGCGGTGTCAGTAGGGGCTCATCTCATTTTTTCTAGGCTGGCCTCTTTGACTAACACATTTGTTGTCTGTCACTGGGGTCCTATATATATATATTAAAAAAAGACAGCCGTGAAGTACTCGTGAGTGACTGAGCCTTGAATGTGTGTCCTTTGATATTTTACCTGTATCTCACAGTCTGCCTTCATACTGTTCATAATCTCATGAGCTGCCTGTATTTCCAGTTGAAGATGAACAGCCGTCCACACTGTCACCCAAAAAAAAGCAACGGAACGGAGGCATGCGGAACTCCCCGAACTCCTCGCCCAAGCTGATGAGGTAAGAGGAGAGGCCACACACAGAAGCCCAAGGTTCCCAGTCTAGCAACTTCATCCCCTGTCTTCCTCACCTCCCCCTCACCCTGCCCAAGCCCAGCTCCTGCCTCCCCTCCCTCCCCAGCAAGAACAAGGCAGGGGGAGGGGAGCTAGATCATTAGATGGCTTCTTAAAGGCTGGAGTATTTATTCTGTCAGCTTGTCAGCAGTTAATGATAGAGCTGAAAAAATTCTGTCATGAAAAACAGTTTGAAAAGCTGTTTGAAAAATACATCGGCTTTAAAGTCTTAGCTGTCACCGTGTCCTGTCTATGTGTAGTTCCTAAACAGCAGTGGCAGTAATGACTGCGGGAGCCAATCAGAGGAACTCATGTGGTTAGTTTGCCTCCGGCAAGTCTCTTTCTGCTGGAGTCTCTCTGAGGACTGTTTTCTGTACTTAAGGCCATATGTGAGATGTATCATCACAATCAAAAATGAACCTGAAGATTACCTGCCTTTTATCCTGTCGATTGAAATCAAATTTCCGTTAATTGATTTTGACTGATAAAAAAAAGTCTAATAATCTGTGGACTTGCCAAAGCAAAGTTCAAAAGTAATCCAGTTCTGCGCTGGCTAAAAGCAGTATTAATTATGAATTACAGCGTGCTTTTCTCCCTCTTTATCTTTCAAAACTATGGCTCATCTAGGAAGTGGCAAGTACAATCAAATAGCCCCAGTGGTCTACAGGTTTCTTGGCCAATTCATCTTTCATCTCCCCCTTTTGTTCGTCATCTTTTATTCATTTGCCACGCCCCCACCCCCCAAAACCCCACCAGACTCATTGCTTGTCTTGTGAATTCTGACTCATAGTGACCCCATGTATTACAGAATAGAACTGTTTCATCGGATGTTTTTAATTTTAATCTTGAGATAAGCCTAGCTCCAGATCTTTCTTTCATATCACTGCTGGGGGAGTTCAGATTGCCAACCTCTAGGGGAGGGGTTGAGGACCCTGTGTATTTCCCTAGACAGCCTAACTCTCCAGCCTGTGCATAAAACAGGAATGATCGTCAGACATGCATCAGCCATTAGGACTACCACATGAAGACACCCATCATTTTTGCGGAAGTTGACCTCTCTCCATTAACAAAGCCTATACCCTTCCTTTACTTATTTGAATTCTAAAAACGGTGCTTTTCTTTTCCCTCTCTCCTTTTCAGTCACATTCACATCTCCCAGATCCTCCACATTCACCTTTCTGGGACATAAACAAAGGTGTCCGTCCTCCATCCTGTGATTTCACAATGCCAGTTCTCAGTGGGAGACTCACCCAGCATGAACCCTTCTTCCATTATGACCCAATGTTCCTGTTGCACGTTTCCTTCAATGGTCTCTGGTCTCCCCTTTGCTCAGCCGGGCCTGGGGGTTGCTGATGTACACGCTTGTTTACCATTTATGAAGAGGGATATAAGAAACCGACTGCCAACCTTGTCAATTTTATGGTGACTGGAAGCTAGCGCCATTTTGCTATTTACTCACTTTTTAGGTAATCGCCTTCTCGAATGTCAATAATTTTACCCATTTAAAGTACAGAACTGTACAGGCGCTCTGCTTTGCCTAAATTTAGAGAAGCAAATAAATAAATAAAGAGAAGTCTGAAAAATCTCCAACCTTTCGAGCCAAATTCCCTGTCCCTGTTTGCTATGTAAAGTATGGCTCATTTCTTTGATCTCGAGTAATAATAATTCTGAGGAGTTATACTGTTTTCATATGCTTCAAAGCTGTGTCAAAGTTTTGCTGCTTTAGGGTACTTCTTTATTCTGTTGGCTCTTGGGTACCAAGATGACAGGTCTTCTGTATGAGGTAGAGGCTGTTTTAAGTCGTAGCCTTCAGCAAAACATCAAATTACCAAATCCAGGGTAACATACTTCTACACAAATGCCCTCCTGTAGATATATTATACCATATATATTAAATACTTTAGTGTTACACGTTACATTTTATGTGCAATAGAAAGTGATGGTTTGAGGTAGCCTTGGGGGGGGGGGGGACTTTTTTTTCCACCAGCAGAAAAAGGTAGTATATACCAAGCCTGGTTTTTACAGGACTTTCTGCCCGAAGGCCTTTGTAAATAAGTAATGATCAACAGATTGGCTGTGGGTTTTTGAAAAGCCTGCCTGTGTCAGTTTGCATGATGGGGGAGAATTTTCAAAGTGGATCCTGCTTTCATTGCCTGCCGTACAGGGACCGAAGGAGGCAGTCATCCTGGGCTGGAGCTGTCTGCTCCTTGGTACATCAGAATTGTTAAACGAGGGTCAGGCAGTGAGCGGAAACTTGCCAAACACAGAACTCACTCACGGTTCTCCTGCTGGTGCCTTTGGACTGCTGCTAGGGACGCGTAGCAGCCTTTGCTGGTTGGTTTCTCCTCCATCCCAGCCCAGCTGAAATGGGCAGTCATATGACCAGTCAGAAAGTCTAAACCTCTTTAATCATGACCTCTTACTTACCAGCTGTTCCACAGACTATTGGGGAACCCTGGTGTGGCGCTGTAGGATCAGCACCTCAAGGTCAGTGCTTCAAATCCACCAGCCTCTCCTCAGAAACCCTATACAGGGTTTCTGTGAGTTGGAACTGACTCGATGGCACTTAGCAATAGCCACAGCTACATACTCTGGAGTGCTTCTGTACTGCTAACTATAAGGTCCTCAAGGTTCATAGTTCAGAGTCACCAGCGGCTCCTCGCAAACTATACAGTGTCTCTGTGAGTCAGGATTGACTTGATGGCACTTAACAACAAAAACTATGTGCTCTGCCTGACATTGGTGTTGGCTACTATGCCGACTCATGGTGACCCCATGCACAAATGAAAAACTACTGGACAGTCTTGTGCTATTCACATGAATGGTTATAGATTGGACTATTGTGATGCATTGGACTTCTTTGGATGATTTTTTGGAAGTAGATTGCCAGACCTTTCTTCCTAGTTCAGTAGTCTGCCGCTTAGCTGAAACCTGGTTAGCATCATAGCTACATGCATGTCTCCACTGATGGGTGTGTGGTAACTGTGTATGAGGTATGCTGTCCTGGAATTGAACCTGGATCTTCCGCATGGAAGGGGAGGGACCATTTTGTCTGAAAATCACTAGTACCTTTTCTCTCCACTTTTCTTCATGCCCATCATGTGAATGCATAACCCTTTGTACTTGGAGATGACATTGGCAATGGCTGGGCAGGGCCTGTTTTTGCTAGATTCCCTCTTAATTATTGACTGAAAACCAAGCGACTCATACAACACCTTCTGACTTGTATTCCCCCTAACTCTTTAAACTCTTCTGTTCTTTAGAAGGTTCGTCATTTAGGTCTCATTTCTTAAAACCTGAGCAATACATAAAGGAAGGCAATAATTTATTTGAGGTTGGTTTCTTTGCATAAGCATGTGACCTGCTGGCTGAGTAGAATCAACCATTCATGGTGGAGAAATGAGAAGAGTGCTCCAGGAGGAAACAGGGACCCTGAATGGGCTGTATTGACCTTTCATTTATCACTGTGGCTCCTGCATATAAAACAGGCTCCCAGGTGAGGGCCCCTTCCACATCATCTACAGGAAGTCTGACGTGCATGGCCTTTGTCACCCCTTTGTTCTGTTATCAGGTTTACCCTGGTCTTTTAAGTGTCACTCAGCTCTCTGTACAATCATTGGGTGACCAGCCTGTGTCAGGATCCTGATACAGTATGGATTTTAGTCTCCCTGACAACAAATATCTCTCTCCATCCGAGACAGGAGATCCAATGGTGAGTGTCTAAGCCCCGAGCCTGGACACATGTCATAATCCCCTCTGGCTCCACATCCTCTGAGGAGCCGCGACCTTGATGATTCTCTGCCTGATACTTTCCTTCCTTGCTGATCTCAACATGGAAGATGTTGAGGAGCCCTTCCTTTGGTTTTTGATGCCCGCTGCACTCTAACTTTGAGAGGATGTTGTTGTTGTGAAGTGCCATTGAGTTGGTCCTGACCCATAGCGACCCTGTATAGGGTTTCTTTCCGAGGAGCAGCTGGTGAGCTTGAACCACCGACCTTGAAGTTCAAATGGCTTTGCAGTCTGGCACATTAACCCACAGCGCCACACCAGGACTCCAGTAGGTGGGCTTTTTTTTTTCTCTGTTGTGAGGCCTATAGGGCGAGAACTTCCTCTCTCTATTGCCAGGCTAATGATTCTGAATTGTGGGTCTCATGGGCCATGTTGAACATACTGTGGCAGCTCTCGAAAGCCCCTTAGGGGAGGATGTTGTTTTGACTGGAGTTGCAGCAGGCATCTCAGATAATATCCACATTCAGTTCGTTCCATGGCCACCTTTGAGTTGTTGCACATAAATGCCTTTTAGATGAAGAGACTCATGGTATTGAATGAGTGCCTTGGTCTTCACACCATAGCCCTTTAAAGGAACCCAGGATGGCTCTACATTTCAGCTGCTTACATCTATTCTTCCTCTCAGATTAATGCCCATCAGGAAAATGCTTCATAAGAGCTTGCAGTGAATGTACAAGGAGTCGTGGTGTGGCACTGTGAGATAAGTACTGGACTGCTAACTGCAAGGTTAGCAGTTCAAACCCACCACCTGTGCCTTAGAAGCTCTCTGTCGGGTCACTATGAGTCAGAGCCGACTCAGTGGCACTTAACAATGACAACGACAACTGTACGCAGGGAGAGTAGTGTTGGCTCAGTGATAGACTTCTTGTCTTCTGTATGGGAGGCCTGGGTTTGATTCCTGGCCAAAGGACTCCATGCATAGCCACCCTCCTCTGACAATGAAGACTTGGTGCTGTCGTGCTGAGCAGATGTCAGCAGAGCTTGAAGTCCAAGGCATTTAAGGAAGAAAAGCCAAACTCTGCACTTCTGAGAAACCAGCCAATGAAAATTCTTCGGGTCACAGTGGAGGTCTGATCCCGTTATCCATGGGATTGCCATGTATTGGGGCTGACTTGATGGCGGCTGCTCACCACAATAACAACTGTACTCAAGATGTCGTGGAAGGTCTTTGAGGGATATAAAAAAAAGATGGATTAAGTCAGGCCAAATTGTCTTCAAATTGCTCACAGGAGGCGGACAATCATAAGTTAGCAAGACAGAGCAAGAATGACTCGGAGACTCTACCAGCTTGGACTATGAAGAGAGGAAGAGCTGTGATTTACTCTGGTTTGGGGTTAAGCCTTGTTTGTGAAGGAGGTTTTATTTAATCTAGCTCTGAATGATGAAAGGAATTCTAGACTAGTAATGTTTTATATATATATAGATAGATAGATAGATAGATAGATAGATAGATATCCTTGTTTAGTGAATTTACCAGGTTTCAGGCATCATCCCACAGTTTTATGCCAGTTAACTTATTTAACCCTAACTCGATGGCACTTAACAACAACAACAACAACAGCTTGCTGGTAAGGAGCTCTGGTAGCGTAGTGGTTATAAATTGGGCTGCGAACCGCAAGGTCAGCAGTTCGAAACTACTAGCTGTTCCACAGGAGAGAGATGAGGTGCTCTGCTCCCATAAAGATTTACAGCCTCCGTAACCCTGTACAAGGTCGCTATGAGTCAGAACCGACTCCACGGCACACAGCCATAGCCATAGCCACAACTTGCTGTTAGTTGCTGTACTGAGGTATTTTGTATGTTGTGTAATGGTCAAGCAGGATCACCCAAGGTGGACGGGTTTCAGCAGAGCTCCCAATACTAAGTCAGACTAAGAAGGAGGAGAGGCAGACCATTTGGGAGTGGTTAGACACTGAAAACCTTGGGAAGCGCATGGGAACATTGTCAGATATAGTGCCTGACAATGAACCTCTCAGGTTGGAAGGCCCTCAAAATACGACTGGGCAAGAGCTGTCTCCTTAAAGTCGAGTTGACCTTATTGATGTGGATAAAGTAAAAGTTTCTGGGACCTTCATTTGCGTATGAGGCACAGCTCAAAGTGAGGAGAAGCAGGTGCAACCATCCATTAGTAATTGTAAAGAGAATGTATACGTTATGAATTTAGGAAAATGATGTCATCCAAAAAAGAAATGGAACCTATAAAGATCAATATTTTAGGCATTGGCAAGCTGAAATGGATTACTATTGGCCATTTTTAATTGGACAATCATGGTTTACTGTGCCAGGAATGTCAAATTGAAAAGGAACGGCATCACATTTACCAGCCAAAAGAGCACATTTAAGATCCATCACAGCCAGGTTTCTACTTCAGGATCTGTCTTGAAGTACAATGCTGTCTGTGATAGGATAATAGCCACATAGCTACAAAAAAGACCAGTTAACACCACTCTTACTCTAATTTATACACCAACCAATAAAGCTCAACCTCTCAACAATTGTGAGGTTGGCCCAGGACTAGGCAGTGTTTTGTTCTGTTGTGCACAGGGTCGCTGTGAGTCAGTACCAACTTGATGGTACCTAACAACAACAATAAAGTCAGTGATGATGAAATTGAAGAATTCTACCGCTTCTTCAGTCTGCATTGATAGTACTGGTGATGGGAATGCGAAAGTTGGAAACAAAGAGGAAGGGTCAGTAGTTGGAAACTGTGGTGCTGATGCAAATGATGGTGAAGATTGCATGATAAGTTTTAAAAATTATTATTGTGGATTGAGTGAAGATTTAAAGACAAGATCATCAGTTTCATATTCAGCAAATCATACGCATTGTTTCATCTCAATGCTGGCAATGCCCTTCTTGCCACAACAGTTGTACTGCTTCTTCCCTGTGGTTGGTTGGTGGTGGTTGTATGCCATGGAGTCGGTTCCGACTCATAGTGACCCTGCATAAGGTTTCTGAGGCTGTAAATCTTTACAGGAACAGAAAGCCTCATCTTTCTCCCGTGGAACAGCTTTTAGTTTCAAACTGCTGACCTTGCGGTTCGCAGTCTGCTTCGTAACCACTGTGGTTACCCAGATACAAATATCCTCGTTTAAACTCTGAACTTGTTTGTGGGCTATATCCTGTTGTGGCACTATGTGATAAGCACCTGACCACAAGATGGTTTGAATCGCAACGTTGGTTGTTCAAACTCACCAGCTGCTTCTCGGAAACCCTATACAGAGTCTGTATAAGTTGGTACTAACTTGATGGCACTTGACAACAATAACAACAGTATGCCCCACTCTTCCTACATGATAGAATTTTGTAAGAGTAATGACTATTTTTATACCTGGACCTCACCAGATGGAATACACAGGGAACAGATCGACTGCATCTCTGGGAAGAGACCACTAGTTACAAGTTCAGTGTGAATCGGAAGAAAATTAAAACAAGTCCACAAGAGCCAAATATGATCTTAAATATACCCCACTTGAATTTAGAGACCATCTCAAGAACAGACTTGTTGCATTAGATGCTAATGCCCGAAGACCAGAAGAGTTGTGGGATGACATCAAGAACATCACACAGAAAAAATATCAAAAGGTCTTTAAGAAGACAGGAAAGAAGGAATAGACCAAAATGGATGTCAGAAGAGATGCTGAAACTTGTGCTCTCCATTGTAGAGATAGTAAAGCAAATGGAAGAAATGAGGAGGTAAAAGAGCTGAGCAGAAAATTTCAAAGGGCAGCTGAAGAAGACAAAGTCAAGTATTGAAGTGTGAAAAGATTGAAGAGTTGTGGGATGGCATCAAGAACATCATCCAGGACAAAAGCAAAAATAAAATTTTAAAAAAGATTAAAAAGACAAGAAAAAAGGAAAGACTAAAATGGATGTCAGATGAGACTCTGAAACTTGCTCTTGAGCATAGAAATGATAAAGTAACTGGAAGAAATGTTGACATAGAAGAGCTGAACAGAAAATTTAAAAAGGCAGATTGTAAAGACAAAGACAAACATTAAAATGAAATGTATAAAGACTGGCAGTTATAAAACTGAAAGGGAAGAATACACTCAGCATTTGCCAAGCTGAAAGGACTGAAGGAAAAAATTCAATCCTTCAGTTGCAATGTTGAAAGAGTCTATGGACAAATAAGGGTCTCTGCTGGCATAGAGGGTTATGCATTGGGCTGCTAACTGCAAGTCAGCACTTGGAATCTATCAGCAACTTCACTGGAGACAGATGAGGCTTTCACTTCCTGTAAAGATTTACAGCCTTGGAAACCCTATACAGTATAGATATGAGTCAGCAGACTCCACAGCATACCCCCACCAATCCCCTTGGACAAACTGCTCCAGGAAGCATCAAAAGACCATGGAAGGAATACACAGAGTCACTGAATCAAAAAGAATTGGATGATGATCAACCACTTGATCAAAATATGATCACCAATGATATTGAGGTAAGAGATCCAAGCTGCACTGACGGCATTAGCGAAAAACAAGGCTTCAGGAGCTAAAAGAATATAAATTAAAACAAACTAAAAGAATATAAATTTCAACAAACTGGTCCAGCACTGGAGGTCCTCACTCACCTGTACCAAGAAATTAGGAAGACAGCTTCTTGGCCATTCTATTGGAAGTGATCCATGTTTGTGCTCATTTCAAAGAAAGGTGACCCAACAGAATGTGGAAATCATCAAATACTATCACATGCAAGTAAAATTTTGCTGAAGATAATTCAAAAAACAGTTGCAGCAGTGCCTTGACAGGAAGCTGCCAGAAATTCAAGCCAGAATCAGAAGACGATATGAAGGGAGGATGTCACTGCTTACATCAGATGGATCTTGACTGAGAAAGAGCAGAGAATACCAGAAAGATGTTTACTTGTGTTTTATTAACTATGCGAAGCCATCAAACAAACTATGGGTAACATTGTGAAGAATCCAGAACACTTAATTGTGCTCATGAGGAAACAGTACATAGATCAAGAGGCAGCCATGTGAAGAGAATAAGAGGATACTGACTAATTTAAAATTAAGAAAGGTGTGTGGTTGGGCTGTACCCTTTACCATACTGTGTACAGAGCAGATAATCTAAGAAGGTGGATGATACGAAGAAGAATGTGGCATTAGGTTTGAAGGATGACTCATTTACAACCTGAAATATGCAGATGATGCAACCTTGCTTGCTGAAAACAAAGAGGACTTAAAATACCTGCTGATGAAGATCAAAGATTACAGCCATCAATATGAATTGCACCTCAATGTCAAGAAAACAAAAATTCTCACAACTGGACCAATAAATAACAACAGCATGACAAAGATTTTCATCTTGCTTGTATCCACAGTCAACACTCATGGAAGCAGAGGTCCAGAAAGCAAAGGATGTATTGCATTAGGCAAATCTGCTGCAAAAAAACTTATTAAAGTGTTAAAACAGCAAAGATGTCAATTTGAGGACTAAGATGTGCTTGACCCAAGACGTGATATTTTCAGTCGCTTAATATGCATGTTAAAAGTTAAAACAATAAAAAGGAAAGACCCTAGACGAATCCTTTCATTTGAATTATGATGTTAGCAAAGAATATTGGAAGTACCGTGAAATGCCAGAAGAATAAACAAATCTGTTTGGAAGAAGTACAACAAGAACACTCTGTAGCAGTGAAGATGATGAGACTTTGTCATTCTTGCAAGTGTTTCCAGCATGATTGGTCTGCACAGAAGGACATCATGCTTGTTAAAGTGAACAGTCAGTGAAAAAGAGGAAGACCAATGAGATAGACTGACAGTGGTGGCAACGATGGGCTCAATCATAACAATGTGTGAGGGTGGTGCAGGACTGGACATTGTTTCATTCTACTGGATTCACAATCAACTGGACAGCACCTAACAACCTCAGCATCTGTTACTCTTGTCCTCATGATAAACAGAAGCACAGAGATGGAAAGTCTAATGTAAAGTCTAGTTAAGTTGTACCTAACTAGGGAAGATTTGAATCCTTGTGGTTTGGCCTCTGATCCCTTATTATTAACTACTTCATCATTCTTCCCATAGAAGATGTAAAGCAAATGTTCATAACTGCAACATGTGGTTTGATGTGGCTTGATCCCAGGGGTCCTTGGAGTGGTATAGCTAGAGTTGAGAATGTATTTGGGCACTTGATCACGGAGGGTTTTGCTTCTTACTGGCACTAGAGAACTCTTCAGATTTTGAGAAGGCAGTATCATGCCTTAACTTGTGTTTTGGGGAGTCCACTGATGGCAGTATAAGGAGATATGTGGCCTGCAGAACACAGAAGTGTGAAAGAGATGGCCCACCACCATTCTCCAGTGGAGGCTTGCATATTGCTATGATGCTGAATTTCAGCAGAGCTTCTAGTCGAAGATGGACTAAGAAAAAAGGCCTGGTGATCCGCTTCCAAAAATCAGCCAGTGAAACCTCGGTGGATCCCAGTGGTCAGATCTGCAACCTGTCCCTGGATGGCACAGAACCAGAAAGCATTTCATTCTGTGACTCATACAGTCACCATGAGTCTGGGATCGGCTGAAGAGCTGCTATCAACACAAATGAGACTTGAATCCTGCAGAGTACCACGAGCCATGATGATTTATGCAGGATGTGACAGGTGGGTAACTTACACAAAGAGCTAGCTTTCAGCTCGACTAGCAAGAAGAAGAAAAGGGAGAAATTGAGCTCTTTGAAAAAGTCTTCATGTCAGGAGACCCAGGAAATACTAGCTTCCTGAGTGGACGGGGAAATTGATGGGAAGAAAACAGATGATGCTTTTGGGCATCCACTGACCATTAAGTGAAATAACCTCATCTGCTTGTTAAGTCTCGTTCCCTCTCTTTTAACTCACAGCTCCCATGGGCCCTTTTTTTTTTAGAACTCCCCAAGTTAAAGCCAGTGAGTATGAAATGTTCTAGTACTGTTGTTGTTAAGTGTCATCGAGTTGGTTCCAACCCATAGAGACCCTGAACAAGGTTTCCGAGGCTGTAAATCTTAATGGGAGCAGAAAGCCTCATCTTTCTCCCGCGGAGCAGCTGGTAGTTTCGAACTGCTGACCTTGAGGTTCACAGCCCAATTTGTAACCACTACGCTACCAGAGCTCCTTTAGTACTTATTGTTGTTATGTGCCGTGGAGTCGGTTCCGACCCATAGCGACCCTGTACAGGGTTTCCGAGGTTGTAAACCTTTACGGGAGCAGAAAGCCTCATCTTTCTCCCGTGGAACAGCTGGTAGATCCGAACTGCTGACCTTGCAGTTCACAGCCCGATTTGTGACCACTACACTACCAGAGCTCCTTCTAGGAAGTGGCAAAATGGCTTGAGACAAGTCAGAAATGGGGATAGAATGCCACCCTCAGAATGCTCTTTGCTGGGCAGAATAAAGAGAGAAAGAAAGCAGTGGCAGATTAGCTAAGTCTCACCTCTTAGTTCACAAAGAGCATGTGGCAGGGCCCACAGAACTGGAGAAGAAAGAAGTAGCGGGCCTCATCATACCAAAGCTTGGGTAAGCTTGACACAGACCCCTGGGCAGGCTGCAGGCTCAGAAGAGGGTCCTTGTCTTGTCCGCTCATTTTAGCAGAATCTTGTACAATCTCCACTCAGGTAACAGCATGTCAGTTCTCCGGGGGCTGTCTTCCAAGCGTGGAAGGCAGCGATTTCCTTCCTCCTCTGAGGAAAGCAGCTGTCTAACTAGACCTGGCCTATTCAGGGCAACTATTTTTGATGATTTGTTTTCTTGTTAGGCAGGCAAAACATGCAAGTAGATAGTCACCAGGAAACTGAAGAGGGCATCGTTATGTGTGGGCCATCAGACCCTGGCACCAAGGTTGTGTCTAGATGGCTTCAAGGATGGTCATCTAGCGGTTGATGGCAGCAGGCTAGCGGGCAGCAATATCTCAAGGAAGATGGTCATTACAGAGGAGAAGGTGGTCAGTGTTGGAGAATGGGCCAAGGTGGGGCCAGCGTCCCAAAGTCAAGATCTTTGCAAAATATCAATAAGCAGCAGCCACCTAGGAAAACACAAGAATGAGGTACCTCCAATTGAAACAGTTTACCATGTTGAAAATTCAAATGTGAGCCCTCGGAGGGCGCCACCTGAGACCTTCTGCAGTCTCCTGAGGCTGGCATACCCAGAGACCCTTGTGACTAAAAACTGCATCAACATGCTAGGTTGTTTTCTTTGGAGCTGAAGAAGAGGGTTGAAAACTGATGGATGATGATAAGTGTTGCACCTTGAGAACTAGTTTGGACTCCTGGTGTGGTGCTGTAGTATCATCACTGGACTGTGAACCACAAGGTTGGCAGTTCAAACCCACCAGCTGCTCCTTGAAAACCCTATACAGGGTCATTGTGAGTCAGAACTGACTTGCTTAACAAGAGCAGTCCAATAATTAATTTGCTCTTTTACATTTGTTTATATGTTGATCACCCACCAAATGCCATCAAGTTGATGTTGATGAATAAAGAACCTATAGGACCAAGTAGAACTGCTCCGTAGGGTCTCAGAGACAGTAAGTCTTTTTGGGAGTGGGCAGCTGAACCACCAAACTTGTGGTTAGTAACTCAATAGTTAACCCATTGTGCTACTGGGCTCCTCTATTTGTTGATTAGCTCGTGGGAATAGAGCTCAGCAAGAGAGAGCCTTTAGTGTAGCATGTAGGGTAAAGATCGCCATCAGATGACATCAGCCCTCTAAGACCCAGAGAGTCACAGCTGACTGTGTCCTAGCTCATCCGAATGTCCTTTCGGCAGCAGTCCTTGACTAGCAGGGCCGCTGCTAGGATGAGGCAGGCAAGATGCCTGGAGAGCAGCAGTTATAGGAAGCAGTTACTATCAGGTTCTGCAAGTCCAGATCCCAGCATTTTATACCTTAAACATGTTGCTCACATGACCTAGTCCTGATGTGGAATAAAGGCACTGCCTTCAACTTGTGTATTGCTAAAAAGCGCTGACTTTGGTAGCACTTACTCAAGCCACAGTGTTTCTTCCACCCCCCCAAAATTTTTTTGAGTAGCGTTTCTCAAACTTTAACATTCAAATCACCCGCAGGACTTGTCAACACCACATAGCTTGCCGTGCTCCACCCCTTAGACTCTGATTCAAAGGTTCTGGGATGGAGCTCAAGAATTTCCATTTCAAACAAGCTCTCAGGTGATGCTGGGCCAAGAACACTCTTTTGAGAACCCCTATTTCTAAAAATCGTCAGTTAGAGAAGCTTGAAGTTATAGGGTCCATGCCTTAGAAATTCTCAAACTTTGATTGGAGCACCAAGTAGTTGTTTAATTAAGGATGTCTGTCTGGGTCATTTTCAGACATCAGACATTTGTTCTTCGTGCATCTGCAGCTAGTTATAGCAGCTGCAAACTTGATAGGTTAGAACTTAAGTTCTGAGCGTCCTTTCAGATCAAAACAGTTTATGGTGAATGCCCTGTGCCTAAATTTAAATAAGTCCCCATAAAAAATGAAAAGTCAGATTGTCACAACTTACCAAAGGTGAATGATCTCTCACTGTGGTCTCATTTTCTGGTCTCCATAAAAGGCACAGTGAGTCTCTGTTGACTGATACAAGAGTATTTGGGGACTAAAGTTCATTTAGCAGCTGTTGGCTGGTTGGTCATGTGCTAGGAGATACATCAAGGAGTCAAACAGGACTGCCTGCTCTGAAGTTGCTGAGCCTCTAATGAATGAGACAGACAGCCAAGTTATTTATTATCTCTGTTTTATTATTTCTGTTGCTGTTGTTAAGTGCTGCTAAGTCAGTCTGGACCCACATCAACCCTGTGTAGCGTTTCTGGGGAGCAGCTGGTGACCTTGAACTACCGACCTTGTGTTTCAAACAGACTTTGCAGTCCAGCGCATTAACCCACAGTGCCACGCCAGGACTCCCTCACATTTCTATAGGACTTCCTAAGAAGGGGAAAGGCAGTGCTTGCCTGCTAACTAAAAGACTCAGTTTGCGTCTCCCCAGAGGCACCGTCAAAGAAAGACCTGGTGATCTACTGCTGAAAAACCACCCATTGAGCACCCTATGGAGCACTATTGTACTCTGAGTCCAAGCTGATGTAATGGACAAGCTTTATGCAAGAGATAACTTCCGTCTTGGTGTTTGTTGAGGGTGACTTCATGAAGAGCATGTGAGTTAAGCTTTGAGGTCTGAGAAATGTTCTAGTAACTCCTGACCTCTTGTCTGATACAATTGTTGTTAAGTACCATTGAGTCGGTTCCTACTCATAGCAACCCTATATAGGGATTCTGGGGAGCAGCTGGTGAGTTTGAACTGCCAGCCTTGTAGTTAAATGCTTTATTCCACAGCGCCACACCAGAACAATAGATGTTCAATAAAATCAGCCTGTGCCACTTGGATGAGGGACTTGCATAGGGATAAGATGTTCACCTACATTTTATCAAGTCTCCCATTTCCCAGAGATACCACTGAGGGTCTGTGTGCCTTAACTGAGATGGATTACGTGTAAAGACAGAAAAGACTTCATCATGTAAAGAAACTTGAGGTGTTGAGGTTCAAGCAGGGAAAAGGATGGACATTTTCAAATAGTTTTTGTAGCTTACCTCTTTTACAACCTTTTGTTTGTTTCACTATGCTTTACTGTCAATTTCTGAAGTCCGGCATTGAGCCCACTAGCACAGAGTAAACTGGGATTTGCTGGATTTGTCTAGAAGAGGAGCTGCACTCTTTAAAACTGAATACTGGCTTCCTCACAGCACGTTCTCTAGAAGGGGATTTGTGGTTTTGCTTTAGGCTCTGGGCAAGCTTGATGTGTTTCTGCTGTAGCCTGGCATTTAGAATAATGCCTGAGATTAAGTGATGGCAAATGGCATTGCCTGAGCTTGGCGAACCCTCAAAACAATGATCTTTTGTTTTTCTTTCTTTGAAGTCAGCCATGCTTAATTTCAGAGCCCTGGTGTGGTGCTGTGGAATAAGCAATGTACTGTAAGGTCGGCAGTTCAAATCCACCAGCCGCTCCTCTGAAACCCTATTGAGGGTCTCTATCCATTAGAACTGACTCAACGACAGCACACAACAACAACATGCTTCGTTTTTAGCTTGAACGCTGCAAGTGTGAGCTCAGATGCAAGAAGCCCAAGTATAAGAAATTCAATTGTTACTCAATTTAAAAAGTGGGGGGGTTCTTAATCCGGTCAAAACTGAAGATTTTCTACTTTGAATTTTCTGTTGAAACTATGCCTTTTTAGTAACAGAAGTCACTTTGAATGAAATGAAAAAATATTTTGGAGGTAATAATGGATTTTGATGCAATTAGTGGGATGCTATGTCCTGAGGGTTCTCTGGTGCTGAGGTTGATGGGATAAAGCCTGTTTATTCAGATTCAGAGGAGTCCTAGTGTGTGACTGTAAGCTGCTTCTTGGAAACCCTGTACAGGGTCGCTATGAGTTAGAACTGACTTAGTGGCACACAATGACATTTAGATTCCCACAGTTATATAGGTCCCCACCAGATGGCATTGTGGCTGAAAAGCGGGATACAAGCCTCCCACTAAACCCTAGTACATTATTTCTGTTTTGTTTTCTTTCAACGTAGACTATGCGGCAGACATATTCTGCTTTGAGATTTCTTATTAGCCTAAAGGAAGACCAGTGTAGCAGCTAAGTTGTTAGTGACAAATGAGCCTTGAATTGATTATGAAGCATTTTAGGGAAGTTTGGGATTTTGTGAATCAAGGAAATACATGAAATAACTAAGACATGAAAGACAGTATCTCGTGTTGTTTCTTGGTTCCAACTAAGTGGTCTGTGAGTCCAAATATCTTTGGAAATGGTTCTTTTCATCACCCTATAAAGGAGCTCTGGTAGCGTAGTGCTTATGAATCGGGCTGTGAGCCGCAAGGTCAGCAGTTCAAAACTACCAGCTGTTTCACAGGAGAAAGATGAGGCTTTCTGGTCCCGTAAAGATTTACAGCCTCGAAAACCCTGTACAGGGTCGCTATGAATCGGAACCAACTCCGTGGCATATAACATAAATGACAATGTTGGCAGATTTTGTTCATGAAGGTTTCTGATGGTCCTGTCTTCCATGTACCACAAACTGCCCACTTACTCTGGGTCTCCACGGCAGTATTTGTTGTGGTGCTTATTGGCCAATGTTTGGTTTTCTTCTATTAATATAAATTCCAAAAATCTCTATGTAGAAGCAGAAGTTGCTGTGAATAAAGACACTACTCTTCACTGATGTCAGATGTCTCTCAGCAGCATAAGTTGACCATTGTGTCAAACCCATCATGGAGACCACATGTGTGTCAGTAGAACTCTGTGCCATGGGGTCTTCAATGGATGATATTTTTCCAAGTAGATTGTCAGGTTTTCCTTCCAAGGTGTCTCTGGGTGACTGTAAAGTCCAACCTTTTAGTTAGCAGTTGAGGACTTGAATAGTTCATACCACCCAGAGATTGAAGGATGGATGGATGAAAGGATGGATGGATGGAAGGATGTATGTATGGATGTATGGATAGATAGATTCATGGATGGGTGGATGGAAAGATAGATTCATGGATGGAAGGATGGATGGATGGAAGGATGTATGTATGTATGGATGGATAGACAGATTCATGGATGGGTGGATGGAAGGATGTATGTATGTATGGATGGATAGATAGATTCATGGATGGGTGGATGGATGGATGGATGGATGGATAGATAGATTCATGGATGGGTGGATGGATGCAAGGATGTATGGATGGATGGATGGATAGATTCATGGATGGGTGGATGGATGGAAGGATGGATGGATGGATGGATGGATAATCAGTTGCTATTGACTTAACTCTGACACATGGCAACCACACTGGGTGTCAGTTAGAACTGTGCTCCACAGGGTTTTCATTGATTGATTTTTCAGAAGTAGGTCATAGGCTTTTCTCCCAAGGTAACTGAGTGGACTGGAATTCCTACGTTTGATTGATAGCAAGTATATAAACTGTCTGAACCACATGGAGACTCTTAAGTTCACTTAAGAGACTTGAAATTTCTATAGCAGCAGACACGGTTAAAGACATGTACCCTTTGTAAAGAAACTACCTGAAATAATTACATACTCTTTTTTTGCTGGAATGAATCAAGCTTCTTCCTTACCAGTAGAACCTACTGGGGAATGGTGTTTAATGGAATGCTAAAGTCATCAGGCTTTGGTGCTCCCACTCCCCATCTTATTTCCAATAACAACTTGGTCTTTCCCTGCTCAGTGCCCCCCAGCCCTTCATTGCCCCATATGACCCAGTATTTCCCAAATCATTCTAGCCACCTCTTTTCCCAATGAGAACATATGTGGGGGCTTTAAAAAGTTTATGGGAAAATTCCATTATCTTTTTTTTGTTGTTGTTGTTGTTGTTGTTTTTTCATGAACTTTTTGAAGCCCTTGCTTCAAACTTTGAAGGGATTCTACTTTCACTCAACAGTAAGAATTCTGTATTACATTTAATTTGGAGTCCTTTGGTGGTGCATGTGAAATTTTGGTAATTTAAATCTACCTAGAGACACCTGAAATGAAAGTTCTAGTGATCTATTTCTGAAAACAAATTAGTCATTGACCACTCTATGGAACACAGTTCTACTCTGACACATTTGGGGTGGCCATAAATTGGGGGTCAACTGGATGGAAACTGTTTATTTTGTTTTATAATATTTGGTAGTGGCTTTGGTTTGGTTACTTTATTACTTAATCCTCTCTATATCCCCAGCTCTTCTGGAAAGTCTCAAGTGATGACAAACCCATGCTTTGGGAGATAACTCATTTTATTTCTGGAGAGTTATACTTTTTTGTAATAGTTTGCATACAGATAACCAAAGTGTAGAATGATTTGCTCACAGTGACTTGCCCACATCCAGGCAGTGGTATAGGCAGGCTCTGATCCAGGAGTTGTATCCTAAGGAGACTTGGTTTGGGTTCCATCTAAATGCAAGACCATTTGTGCCCCATGGGGTTTTCAATGGCTGGTGCTTTTTTTGAAGTAGTTTGTCAGGCATTTGACTTATTTATTGCAAATAACTTTTGAAAACAGCATAAGACACCATAAAAGGTGGCTCTCAACAGATGGAATACACTGACATCAAATTGACTACATCTATGGGAAGAAATGGCGGAAAAGCTCCATATCATCAGCCAAAGCAAGCCAGAGTCAGGCTGTGAAACAGATCCTCAATTGCTCATATACAAGTTTAGGCTGAAGCTAAAGAAATTTCAGAGCTATAAATACTAACAACTAAACAGAGGCCACATTTTGATGCTCTTAATAGATCATTTAAATGATGAAAACCTTTAAGTAAATGTTTAGAATATGAAGCTCATATATATATTTAAAACATTACACTGGTAGTATTTCAGGAAGTTAGCTCAGTTTCCAGGGTAACTGGTACTTCGGGAACAGTATCTTAATTCTATGTGGTGGTCAGTGTTGTATAAACCAACAGTGGTCTCCCCTAAAACTGATGTGCAGAATCAGTAACAGGGAATCACAAACAGTGATGCAACCTGAGGTTACCTAGCCAACCCACCAGCAGGGAGGTCTCCGGCCTGTGTAGAAGCATTTTCCGGTTTCATCAATGAGCAAGGCAAGAGTGGGTGAATATAACAACCCTGGAACTTCAAGACAATTCTGCTCAATTGCTTCTGAGCTTGCAGCTGTAGGCGAAGGTAGAGGGGCGAGGGAGGTAGTCATTGGACAGTGAGTGCAAATACAGTTGTCAAGGCGAGGGGAGAGAATTGTTGTTTAATATTGAAATCCTGTATTCCAGATGTGGGCATGTGGTAGTCAGTCTGCTCTGAAGTGACATGCTTCTGAATCTTTAAAGGGCTTCAGCTTGGGAGAGGAAAATCTGATTGGGCAAATTGCTAAAATATTTAAAGTGCAGCCTGTTAAAGCTTTTACTGCGAAGAGCATCACGCCAGAAGTTGTAGTCAGAAAGAGCAAGTAATTGGCTTTCCATCCTCATGCCAGTCAGCCAGCATGAAGCTCTATTCCTATTCCTTCCTCTTCATTGCCAATGCTAATAGCAACCCTTTGGAGTGTACAAGCGCCTCTGCATGTGTGTGTGTGTGTACACGCACACATGTGAGTACATATGTTGGCTCACTGATAAAATGAGAGTGGGAGGAAAGGACTATCCATAGAAAGATGGCTGAATGCACAAAATGATGTGAAGAAGATCATTTTAGGAAAAGAGGAACCAGAGAAAGACAGAATTAACCCTGACAGAGATCATCTGGATTTCTCAGTGGGTGGTGGTGGCTTGGGGCAGTTATCTTTCAAAGGATGGGTTCTGAAGCCAAAGAAATGGCCTCCAGTGACAACCACGTCCCCTCCATTTTTCATCTCCTGTAACTCTTGAGGACACTGTCCCTTTATAATTTATCACATCTTCCACTTAGGATTTCCTGTTCTTTTCTCCGCAGGCATGACCCTTTGTTAATTCCTGGCAATGATCAGATTGATAACATGGACTCCAGTGTGAAGAAGTATGACTCCACTGGGATGTTTCACTGGTGTGCACCCAAGGAGATCGAGAAAGTCATTCTGGTGAGCCTTCCATGTCACTACCAAATGCCATTTGTCAGGAATGAGGTTGTCCTATCAGAATGGTGGGATAACACAGTCCCTGGTCCTAATTGGTTTTAACCATTGCAATTAGGAACACAGAAGAAACTAGGAGCTCATAGAACTCTGATCAGTATATGAATCAAGAGTGGAATTTCCAATCTGCATGTAAATAGTGCTGGATGGCATGGTATGTGGAAGCCATCATGGAAGCTGGTATTTCCCATGATTCCTGTGACTGCACCTCAGGGTTCCCTCTCTGCTGGTTTTTATTGTCTGTATAAAGATGAGGTGAGAATAGTCCCAAACTCAGAGGGTGATCAAATCAGACAAGCCATCAATTCAACACAGACTCATAGCGACCCTGCATAGAGTTTCCGAGACTACAAACCTTAATTGGAGCAGAGTGGTTGGTGGGTTTGAACGCTGACGTTGACGGTAGCAGTCCAATACCTAGCCCACAACACTACCAGTAGGTGACATAGAAGGTCAAAAGCAGCAATAAGGGGCTTAGAAAAGATCCCAAGAGATAACTCAATAAAGTTGCCCGTTAATTATGATTGAATGCTATGAAAACAATGTTTTGTTTATGACGATGTTTTGTGTTCTTATATGTGAAACAATACAAAAGTAGATTCCAAGCCTTCGTGTATTTGACCCTTCTTAGCATCCATCTGCTATCGTGGTGTGGTGCTCTGGATTAATGCGCTGGACTGCAAAGTCAGTTTAAGCCAAAAGGTTGGCAGTTCAAGCTCACCAGGTACTCTTTGGAAACCTTATGCAGGGTAGCTGTGGTTTGGAACCAGCTTGATGGCACTTAACAACAACAACAAGCTTACATCTTAGCATAGTTAGCAAAATACATTTGCTTGTGATAAAATGGTGAATGATGGTCCACCTGGGGAGACAAAGGATTCAGAGTTCTGTTTCTTCATTGGCTCATGAACATTCTCAGTAGAAGCACTGAGCTTCTTCCGGATTGTCGTTAGAATGTCAGCAAACAATTTCATGCCACCCTTTAGTCTTGTCTTCAAAAAGTCTTTCAGGTTTATTTTGTACTTTCTTAAACTTTATTGTCTTGCTAATCCATGAAAAGTGGATTAATAGTCGGGAAGATCAGATGGAAGTAATCTTTCTTCCTGGTGTCCCTAATCCCTAAATTGTTGTGGCCCATTCCGTCTATTAGCCAGAAAAATCTGATCATATCTGACGGTATGGCCACCCTTCCTAAAGAAAGTCCCGAGAAGGCATTTTGCTTCCGTTCTGTAGATTTCCCCTGTGTTTTATCTGAATGTCTACTGCGTTTTCCTACTTCAATTCTAAGGGCCAATATAGTGTGCTGGAGTCCTGGGGTGATGCTGTGGGTTAATGTGCCACACTGCAAAGCCGTTTGAACTGCAAGGTCCCTGGTTCAAGCTCACCAGCTGCTCCTCAGAAACCCTATACAGGGTTGCTGTTGGTCAGAATAGATTCGACAGCACTTCACAGCAATAATAATAGTGTGCTGGAAGCTGTTTAGGAAGTGTGAAACTTGCAGGCAGCACACAGAAACTCTGGAATTTCCCGAAACATGCATTGACTTGGAGTGTAAATGGTTCAAACCACAAAGTCACTTGTGTGTTTGTATTTTGATATTGTGTCTGGAGCACCTGTGCTCTAGTGATCCTGACTCAGCCTCGTGTCATCCACCTGTAGCAAGCTGGAGGCTGGAGGCAATGTCTAGGGCCCAGGGTTAATAACTTTGCCTAGGTATTCCTCTGCGCATGCTACCTGGTATGCAGTCACCATCCCCTACCACTGTGGAGCAGTTTAGGGAGGTCAGTTACTACTTCTCTCATATGACAAATAACATCACTCAGTAAACCTTTATATGAGCCTCCTATGGTCTTTGGAAACCGTATACAGGGTTGCTCTGAGTTAGAACCAACTGAATGGCAATTAACAACAATAAAAACTTTTGTATCAGCACTATTACAGGTGCTAGGGACACAGTTTAGAACACCAATCAACAACTGTTCTCATAGCGCTTGTATTCTGGTGGGGGCAGATAAAGACAGCCAGGAAGACAAATGAGTAGGTGATTTGCCAATTAAAAATAATTCGGAGACCCATCACACATGTAATATGCTGGATGACCCTCTGCAAGTGGTTCCCAGTCAGCCAGCTTTGGTTCTTCTTCCCAAAGGGCTGAAACTGGATGTGAGTTCCCCAATGGGCCTTGGTCACCATTTATAAGCCATTTCTTACGGCCTGCATCTCAGGTTTCCCTGCACCGTTGCAGGTGGAAACCAATAATGGTGACAGTGTCTGCTGTAGTCTAATGATCAGGAGTGAAGGCTACCTTCCTCTTCTCCTTGGGGGTTACTGTAATAACCCTGACATTGTCATGGATTGCAGTATTGGCATTTAAAAAATCAATATGGCGGTCAATTCTAGGGATTAAATCAAGCAGAGTTTGATATGTGCAGAGGACATTAATATGCCTTTCCCAAAGCATGGTAGGCCCCCATGGGACCATCCGAGCGGGCCAGCAGCAGCTAACCACTTTGTTTTCCAAGAAGCTGGCTCCCCCGTCTCCTGGTGTGGTTTTATTCTCTCACTTGTCTGCTCTGTAGCTACAGGCTTATGATGTTGTTAAGTGCTGTTGAGTCGGTTCCGACTCATAGCAACTCTGTACAGGGTTTCCGAGGCTGTAAATCTTTACGGGAGCAGAAAGCTTCATCTTTCTCCCGTGAAACAGCTGGTAGTTTCAAACTGCTGAGCTTGCGGTTCACAACCCGATTCATAACCACTACGCTGCCAGAGCTCCTATAGGCTTATGATAGAGGGAAGATAAGGGTTTGTTGTCCTCTGTTGTTGTTGTTGTTGTTGTTGTTGTTAAGTGTCATCAAGTTGGCTTCTGAATCATGGCACCAACACTGCCTAGTTCTGTGCTATCCCCATGGTTAGTTTGGAATCAGGTTGTTATAATCCACAGGGTTTTCTTGGAATGAGTTTTGGAAGTAGATTGCCAGACCTTTCTGCCTTGAGGCTTAGCCCAGAAGCTGCGCGGGAAGCTGTTCAGCATCTCAGCAGCACACAAGTCTTCACTGACAGGCAGGTGGTAGGTGTGCATGAAGCACATTGACTGGCCTGTTTAATGATTATTTGGGGGAGAGGGTGGCTCCTTTGATTAACACACAAGTTATACCGCTCCAAGCAAGACTCTGCAAACTCCAAGACAGCACTAGCTTAGGAAAGTGATCAGCAAGCTTGTTAAGGGTCAGATAATAACTATTTTAGGCTTTGCTGACCATACATACAGTGTCTCTTACGACTACGGCACTGTACGGCTGCCGTGTAAAAGTAGCCAGAGGCAATACCTGAATGAATGAGCTGGGCTCTTTTCCAATCAACCCTTATTGGAATTTTAATTTTATATAATTTTCACATTATGAAATGTGAGTCATCTTTTGACTGTTCTGACCATTTTAAAATGTAAAAGCTATTCTTGGCTCCTGGTGTGGCACTCTAGGACCAGCACTAGACTGCAAACCACAAGTTTGGTAGTTCAAACCCACCAGCAGCTCGTCAGAAACCCTACGCTGGGTCAGAACCGACTTGACGGTTCTTAACAACAACAGTTCTTTGCTCATTGTCCAAATAAAAATAAGTGGTTGACCAGATTTGACCCATGTACCAGAGCTGCCACCCTCTGACTTAGGACATCATTCTTGACCCACTGGGGCATGGAAGTGCATGTCCCCTTCGGACCAAAGGGAGAAAAGAGCCGTGTGACATTTCAGTGATGTGTCTAGAAGTTAACACTCAGTTTCTCAAGCTGAGACCGACGTAGAGATCTGCCCATCAGCCTATTATCTCAACTGCCCATTTCATCATCAATTTCATGGAAATTAAGACAATATCTAGGCAAACCCACTCCCTACAGTCAGTGAGTAGTGGACAGTTGGGGTGTCCTTGCAGGTATAGTTGGATTTCTCATATCTTCACGTGCTTTTCAAACCCTCCAAAATAGAAGATAACTTTTCTATTTCTCTTCCTTCCTGTTGTTGTTGTTAGGTGTGGGCCAGTTGATTTTTAACTCATAGTAACGCCAAGTGACAGAGTAGAACTGCCCCATAGGGTTTCTAGGCAGTAATCTTTATGGGAGCACATCTTCCATAAAATGGCTTGTTGTTATTGGTAAGTGCCATTGAGTCAATTCCAACTATGAGCTACCCAGTACAGAGTTTCCAAGGAGCAATTGGTGGGTTTGAACTGCTGACATTTCGGTTCACAGCCCCCAGTGCTTATCCTATAGCATCACACCAAGAGTCTAGGTGGGTTCAAACTGCTAAGTTTTTGATAAGACGCCAAGCACATAACCATTGTTATCACCAGGCCAGGTAAGGATATGTGTGGATGTATATTTACATATGGATTTCATAATATTTTGTGTGTGTGTATGTGTGTGTATATATATACTCAGAGCTACTGATATACATATCATGTATGTAACAGATGAAACCAAAACAGTTGCACATAGTGAAGACTCAGTAAATGGGTACTAGATGCTATACACGAATGATTTCTTTGTTCCTTGTAACCATCCTGTGAGGCCTTCTAACCAATGCCCTTGTACTCGTCCTTGTTGCAGACTCGAAGCGAAGCCGCCATGACCGTCCTCAGTGGCCATGTTGTGGTCTGCATCTTTGGCGATGTCACTTCAGCCCTGATTGGACTCCGGAACCTGGTAATGCCTCTCCGTGCCAGCAACTTCCATTACCACGAGCTCAAACACATCGTGTTCGTGGGCTCCATTGAGTACCTCAAGCGGGAATGGGAGACGCTTCACAACTTCCCCAAAGTCTCCATATTGCCTGTAAGTCCAGTGTAATTGCATTATAATGCTTTTTTCATTCATAAAAGAAAACCCCAGAGGAGGGTAATATTTGTAGGTTTGATCATGCGTCTATTTCTTCATCTGTCCATGGGCCTGAGGACTCAACCCTAACCCTGCTCCATCTAGGAAAATTCAAACCCTGGGAGGCCTTACTAGGAGGAATTTACTGTAGCCCAGTTCAGTCTCTCATCAGGGATGAAATGTAGATGGTACCAAATGTGTTAACTATATCAGTGTTTAAACACAGCTCTTGCCTGCATGAACCTAGTGTGTTGCAGTGTTGTGATGCTTGATGGCAGAATCACTTATGCATTATTTCTAGTGTTTTACTTATGACTTAGGGGGTCTTGATAGATACCACCTTCTGTTTGTAACAAACTGTACATAACTACCAGCTGTTCTGCGGGAGAAAGATGGGGTTTTCTGCTCCCGTAAAGATTTACAGCCTCAGAAACCCTTTGCAGGGTCACTATGAGTTGGAACTGACTCTACGGTAGTTAACAACAACAACCACAACATACATAGCTAGGAGTCAGAATCAATTGCACAGCACACCACCACCATACATTGTGGAGCCTTTTAGTGATGTCTGCTGTATACTTGGCAAAGCCCCATTCATTTAAAAGTCCAGACGTGTTTGTATGTGTACACAAAGGGGCTCTGAAAACTTAGTGGAAAAATGGACTAGAAAGATAATTTTTCCATGAACTTTTAGAGGCCCCTTGTACATGCATGCATGCCTGTGATGTTTTTGATCAAAATTTGAAAGAAATGGTTTCTGACTCCATAATTTGGTGTGAGGTCATGGGATTCATGTTCTAAGAATGATGTAAGTACCTTTAACCATCAGAGTATTTTCATAGTCATTAAAAAATTATAGGATATTGCGAATGTCACCATCTCATGTATTTCTCCACGTATCCATCCAAATATCATATTTTCTTCCAAACATTTTTCTTGGAAACAAATTAACGTTCTTACAGTTGAGGCACATGAATTTGATGTACATTTGAAGGGGTCTTCTTCTGAGCTTGTGGAGGTAAAGTCCATTATTCAGTCAGCTTCTAGAACATAAGAACTAGGAAAATGAATTAAGTCATATGATCACAGAATGCATTGAGCCTTTACATCAGTAACACACACTCCTAGTCACCATTTGCCCTTATAGAATAATGTATTATATGGTAGAGGAGTCCTGATGTGGCACTGAAGGTTAATGTGCTGGACTGCAAAGTCAGTTTGAACTGCAAGGTTGACGGTTCAAGCTCACAAGCCACTCCTTGGAAACCCTATGCAGGATTGTTATGGGTCGGAACTGATTTGATGGCACTTAACAACCACAACATACAATAGATGCTTACTAGATACTTACAGCAGCAAGACAGATGTCAGACAAGTCTCCTGGATGGAGGACCACAACCCCACTGATTTGGTCCACACGTGAAGTTAAAATCCTTACTAACTGGCAATCAATCACTACAAAGAAGAGCATGAATGAATATATTCTTCTAACTTCAGAAATATAGTAGATTTGACTCTATGTTTTCAGGATTCTTTTCTTTATCTGCTTTTCTGTGGTTATTTATGAACACATTTTGAACTGGACTCTAAAACTATGTTTGTAAAGAGCATGTGGAATTATTTGCTGGGATACATGAATCTATGTGTATGAAGGGGCTTCAAAAAGTTCCTGGACAGATTCCATTATCTTTCAATCCCATTTTTTTTAAGTCTCCTCGTATGTGTGTGTATATGTTGTATTGATGGATGTGGTGAGATGTTATGTGTGTGTTAAGTATGTGTGTGTGTGTAGTGTATGTTTTGTGTCAGGGATATGTGTGATGTTTAGAGTATGTGTGTAGTCTGTATAATGTCAGGAGTGTGTGTGATGTTTGTTGTGTGTAGTTTTTGTGTATATGTATGTGTGTAGTACTTATATTTGATGTTGGTGTGTATGATGTTTAGTGTGTATGTGTATTGAGTATGTTGTAGGTATGTGGTGTTTGGTGTGTGTGTTTTGTGTAAGGTGTGTGTGTTTGGTGTGTATTTTTGTATGTATTTTGTGTTGGGGTGTGTGTGTGGTGTTTGGTATGCATGTATAATGTGTATGTTTTGTGTCAGGGGTGTATGCAATGTTTAGTTGTGTATGTGTGTGTTTTGTATCACAGTGTGTGTGATGTTTGATGTGTGTATGTGTAATGTGAGTATATTTTGTGTCGGGTGTGAAGTGTGTGTGTTTTGTGTCAGGGGTGTGTGTGATGTTTGGTGTGTGTGAAATGTGTGTGTATATTTTGTGTCAGGGGTGTGTGTGATGTCTGGTGTGTGTGAAGTGTGTGTGTGTGTGGTTTGTGTCAGAGGTGTGTGTGAGAAGTGTGTGTGTATTCTGTGTCAGCGGTACATGTGACATTTGGCATGTGTGTGTGTGTGTGTGTATTTCCTTCTGGCTGCCTTTGTACATATCCACTCACTGACCAGCATACACACAACTGAGCTCTCCTATTTGCAGGTGCTTTTCAAACCCTCCAAAATGTAGTATACTAAACCCTCCAAAATGTAGTATACTTGTTGTTGTTAAGTGCCGTCGAGTCGGTTCCGACCCATAGCGACCCTGTACAGGGTTTCCGAGGGTGTAAATCCTTACGGGAGTAGAAAGCCTCATCTTTCTCCCGCGGAGCCGCTGACCTTAAGGTTCGCAGCCCGATTCGTAACCACTACGCTACCAGAGCTCCTCTAAACCCTCCAAAATGAGCTCTGGTAGCATAGTGGTTACGAGTCAGGCTGCCAACCTCAAGGTCAGCAGTTCAAAACTACGAGCTGTTCCACAGGAGAAAGATGAGACGTTCTGCTCCCGTAAAGAAACCCTGCGCAGGGTCACTATGAGTCGGAACCGACTCCATGGTACTTAACAACAAACCCTCCAAAATGTAGCATGCTCAAGCACAACCTCTTTGTACAAAAAGGACTTTCTTCCACCTGTCTTTTCCCATAATTCATTGTTTAAATAGTCCATCACGTGTAGGGCCAGCCCAGAGAAACTCAAAATGTTTCTATCCGTATTATTTGATTTGTATTTCTTGCGTTTTGAAGTCACTCATATACAACTGTACAAGGGTTGTCTTAGATCACAAATACTGTGGATTCCCTACAAGGTGAAATTAAAAGACTGTGGGTGTGTGCAGTTGAGGCTTACGCACTAACAATGATGCAGGAAGATGGGCAGGCTAATTTCATGCCAAAAGATCACAGGAAAACAAGGTATTTTTCTCTTGAAAGACACTGGTTCCAAGGTGGGAACACTAAATGCCCTCCTACCCTAATTCCACTTTTTAGCAATATTTTGGTGCTAAGAAAAGAATTATGGCAGCCACTGAGTCAAAAAAATTGTGTCAATGAGTTTGGTTTCTGTAGGCAAGTTCTATTACTTGCAAAGTTCACTCTCCAACACGGGGAATGAGAGGAAGGCATCCAGAAATACAAGCCAATGGGCAAGCCTTCTGCAGATAGTCACCGAGTACTTAGGCTCCACAAAGGCAAAGCAGGGGCTGAGTTCTGGCTAAAGAGTCAGGAGGCCGGTGGCTGGATGAGACCTGCAAGATTATCCCACAATGTAACGCCTGCAGAGCTCTGACGTTCAATGGCCTGAACGTTAAGCCGTGGCCAGCCCCTCTCTACCCATACCCTCCTATTTTACCTACGGTGGCATTCCAATTCTTGGTCATTAGCACCTTGACCTGGGTTTTTCCACTATCTTCTTCTTATTGTTGCTGTTATGGCATTAAAAAAACATGTGTACTGGCTTGTTAATTTTTAATTACATAAGTAATATACAAATATGTTCTTGTTATAAAATATTCAAACAAGACAGAAGTATATAAAGTCAAAAACAAAATTCCCCCTTCACCTCCCAATCCTATTTCTTTCCCCAGAGGTAATTACTGTTAATAAGTTTAGTGTGTTTTTTTTTTTTTTTTTTCTGAGCTTTTGTCTGTGAATTTACACACATTTATAAATGCATTCATAAATATATAGTTTTGCTTGGTGTGGGTTCTTATATGTTGTTGTTGTTAAGTGCCGTCGAGTCGGTTCCGACCCATAGCGACCCTGTACAGGGTTTCCGAGGGTGTAAATCTTTACGGGAGTAGAAAGCCTCATCTTTCTCCCGCGGAGCGGCTGGTAGTTTCGAACCACCGGACCTTAAGGTTCGCAGCCCGATTCGTAACCACTATGCTACCAGAGCTCCTTTATATATATTTTTGTTGTTGTTGTTAAGTGCTGTCAAGTTGGTTCTGACCCATAGTGATCCTGAACAGGGTTTCCAAGGCTGTAAATCTGTACGGGAGCAGATAGCCTCATCTTTCTCCCACGGAACTGCTGGTAGTTTCGAACTGCTGATCTTGTGGTTTGCAGCCTGATTCATAACCACTACGCTACCAGAGCTCCATATATATATGAATTCATACTTAACGAATTCATAAAAGATATATATAGTTATACACACACACACATAAATAAATAAGTAAATAAATTCATACTTAACGAATTAATCTAGAACTTCTGTTTTCCAAGTTGAAGTCTTCTTGGAGAACTTTGTCTTTTTCCCTGTCTTGCATCACACGTATGCTTGATGGTGTATTTAACCATCCCTCTATTGTTGGACAATTAATTGGTGATTTATTTTCTGATTGGAAATATGCAATGAAATTATATGACCTGAAGCGCAACTCCTTCTTGTCTCCCCTTTGCAGGATATGCATTAATTCAAACTCCCTGCTTTCTCTACCCCTGGCCCTGTAAATTGGACAGAACCCTTAGCCTTACCTCATCCCACCAGGCTTTTCCCCTTGGCTGCATTGGATTTTCAAGTCAGAGCTGCTGTCTTTTGCCTGAGATAGAAGTGACCTGCTATTAAATAAACAGGCATTTGAAACCCACCCCTCGTTACAGTCTGAAAGCCAGAGGTTATCACAGGACAGTTACTTAAATCAAAACAATTTCCAGGCAGGACGAAGATGTAGAACCCTGGCATTATTCCTCTCCCTCGTTTGTTAGTAATAGCTTGATTGAGTCTTGAAAGCAGGCCTGAAATGCTGCCATCAGCACCAACTACCCTTTACATTAGCACACAGCTCCTATTCCCTTGAATGATGTTAGGCCAGTTTAATGTCAGGGCATAAAAAAGAAACTCGTTAAACAATTTCCCAAAGCTCTGGCTCAATCTTTAATTTGTTTTGTTTATTTTTTTTCCCCTTTTTCTTTCTCTTCCTTCGGTCTCACTTCTGCTTTCTCTTCCTCTCTCTCTCTCTTTTTTTCTTCCCTGTCTGCCAAAGGGTACACCATTAAGTCGGGCTGATTTAAGAGCCGTCAACATCAACCTCTGTGACATGTGCGTTATCCTGTCAGCCAATCAGAATAATATTGATGATACTTCGCTGCAGGACAAGGAATGTATCTTGGCGTCACTCAACATCAAATCTATGCAGTTTGATGACAGCATCGGGGTCTTGCAGGCTAATTCCCAAGGTAAGGACAGGCTGTAATACTTTTTCTGCTATGCCTGCGGGGGACAGGGACTGGCAAGAGGGATATCCTTCACTTGGTAATTCAAAGAGATTCACATCAGCTTTCCGGGCAGGGAAACCTGCCGGGCGTTGGGATGCTTTGAAAGGGGTATCTGCTACCTCTTCTCGCCATCCTGGAAAGCAGGTTTGACGCTTGCACACCAGAATTGGCCTGCCTTCCTAGAGAATACACAGGCCTTTCAATTGCCACTCCCTCAGCCTTCCCAAATGTGACTTTATGACCAGGGTCACCAGCTAAATGCTAGAACATAGCAAAGGCACTGAATTAACGATTCCAGCATTTTATCCCAATACATATGTTGACCTTTGACCTAGGATGGATGTGTTAAGTTCTGTCAGCTGCGTCTGAGAGGGTGTTGGCCAAGGGATGGTGCTGGCTGCAGAATGAATGAGGCCTCCACAAACCCTAAAACTAATTCAGTAAGAGGTGACCCTTGTTGGCCCAGACAGTATCCTAAGGGGTCGTCACACGAGCAATACATAGCACACATGGATCTTTATGGTCCTGTTCCATTCCTCCCTGTCTTTGGCTCTGGGCCCCTATGCAAGTGGTTACAGCTGAGGTTTCATCTAGGAACCTTAGAAAGGGAGCATAGCAGAAACCTGGTAACAGATAGCTGTGACGATCAGGAATTTGATATAACCGGATGCAGTGTGTGTTCCTCTGGAGTAAGGCCTTTGTAGAGACATCCTGTGAACTACAGGCTGTTTTCTATGTGGGCTACTGTGTGTGGGCCATTGTGTGTAAGATAGATTCCTGTATCCCATCATTTCCAGGCTCCACAGCTAAGCGAGCTAAATACCTGCTGCCAAGTTGATGCCAACTCATGATGACCTTTTGTGCTACAGAATGAAACACTGCCTGGTCCCATGTCACCTCTTGATGACATCCGTCGTTGTAGTTAACGGTGCCATCCTGTCTCATTGTTGATCTCCCCACCCCCTTTCTGCCTCTTTGCTTCACCAAACCTGATGTCCCTCTCTTGTGACTCATGCTTCTCGATGATATGTCCAAAGCAAACACCATCACCCCAGGACTGAGGTGGACAGGCATGTGAACCTGGACAAGTGTGAATGCTCTTGTTTCAGAATATCCACGCATCCTTTTGGAATTTGTCTAAGATGATCCAGTTCAACACAAAATGTGTCTTCATGTTGAGAAGGTGGAATCTTTATGGGCGTCATGTCCGGATACTAGCACTGCGTATTATTAGGCCTTTTAGATTAATAATCCCCTTTTCGTCCGTCTTCTCCTTTTCATATTCCCTTTTGGTGTTAGTATTCTAGCACCACATGGTGTATGAATTGGCCTAGAAGACGGATTCTGGGGACCAGACACTTTCGGAAATGATCTGAGACGTGATGGCTGGTTGTCAAAATCAATTATAGTGAACTGTGGCATACCCTCGATTGGATGGCATAGCCAGGGTGACAGTTGGGTCTATGAGATGCAGTTGTAATATACAGCAGGCAAGACTGCAGTGACAATTATATAAAACAGGTGAAACCGCTTCTTGCTGGTCAGCAAACATCAGCTGAGAACCACTTTACAGCTCTTTACCAGCAACTAAGTGCCTTTATTGAGAGCTCTTGTGACTTCTCTTGGCCAGAGAGCTGGTGTATTATTTAGCACGCATTTATCTGGGGAAAACATTTCAATTTAAATCAGCTGGTACAACAGTGGTTCTTGCCAGACTATTTCCCTGCGGTTCTAAAAGACAAGAACTGAATCTGGTCTTGGAAAGGAGGGTGAGCAGAGAAACGAATAGTCTGTTTTCGGAGAGTCACCTGGGTTAATAGCTGGAAAGAGGAGGATGGAATTTGCTGCCCCATTTGGATTTCATGTCAAGTTGTGAAATGAGCATCTTCTGGTTTCTTCTTTCTTAACCTGCCAGTATGAGTAATGCTTAAGGAGAGAGAAGAAACAGGGATAAATGAGTGTCCACTACATGCCAGGTACTATGAAAGGTGGAGTCGTGGTATGTATGGCACTGCAGGTTAATGCTCTGGACTGCAAAGTTGGTTTGAACTGCAAGGTCAGTGGTTCAAGCTCACCAGTTGCTCCTTGGAAATCCTAGACAGGGTTGCTATGGATCAGAACCGGCTCGACGAGCACTTAGCAATAACTATGAAAGGCACAGCTTGGCAAAGATGAGTTGAATTCAATCAGTAATCTCAAGTGCTCAGGCTGGTGGAAGAGGCATTCCCATAAGCAATTACAGTTCAGTGAGACAAGGAATAGTCTAGAAACATGAAGGGAAACCTCCAAGAGTTACAGACAACTCATCATTTGATATATTTTGAGTTTACAGATGAGTTGACAATTGTGGATGGTTTGAACACATGAACTGTTGAACTCTTGAAATGTGGCAAGTCCAAGTGTGAAAGTGTTTGATTTAATTTTAATCCATTTACATTTCAACAGACACGTGTGGCTATTATTGTTAAATGCCTTCAGTGAGCTGATTCCAACTCATAGAGGCCCTGTGGAGGGTTTCTGAGGAGCAGCTGGTGGGTTTGAACTGCCAACCTTGTGGTTTGCAGTCCAGTGCTGATCCTAAGGCACCACACCAGGTAGCTACCGTGTGTTGTTACGTGTTTTATGCCTTTGATAATGGTTTGGATTTTAGGGAGTAGTTAAGATTTATAAGAAGTGAATGATTAAATCCACCTTTTGAGAAAGCAGGCAAACATATGATTTTGAGGTGGAAGAAACAGAGACATGGGGTATGTTAGAAAACTATTGCAATGGAGCAGAAGGGATGTGATGCGAGCTGATGGTACAGCTTTAGTACTGTCAAGAGGGAAGACATGACTGACAATGAGACGGATTTGAAACATAAAAATAGATAGCCTCTGAAGTCCAACTGGGTGGCCAGAAAGTATGGATGAGTCCTGGCTACTACCAAGAGGTCCAAAAGATTAAGCAACTAGAAGATCTAGGAGGAAAATAGGTTTGGGACCGAAGATCAGGAATTACGTCTTAGAGCTTCTGAGTTGTAGGATAACTGTACACGAGAAAATAGAGCTACAGTGATAGTTAGGTTTGAAGATACAGACTTGGGTATCACTGGGAATGAGAATGGTCTTTAAATATTTTCAAAGGATACAGAGAAAAGCAAGAAAGATAAAAGGAAACAGCAACATTGAATGGACAAGCAGAGGGCGAGAATCCAGTAGAAAGGGCAGAGGACAAACATTTAGGGAGGAGCGGGTGGTCTGAAATGTAAGGAAAAGAAACAAAAACCTCTTGATATTGGGTCAGTTACAACTCGAGGTATCCCCTTGTGTTAAGAGAGCTGAATAATCCTCAGATTAACAGTCTAGACTGCCTCTTCCTTATTAGCTGATGGCTTTGGTTTCCAGAGTAGACTGTGATCTCTTTGTAGACCAGGCATTGGCCCTTGTCTTTCTCATCTTTGTGCCCTAGTTTCTCAAGCACAGGATCTGACACAGAGGAGATAAATGAGCAGGCAGTAGGAATTTGTTGGGCTGAGCTGAATTGGAAGGGAGTGGATGGTTAGCACAGCCAGATGCCGTGGAATAATTCACTGAGTGGTGGTGGTGATGTGCCGTGGCGTCGGTTCCGACTCATAGCGACCCTGTACAGAGTTTCCAAGGCTGTAAATCTTTACGGGAGCAGAACGCCTCATCTTTCTCCCACAGAACAGCTGGTAGTTTCGAACTGCTGACCTTGAGGTTCACAGCCCAATTTGTAACCACTACGCTACCAGAGCGCCTAATGAACTAAGGACTAAAAGAGGCAGTAGCACACTTGGCCCCCAGAAAGTTATTGATGATCTTCCCAAAAGCAGTTGAGAAACCTGTTGTGAGTAGAAGTTGGCACTGAGGGGGTTTATACATGAATGGGAGGTAAGAATTGGAGTATTACTCCTTCCGTTGGACGTAGAGAGAGAAATGGTATATTTCAGAAGAACTTGTCAAGGAAAGAATTTCTTTATTGCTTTTTGAATGGAGAGAAAGACAACGTATTTGTTGGTCAACATAGACTAAGTACACCACGTAGAGAAAGTTTGAAACTATGAAAGATGGTTGATGGATCATAGAGGGATGTCCAGGGAAAGGAAGGAAAATATGATGCAGCCTTAAGAAGAAGAAATGAGCAGTTGTTCCTCTGAGCCAGGAAGGCTGGATGGGGAAGGGGTTGGTGGTGGTGTGCCATAGAGTCAGTTCAGGCTCATGGTCACCCTCTGTAGGGTTTCCGAGGCTGTATATCTTCATAGGAACAGAAAGCCTCATCCTTCTCCAACAGAGTGCCTGGTAGACTCAAACTGCTAACCTAGTGCTTAGCAGCTCAACAGAGGTATAACCTACGAGCTCCCAGGGCTCCTAAATGGGGAAGATGAAGAGTAATTTGGAATTGTAGGTAGATGTACGGGAAGCTCAGCTCAATTGCTTCTCCTTTTTTTTTGTTTTAAGGTTTTTATTGTGGATTGAGTGAAAGTTTACAGGGCAGATCATCAGTTTTACATTCAACAAATCATACACCTTGTTTCATTACAATGGTTATAATTCCCTCCATAGACCATCAGTTAACATTATTTCTCTCTATTCACTTTAGCTTTTTTTAATAAATAAAAAAACTTTTTTTTTTAAACCACTCAGGCATATATAATAATTTACACCTCTAAAGGGCACATTCTGCAAGTCTGCCTCCTAGCCACCAGTTCTTAGAATCTCTTCCCATGAATCTAGAGTCCTCAGCCACTCACCCTCTCCATATTCCCATCTCCGCCTCCGTCTCTGGCATCGCTGCTTCTCTGGAGAAGGTCCTTCATTATTCTTGCGCTCTTCCTCCCTTGATGGTCCTAGGGTCCTTTGTTTCTGAACTGTAAGATTAACCACTCCCCTGTTTTAGTTACAAAAGTACTACTTTTACAATTGTGAAAGTCGTAATTAGTCATGATAACAGTTATTCACTATTGAATCATATGAATCTTATCCCCATCTCTTTTCACCAGACCCATCTAGACAAGATGGGGACTCTTTCTACTCCCCACACACAGACTTGTAACCTAGACTCCTTCTTGAAACCTTGTTAGCCAGTCATTTCTTGCTAGCCTTTATCTCCCCCTCATTTTAGGTAGCCAGTGCCTAAGTTGCCTATCCCTATCTACCCTGTGTACAGAGGGGATAGCATTGATAACCTGGTGTGAAGACTCCTTCCCTCTCTGTTGGTATTTAGAGTTTCTACCTTCATGAGTATAGGTCAGGTTCATCAAATTATAGAAATTTACCCTTGTTTCCTCTATCAAAAAACTTTTTTTTTTTTTTTTTTCAATCTTCCTCTAGTCAAATTCTGATTATAAAGCCATCGAGGTTAGGTCAAATGGGTACAATCTGAAAGTTTAGGTGTTCTTGTGCATCTCCCCTCACTTCATATCAGCTGATACTTCACTCTCAGCTCTAGCCCTCTGTGACTATGTCCTTGTCCATGGGCTCAAATGTCCCCATGTGTCACCACACTTTGAACCAACCAGCCCTTCCTCTTCTCTCTTTCATCTCCAGGTCAACGGGAGTCAATGGACTACAGTTGAAATTAGCCCATTTCTTCATTGCTGCCTTTCCCCCTCTTCCACTCACCAGTAGACCAATGTGGTCACCAGCAAGCTTACATGCCTACTCATGTGTTCCCTTTGAGTTTCAGTTTTAGAGGGGAATTTGTCCTGAAAGGACTTGATTCCTTGCCTTGATGGCTTCCTGACAAACAGCTTGCTTATTATTCTTATAGTAGCCAGTCATGCTGACATTTTTGATTTTCCTGATGATCTTTCTTTGAAGATGTATCTTCTGTTGCTCTAGCTGTTCCAGGCTGGTTCTCCTTAACTTCTTGAAACAGCCTGTTCGGTTTCATTGACATGTTTAGCGGCAGGGACAGTGGGGGCAGGGAACTGATTGTGATAAAAGTTCAGAGAAGGCATGCTGGGAAACACATGAAGGAGATTATTATTTTTGTTAAGTGCCATGAAGTTACTTCTGAAGTGTAGCAACCCTGTGTAGTATATAGGGTTTCCAGGGAGTTGCTGGTGGGTTTAAAGCACTGACCTTGTGGTTAGCAGTCCAATGCTTATCCTATAGCTCCACATCAGGAGTCAGTAATGGAGGTGAATGGGGTTATGTAAAAGGATGAGATAAGATTGATGAGGATGGGCTGAGATTGAAACCAAAAGTGTGTCATGAAGCCCATCGGCACAGCTAGGCAGTTTTCCCTGCATGCTTTGGCAGGAAGAACAAAGAGTTAGTGTTAGCTTATGATCAGGACTGTTGTTGTTGTGAAGTGCCATCGAATGGGTTCCAACTCATAGTGACCCTGTCTTAGGTTTCTGAGGAGTAGCTGGTAGGTTTGAACTGCCACCCTTGTGATTCGCAGTCCAGTGCGGATCGGGATTGGTAGGAAGCAAAGGGTTCGATGGTGCTGCTGAGAGAATGCTAAATGAGAGGCCACCAGTCGAAGTTAATAGGTGGAAAAATCATAGCAGGAGATGGAGCTTACAGACTGAGAGGGAAAAAATGAAGCAAGAAATCCCTATGAGTTCAAAGTGCAGATGTGTGGAGTAAGGGTATGAGAGGACCAAAGGGTGGGAGGTGTGATGAGAGAAAGGCAGAGCATCGAATGTGATGGCTTCAGAGGAAGAAATGGTCCTCGCAAAGCCCGAGCAGAGTTTGGTGATATTCACTGAAAACTGTGTTCCGTGGGAACCCAAGCCCCAAAGCAAAACCCATCTGAATATTATCACCACTATCAGTAAAAACAACTATACTAATAATTCGCAATGCTTGACGACCATTTACTGCTCTTCCATGCTAGGGAACAGACCATCAAACACAATAGGGTGGTTAGAGAGGTTCAGTAATCATTTCAACCAGGGTTTCTTAGCCTCGGGAACTGGGGAGCCTATCAAAACATTTCCCTTTCTTTTGGAAAATTCTGTAGGCTCAGCTTGACGAGGTCTGTCTCTTTGCTGTCTTGGTTTTGGATGACTGTCAGATTTCCAGAAATGAACATCCCTGAAGTGGGAATAAAGGGGAGGGGAGATGTAAAGGAGAAGGCCGTCTCTGACGTAGTCAGCCTACTGGTGGTAATTGTCAACCTTGTCCCTATCCTCTCTCTCAAAGTGACAAATAGATGCCCAGTAGACAGGCCTTAATGCCACTTGGTATGTGTGGACAGGGACTTGAAGCAGCTAAAGTACTGTCTTCCTGACCATGGCTTTTGAAAGGTGACAGAATTGAGACCCAGAGCTGTCCAGACACTAAGTAGCAATTGTACTCAACTGTAAGAGACAGCCCTTAGAAAAAAACAAACAAGTCAGCCTGGATTTCTTAAGCAAGGTGGCTGGTTATATTTCAAAGTCTAGGCTTAAATGTGGGTGTTGGTGTTAGGTTTCTTCTATTGTCCCCATCTCTGTTATATCATCTGAATTTATTTGATTCTTGCTACTGCTCGAGCCATGATATTTTCAATAACCTCATATGGATGCGAAAGCTGGACAGTGAATAAGGAAGATCATAGAAGAATTGATGCCTTTGAATTGTGGTGTTGGAGGAGAATACTGAAAGTGCCATGGACTGCCAAAAGAACCAATAGATCTATTTTGGAAGAAGTGCAACTAGAGTGCTCCTTGGAGGCCAAGATGGCTAGGCTTCATCTCTCCTACTTTGGACACATTGTCCGGAGAGAACAGTCGGTGGAGAAGGATGTCATGTTAGGTAAGATGGAGGGTCAGAGAGAAAAAGAGGAAGACCCCCAACGAGATGGATCAGCCAGGTGACATCATTGATGGTGTCAAGTGTGGCGGCGGTAGTGAGGTTGGCCCAGGATCGGACATTATTTCGTTCTGCCGTGCATGGGGTCGCTATGAGTCGGTTCTGACTCGATGGCACCTGACAACAACGACAGCTGCTCGATGAATCGGAACTGATTCAATGCCACTTAACAACAACAACCACCGCCGTGTAAGTTTCAGTATAATTCCATAAGCATATATTCATTACCTGTCTTGTGTGCAGAGAAGTTCTGAGTATACGCACAATTAGCACATTCGACTGCTAATCAAAAGGAAGTTGGAAGTTTCAGTCCCAGAGGTGCCTCAGTAGAAGGCCTGTGGTTCTACTTCTGAAAAATAAGCTATTGAAAACCTTATGGCATGTAGTGCTAGTCTGACACACAAGACATTTCTAGAAGTCACAGTTCAATGATAACTCTGGGCATGCTGTGTATTGCTGGGGAGACAAGGGTGGATAAAGCACATCCCCAGCCTTCCTACGATTAACCTGCCTCCTAATGTTGGTTTATTATTTATTGTAAAAGAATCACAATCTATGGGGCCTAATGTTTGATTGGAGAAGCAGGAGAATGTGTTTGAGAAAGACTGAAAAATCAGATGGCATTTCAGCATGTGAAGACGAAGATGTTATTGTTGCTATTGTTAAGTGCCATCAAGTTGGTTCCAACTCATAACAGCCATGTATAGGGTTTCTGAGGCTGCACATCTTATGGGAGCAGAAAACCTAATCTTTCTCATGCCAAGTGGTTTGTGGGGTCCAACTTCTGACCTGTGGTTCACAGTCCATTGTTTATCATGGTCTGTGACATGAACATAATTGGCTTGAGTCAGAGAAAAGTACAAAATGGGCTTCAAAAGTTCACAGAAAAATTTCCAGCATCTTTTAGTTCCATTTTGCCATGAACTCTTTGAATTCTGCCCATATACAAGTAAAGGAACCCAGGTAGGATACTGGGTTATGAGTTAGGCTGTGAACCACAAGATCAGCACTTTGAATCTACCAAGCTACTCCATGACAGTAAAGATTCATAGCTTTGGAAACCCTATAGAGGGTCAGGATGAGTCAGCACCGACTCAACAGCACACCATCACCACCATCTATGTTATAAGCAAGGGGATGGAGATCCGTGAGTATGTGTTCAAGAACTGTAACATTATGGCTGGAAGTCCAGATTTGGCTAAGACAGCAAGGAGAAATAAGATGGAAATGTGGGTTGGGGCATTGAGTAATGACCTTTCAGAGGAGCCTATAAGTGATTGGGTAAACACTGGGGGAAATATGGAAGATTTTTAAGCAAGAGAGCGATGGGGTTTGCATTGGGTTGTAGGGAGATTCGTCTGGCAACCTTGGGAAGTAGTGATTATAGTAGCACAGAAGATTCAGACGATGTGGTCATCTAGAGGTAAACCAGGCCTCCTACAACTGGCAAAAGAATGCAAGTTTCTAGTGTGGAACATTGTAGTTGTCACCTGACCACATGAAGGTGAGCTCCCTTCTCAGGATTAGAGGGCAGTGATGCCATTCATGGGAAAACACATGAGGAGCAGAGAAACTGGCTTGCAGGAGAGCTGGATGACTGTGTCTTCTTCATGATTCAGTTCCATGTGGACTTGGTGGAAAATGCAGGTGGTGATGAATCCCAAGTAGAAAAAGATCAAGCCTCTTGCTACCGATTTGTTTCATGGTGACCCCTCTGCAGTAAAGAGTAGAACCCCATGTAGGGTTTTCTTGTCTGTGATCATCAGACTTTGTTTCTGTTGCATCACTGGGTGGGTTCAAACTGCCAGCCATCTAGTTAGTTCAGACAGATGGAAGTATGTCTAGAATCCAGGAGAAGTGTTCATCTAGAGACCGGGTACACGGCACGTGGTCTAGGAGTGAAGAATGGCTTTATGGAAGAGTGTTAGGAACGAAGTTTGGAAGATAGAAGTTGGAGGAGCATTTAAGAGGACAGAGGGGAGTTGAATCAGGAAACCACAAACCAGTAGGCCAGGGGACAGAGGAACAGAGACAACAAGTACAGGGCACATGTCCACTGCCTGCGTTTTCCTCATCTTCTTTAAATCTGTTTCCTAGCCTTCTTATATGTCACCAAGGTTTTGTGTGTGTGTGTGTGTGTGTGTGTGTGTGTTGCTGTTAAGTGCCCTTGATTAGGTTTTCACAAAGGTGACCAAGCATAGGGGTTCCAAGGAGCAGCTGGTGAGTTTGAACTGCTGACCTTGTAATTCAAACTGATCTTTCGTTCCTGGACCTATCCTACAGCACCACATTGTTGTTGTTAAATGCTGTTCAATCAATTCTGACTCCTAGCAACCCTTTATAGAGTTTGTAAGGATCAGCTGGTAGGTTTGAACTACTGACCTGTGGTTTGTAGTCCAGTGTTGACCCTATAGCACCACACTAGGACTCATTCATATAGATCTATGAATCGGCTTGACTACACTTAACAAGAAACAACATGTGTTTTGCTGTTAAGTGTCGTCAAGTCGATTTCTACCAGTATACGGTTTCCAGGAGCGGCTGGTGGATTTGAACCACTGACCTTATAATTAGCAATCTAGTGCTTATTCTATAGCACGATGCTAGATTCCCATACCAGGGCAATTGTTCTTGCGTGCCTTTGAGTTGGTTCCATCTCATAGTGACCCTGTATGGTGTTTCCAAGGAGCGGTTGTTGGATTTGAACCACTGACCTTGTGGTTAGCAGTCCAGTACTTATCCTACAGTGCCACACCATGGCAGCAAGCACATGTACACATAGACCATACACACCAACAGGCATATCCCTGCACACACACACAATCTCTAACACACACACGCACACACATTCTCTCTCTCACACACATGCACACACAGCTCCTCTTATTACCCTGTGGCCCTCAGCCATAGTAACACTAAGTGAATGTCCACATATAAGCGGATATTCTCCTTTATCTGTATTTCCACAAAGGTTAAGTGCCTCGAGTTTTCTCTCTGGAAATAATGGCAGCAGTCCTTGAAATGACAACATTAAGTGTGAGCACAGGGCACACCAACCCTACTGTAGAGTCTTAGATACCTTTTACTGATCCAGATTAGAAAATGTGACTTCTATTTTATTTTGGTTGAGACCATGTAGATAAGTTATTGGATGGCAGAATTGGGACGAAAAACGACCTTCCTAAACTGTAACTTTGGAACCAAACCCACAGGTTAGAATTTAAGGACAATGGAATATTAGGGTTCAAATACTCAATAAAGGTAGACTTGAGACCTGTCTTTAATGTAAACTGATGATTCATTAATATAATCTTTTACCTTGTTTGTCGAAGTTTAATTTCTTCTGAGCTGTGGCTGTTTGATGAGATTGTGTCTGTCGCAGGGGTAAGTGTGTCAAAATCTGTGGAAATGCGAGGGCCGAAACTGACAAAAATCGGTTACAGAGACAACAACCCCAATGGTGAAATGCCTGGGGAATGGGGTCATTTTGACTTTTGCTCCATTGGTCAAAACCAAGACCAATGGATGATGACAGATAACAAATCAGATTTTAGCCCAGCATAAGGAAGACATTTCCAGAATAACACTGACTGCCTAAAAATGTGATGAGGGTTCCTCTTATAACATGCCCTTTGCCAAAGGAAAGTTACCGAAATGATCTTTATGATGGGAGTGAGATTGGATTAGATGAGACCTGTGGGCCTCCGTAGCTGAGCGTGTCTGGTGTTTTCTGGATTTTTATTACATAGGATTTGTGTTTTATGCATGCTTCCTTTTTCCTCCAGAGGAAGAGTTGTGGTATTTGGTGAGATTGAGATTATGCCTCTTTAGTGAAAGCGTTCACATCTTTCCTGGGTGGCGTTGTCTTTGTGTCTAGAATGAAGAGCAATGGTGTTGGGGTGAGCAGATGTGCGTTTCCCATTAGTTTGACAGCCGTGCTGTCTTCAACTCCCACATCACCTTTCAACACCGTTCCTCCCTGGCACCCAAGATGCTCCATCTTTCTTGCACGCACACCTATACTCACATCCTCATACATGTCCTCCCTCCCTGAAATCAGAACAAGACGGTTTTTCGGTCACTCCCATATAACATTTCATTACCACAATATTCTCTCTCAGCTCTGAAATGGCAGTCGGGAGAAACCATTTCTCTTTATATGCAATGGAACGAACAACACTCCGTACTAAAATATTTTTCTTCGGTGGTAACTGAAACTGCTCTTGGCTTCCATCCCCAAAACCAGACAGACAATTACACTTAACTGTTTAGAGATTTATAAATACCACACTGGCGTAGCCTCAAGGTAGTAACTTTAGATACCCAGCCCAATCATTTTCTTTTATTGGTTTGTGATTTAGATCTTATTTTGAGTCTTCTATAATAAGAGTGTAGAACATTTCATTTAAAAAGCTTACTACTAAACAATAAAGAGAAGCTGGCTTAGGGCTGCAAGCTTTAGGTCTCCAGTAGGGAAAGGGGCCTGCCCTGATACATTTGTCCTGTGGACATCTCCAGAAAAGTCTCTCAGTTAGAGGTGTAGGTGTGGTGCGGCAAAGCCACCACTGTGCCTGTTTCCTTAATGACTTCAGCACAGGAGAATTCAGATTTCACCACGTGAGAGATCCTTTTAAGAATGCCATTTACTATTCCAGTGACTGAGTCCTAGAGAGGTCAAGGAAACAAGGCAAACTGCAGTCACAACTGTGACACCAGGTGGAGAATCTGGGACAATTTTCTGAACCTCTGGAGTTTTTATTCCCTCCGTGAGTGAAAGTCTGTCTTGAGGTGTGGACCCAAGGAAGAAAAAGAAAGTAGAGAAAATCATCTCTGTCTTCCTACTGTGTGCATAGCCAGCCCCTTGCCCTCTTGTTCAGCCAGTGCCCAGCTCGGAACAACGGGACTCTAGGGGAACCTTAGCTTCAGAGACAGAAACCAGCTGTATGGTGGTATGAGGGTGGGGCTGAACTCATCATCCCAGGGGAAAGTTGGTCTCAGGAGTTGGTTTACTTAGTAAAACTTGTGTGTCTAGTTAAAGCCCCTTGTTAAAAATTGTAATGTACTTTACGACCCCAGATAAATGATACATTAAATCCAGTTGTTATCAAGTTGATTCTGACTCACGTTGTGCCCAGCGAGCTTCATAAGGGTTTTAGGGTCTGATTTTTCAGAAGAACATCACCAGACCTTTCTTTTGAACTTGAACTTCCAATGCTTCGGTTAGCAGTTGAGCATGAGTTTGCAGCACCCAGAACTCCCCACATTATGCACATTTGTATGCAATATCTTAATTCATCTATAGTCTTCTGAGTAGAGATGATCTCCCTTTGACAGACAAGAAAACTAAGACTCAGAAAGATTTAGAATCTTGCCTGAAGTCTCACACTTAGTCAAAAGCATGAGGAGTTGATTTCTGATTCCAAAGCCTATGCTTGCCTCACCACGTCAATCTGTCCAATAAAAGAGAACAAGTGTTACCCTGATGGGAGTAGGCCGTGACCTATAATCTGCTTGTAAGGATCAGGGATGCGTTCCCTGAGACAGGCATTCAAAGGAATAAACGCACTCCAGGCAAGCCAGACTCATGCCTAAATGGATTCTTGAGTCCAGCGGGTTGAAGCTTGTTTTGGACATTTCATATCTCCATGCACCCGTTTTCTGTGTTCCCTGCCTTACCTACACCCACAGTGAAAGACATGAGGAGCCTTTTTTGTTTGTTTTTTCTAGTTCAAAAGAATAATTTATTTCCAAGCTTCTGCTTTTTTTGGGAGGGGGAAGGGTGGGGAAAATGTACACAAAAACACTCAGGCATATACAATAATTTAAACAACCAAAGGGCACATTCTGCATGCCTGCCTCCTGGCTGCCAGCACCCAGTCCCTCTCTTTCCATTAGTCTAGAATCCTAAGCCGCTCCCTCTCTCCTTGTCTCCATCTCTGCCTCCTTCTCTGGTGTCGCTGCTTCTCTGGATAGGGTCCCACATTCTACTCATGCTCTTCTCTCTTCATGGTCCTATGATCCTCTGTTTCTGGACTATAAGATTAACTACCCCCCTGTTTTTCTTATAAAACTTCTACCTTTACAGTTTTGACAGTTGTAATTAGTCATGATAACTTTACTTACTAATGAATCATAAGAATCTTATGCCCATCTCTTTTCACCAGACCCATCTAGACAAGATGAAAACTATTCAGTGGGGACTCTAACTTAAACTTAAACTAAACTCCCTCTTGAGTTTAGTTTGAAAACTTGTAAGCCAGTCACTTCATGCTTTTATTGTCCCCTCATTTTAGGTAGCCCATGTCTAAGTTGCCCATCCCCATCTACCCTGTATACAGAGGGGATAGGACTGATGCTTGATGTGAAGATTCCTTTCCTCTCAGTTGGTATTTTGAGCTACTACATCCATAAGTATAGGTCAAGAGACACGTGGATTCTTGACCCTGGACTTGCTGTAATAACTAGACAGACAAAATTCAGATTGAGTGGAACATGAAGCATTTAGCTTAACCAAATTGGGTGAACATTATAGTTGCTTGAGCTTCTTCTTTGTTGTTGTTGGGTTTTTGTTTGTTTGTTTGTTTGTTTGTTTTTCCTGCTAATGATATTTGCCTTTGGAACTGTCAGGAAAAAAAAAAAAGATGGAAAATTTGAGACCCTGTCGTTGCTGTCTTTCATCAAGAGATTTGCAAAGAATTTCCATTTTTTATCAATTCACTTCGATCTCCAGGTAGAAGTTTCCATAGAAGGTTGTTGTTATTGTTAAGTTCCATTGAGTCAGTTCTGACCCATAGCAACCCCTGTATATGGTTTCTGAGGAGCAGCTGGTGAGCTTGGACCACCGACCTTGTGGTTCTAACGGCCCTTGCAGTCCAGTGCATCTTCCTGCAGTACCACACCAGGTCTCCGTAGAAGGTAGTAGATGGGGATGACTAGATTATTCTAGTCCACAGGGCCCAGGATTTCAGGCAGTATGCTACACTCAGAAAATGGTCCAGTGAAATTATTGTGTGGAAGGAAAGGGCAGTTGGCTAACCAAAGAAGGTACAGGAAAACTTGGAATCCCATGGGCTCTTTTAGAGCCCGGATGAGGTCTGAATAAGGCTGACTCAGCCGACAGTTCTTTTCCTGAGTGTCAGCCGGGTTTATACCTGACGCTGCTGTGCTTACTTCTTCCATGGTCCCTTCCATCATGGAACTGCAGGGATCTGTAAGGAAAGTGACACAGACATTGTTTTTGTTAAGTACTGTCCAGTTGATTCTGATTCATAGCGACCCCGTATAAAAGAAATCATATAACACAACTGAACTTTCATAGTTAACATGATGGGCTTTGGGACATTTCAGAATACCTTGCAAAGTCATGGCATGAGTCATTTGTCATTTTCTGAGACAGGTATTCTATCCATGTGCTGTGAAGATAGCATGCATACCTCAAGCTAGCTAATGAGCCTAGCCAACCATCCAATGCATTTTTGTCTGTATCCATTTTTTTGTCTGTACCCAAAACATTCCTGGTGTGGCGTTGTGGGCTAATATGCCAGACTGCAAAGCTGTTTGAACTGCAAGGTTGGCGGTTCAAGCTCACCAGCTGCTCCTTAGAAACTCTCTATAGGATAGCTATGGGTCAGAACAAACTTGACGGCACTTAACAACAATGACCACAAAACACTCATATGAAGTCCTAAAACCTTTATTTCTTTTTAAATGTAGTCCTATGTCTAGATTTATAGAATATTTTAGGCTATGGATGGTCCTGGAAGGATTCAGTTACCTTTCATGGAATGTTCTAGGGGAAATTATCCTCCCAATTCTAGTCTACCACCAAAGTAGTTACTGAAACTCTTGTTACAAATCTAAAGTAAAGAGATTTTCAGTAACAACCAGATATTTAGCATGTCCTATAAATGTTGGTTCACAGTGTGTTAGGAGGAATCGGAGGTTGCCTTGGGATCTGATGGTCAGAGGGAGGCTCCACAGTGTAACTAGGACCTGAATTTGGAAATGGGTATGATTTTCTTAAGTGGGCTGATGTGGTTGTTATGTGCCGTGCAGTTGGTTCCAACTCATGGCGACCCTATACAGGGTTTCTGAGGCTGTAAATCTTTACAGGAGCAGAAAGCCTCATCTTTCTCTTACAGAACAGCTGGTAATTTTGAATTGCTGCCCTTGCGGTTCACAGCCCGATTCGTAACCACTACGCTACCAGAGCTCCTTAAGTGGGCTGATGGATGTCTGGAAAAGACTGAAGCTGACTAAGAGAAGGTGTATAAGCAGGGAAGGTCAACTATATTTCACAAATGCTGCTAGAGTTTGTGTCTGTTGTTAAGTGCTGTTGAGTTGATTTCGACCCATAGCGACCCTGTATAGAGTTTACAAGGAGAAGCAGGTGAGCTTGAACCGCCGACCTTGCAGTTCAAACGGCTTTGCAGTCTGGCACATTAACCCACAGAGCCACACCAGGACTCGTAGTAATGATTTAACCAAGGGCTTCAAGACTCAAGACATCAAAGGCAATGACTACTCAGTGAGGTCACTGTTAACTTGTGGTGGTGGTGGTGGCTGTGAGCCGTGGAGTTTGTTCCGACTCATAGAGACCTTGTACAGGGTTTCCGAGGCTGTAAATCTTTACGGGAGCAGAAAGCCTCATCTTTCTCCCATGGAACAATTGGTAGTTTCGAATTGCTGACCTTGTGGTTCACTGCCCGATTCGTAACCACTAGGAAAGCGTGAAGTAGACTGTTGCCTCGCTTCCGTCTCCCTCAGCCATCAACAACCCCAGACATATTAGATTGTCCTTATATCGGTACCTTCCCTCTAGTAAGCACACTGTAGAGATTGTGGAGTGTGTGAGTGAATTCTGTAATTCTCATTTCTGTGGTTTACAGTTTGCTTCTTTTGGTTTGCCCATAAAGCAGCTGTCACTAGTTGCAGTTGAATCAGTCCCCACCTCATGGCTATCCCAAGCACAAAGGAACTGTCCAGTCCCTGTGATCAGTTACAGTTTGGACTGTCGTGATCCATAGAGTTTTTTGTTGGCTGATTTTCGGAAGCCGATCACAGGGTCTTCCTGTCTAATCTATTTAAGTCTGGAAGGGCCAGTGAAACTGGTTTAGCATCATGACAGCAGTCAATCCTCCATTGATGGACAGGTGGTAACCATGTCTCAGGTGCCTTGAGGAGGAATCAAACCCAAGTCTGCCATGTAGAAGGTAAGAATTCTACCACTGCAACAGCTGACATTAAAGCAGCTCAATCCTTTTATTAAGTACTCCCTCTTTAATCATCTTTCAGTAATTTGACAGCTGGACCCTGGACAAATAATACAAAGATGAAAGGCACTGACTTTGTCGGTAGAAGCCATGGCCAGGTTACTTTATCTCTCCACTGCAAATAGCCCCTTACCCAGGTCTTCTCTGCTATACATTATCCCATTCCTTTAATCTTTACTAATGGGTCCTGACTTTTTAATGACCTCATGAGATAGACTGTTATATGGTAAAGGTCCAAAGCCTGAGGAGGCTCTAGGATTGAGACCTCCAAAGTTCAGTAAATGGTAGAAAATAGCTCTTCTTTCTGCTACATGGAACTTTGAATGGTTCCCAAAAGCTTCTCTGGCCAAGCAGAGATGGTCAGTCCTCTCAGCAGCAAGCTGGCAAATGATGTTCTAACACCTACACAGGAGGAACCAGCTCATAAAGTCTTTGTTGCTCTGGTTTACGATAGACTCCTAGTATGGCTCTGCAGGATCAGCACAGGACTGCAAACCACAAGGTCAGTGGTTCAAACTCATCAGCTTCTCCCTAGAAACCCTATACAGGGGTGCTATGTGTTGGAACCCACTCAACAGCACTTAGCAACAAGTTTATGCTGGTGGATCACATACAGGGCTACCAGAGGCATGATGGAATCAAGACGGGAGCCTGTCAATTGTGTGTCATTTTACTGGAAAAACACATGATTTTATTGCCTCATCAATAAACTGAAAGTGGCTAAAGTGGCCCTACCCCAAACCCCTCCTGAGGGACTAAGGCATAAAAACCAACCAGGTGATGGCTACAGATGTAACGTGTATCTGTACAACATGTGGGGTTGTAGTAACAGCACTTTGCGGTCACATTTAATCGTGACACATCTGGGCTCTGGAACAGACAGCTTGGAATTCCCACTTGGCCACTGGGAAAGGGATTTAAACTCTCTGGGCTTCAGTTTTCTGATTGAGAATAATAGCTGTACTTGCCTCACTGACTTGCTGAAAGAACTCAGGGAGTTACAGAACTTTCTCGAATTCATACGGTACCTTTGTGTGAGTCAGAAAAAGTGGAGCTCCTCCTCTCTCAAAATGCTTTAATTCGTCCGTTGGAAAATGATCATCATATACCGATTAGGCTTAAGCAATACACTTTTCAACCATCGTCGAGGAAAAACGTTGTACTGAATTTTCAGTAGTCCTCACTTACATTAGGGCATTGTGCACGCCCAACCTGCACAGCTGCCCACAGCAGCCCTGAGTTATTCAATGTTATACAACTAGAATAGAGTTAGAGATCAAGAGAGGTTATCTATTTATGTTGTTGTTACTACTGACAGTTTTACCGTGTTCTTTCATTTTCCTCAAACAAATAACAATGACAATATCTATGTATTCTCAACAGTCAGAATTGATTTTGACTATGCTTATCTCTAGCTAGGCACAGCAATTACATAATAGAATCCAGTATACCTTTGGGAAGTGAGCGGTCTAGGTAAGGCATCTCTACAAAAGCCTCCTGAAGACTTTAGGAGGAACGGAAGCAGACTGACAGTGGCCACTGTTATAATGCCGTCATTAGACAGGCCAGTGTGTTTCCACACTCTGAAGCGAAAGCAGGCTAGACTTCCAGCTGCTCACCGACAAACCTTGTACATGGATCACTGATGCTTGGGGTGAAATGATACCATTCTAGAATTGGTAATGGTAGGGTAGAGCCCAAGCTGCTCCATGTAGACCGAAGATGGCATTTAGTTTCCCTCCTTTGCCTCATTTTCTCCCAAAAGAATGATTGTGACCCTCAGTCTCAAGGCCTGTCTCATATTAGTTCTTAATGAGGACTAAGGGGCTTGAACCCCTTTAAATATCTAATAGACCTAATGTGTCTTTCTGTGTCTCTTCTATCCCCACCCTCTCCCCATAGCTATGTTGTTGTTAAGTGCCGCTGAGTCGGTTCTGACCCATAGCGACTCTGTATAGGGTTTCCATGGAGCAGCTGGTGAGCTTGAACCGCTGACCTTGCAGTTCAAACGGCTTTGCAGTCTGGCGCACTAACCCACAGCACCACACCCCATAGCTATATGCAGGCATTTTTCTTCAGATTTTTTTAATCCTTTTTTTTTTCTGCTTGCTCTTCTGTATTAGCAGTATTGAGAGATTTTATCTTCCAGCTTGCTAGTTCTGGCTTACCTCTCTTCAATTGTACTTCTTTGCCCTTTCAGTGTATTGCCCATTTCTGATCTTTTATTAGTAGTCATTTAGACCTCTTTTTGCTGGTTTTGAATTGTTTCCAATGCTGTATCTATCTTAATTTGATTGTTCCTGTAGTACTTTCCTGACTTCTTCCTTATTTTTCTCAAACCCTCTGTGGAGTGCTTGGATACATCTCAGTATCATTTCCCTGAATTCCTTCTCAGGCATTTCCAAAGCCTGCCCTCTTTCTAATGTGATGTCTAGACCTATCTCCTGCTCATTTGTCCCAGTCACTTTATCTTGTTTCTGGACATGTGCCAATATGGTCAGCTGTTTCTTGGGTATCTTCAATAGTTAGTGTGACCTCAGTAATTAGATGAATGTATGCTGATGTTTTATTATGCTTTCTGATTGCCTCCAGGTAGATGCGATCAGGAGATGGGCTTCCCTTTTCATTCTTCTTATTAATCAACTCAGGGTAACTGTAGCAGGTGTTGGCTGCCTACCTGGTATATAGCAGCTGGTATTGGCTCTTGCCTGGGTGGTAGGATTTTATAGGGTGTGATTGTAGGTTGACTATATGACTGTAATTGCTATCTCTTCTTGGGTAATATAGGGAGAGAAAGAGCCCCCTAAAGGTAAAAAGATGACCAAAAAACAAAACAGCAACAGCCAAAAATCTATATTGGATACTATAGTCTATAGTCGCAGAAAAGAGAAAAAAAAAAAAAATCTGTAGCAAAATATGAGTATGACTTTAATGTCCCTCTCTCAGCATCTTGCCTTCAAGGCTGCCTGAGGCATTTCAAGGTGTCACTGCTAGTCCTTATGATGTAACTCAGGATTTAATTTTCAGCCTGTTTTTAGTCTGTCTCTCTCCCACTCCACAACCCCTGTTCAGGCCTTTTTCCTAGGGATTAGCAGATCAGGGCCGGCTCTATCCTTTTTATGCTTCTGTTTGGTTTTGAGCTGAGCCTTTCCCCTTAGATACTGCTGAGTAGATCTGTGCACATGTGTAGTAGAACCCTTCAGGGATGGGGAGAGTCCACTCGCTCAGGCACCCCCTCTAGTTACCAGAATGGAGGTGCACAGAGAATGAGAGACCAATGAACAGAGAGGAAAAAAAAAAGAACATCCACACCTTTATCTCCAAGGATGGGTCAGACGTCTTCCCCTGCTCTGTCTTGCCCGAGATGGCCTTTCCGGGTGCTGCTGGGGCCAGCTGGTCAGAAAACACTCATTTTCTTAGTTCTGCTACAAGCCTTCAAACTTTCTAACTATTCCTTTACATGTAGTTTAGAGTTCTGGGACTGTCCCCTGAAACTGCTTTGCCCGGTATTCTTCTGTATTGCTAATGAAGGTTTGCACTGGACTTCTCCCTAATCTGCTATTAAGCCCTGCCTCTAGTCTGCAGGCATTTTTGACACAAATTCAAAAGGTTTACTTAGCTCAATGAATGTGCTTCTCAGTTGTATATGACAAGCATCTAGGGGGTTTTAAAATTCTCAATACACAGGCTATACCCAGAACAATTATAAAAGAACCTCAGGGGGTAGGCACAGACATCAGAGATGCCAATATGAGCCCAAATTATGAAGCACAGGCTTAGCCCCCCTATTACCCCCAAGTCAAAGATCTTTGATCTTCCTATGAGGGCTACTGATTCACTGAGCATCAATCTCTGTAGAACTGGCCACCTCCTCAGGGAGATTGCTGGTTGTTTGGAAGGAATATTATGGACATTGGGTACTGCAGGAGTTAGGAGGAACCTTGCTTTACAAACGTCCAGGTAGCTTCCAGTCTTGCACCATCCCAGTGGAGCAAGGGAAATAAGCCAGGGAGTGTCCACTTGAGAGATCAAGGCTGGGGACAGAGATAGTCCTTTGAATGCTTAACCAGCAAGAAATGACGAATTTTGAAAATCAATCCCACCATGGGTCTTCAGGCAAGTAAGGCAGGTAAATAATGAGAGCGTCAGGCTTGAAGTTTCACACTTAATCTATAAACCCACTTTTAATAGGCCCCCAGGTGATGATAAATTCACGGTGGCTTTCCTTTTATTGGAATTCTATGCCATGCTCCTCATTCCTAAAGAAAGCCCCCTCCCCCCACTTCCTATGCTGTAGGTGTGTCTTATGTGTTTGTTTGTTCGCTCATTTATTTACACTTAGGATCCTGAGGAATTAAAGAAAGACCTGCCTTTTTATGAGCATTAATTATACACCATGCAAGGAAGCAATTGCCTCTATGTTATGAAATATTAAATCAAAATGCTTCCCATTCCCAGATGTCCCAGAGATAAATACAGCAGTATTTTGAAGCCCCTCTTGGAGCTGTTTTGCCTGCAAATTTATGGTTTTGTCTCCATTTTCAGAAAGCCCTGTTTTCGATGACATATAGCACTCGAGGTAGTTTTTAAGGAGCAAACTCCTCTGGAGTTGGCTGTGTCGGCAACAACTCTTATGTAGATAGCACACGAGGGATGGTGCGTTGATCAGCTCCTTTAAGATGACAAATGGGCCGAGAGGGTTATTGTCTTTGATTGCATGCCTTACATCATCTGTATGTAGGAATAAGAGGCCCATACTTTATCTTTAGCCATTTTATAAATATTTAAGTCCTTATAGTTGCCTAAAGATATTAAAGCATATTTTACAGTAGTCGGAATATAAATATTATATATAGTGCAAGATACCAAAGTAGTTTAATGAATTCATAATTTTCTGTTCACTTTTATTGGAATGTGTTTTATGTTCCAAAAGGTCCATTTAAAGACTAAGATACCATTCTGCTCCCTGACACCAAGCATTGGCTGGCATTTTGGGATCTTAGTTCCAGTGTTGGTGGAAGCTTCTATTAGGAGGCAGTGAAGCAGGAAATGGGTACTCTGTAATACATGTCTTCAATCTCTGTGTTTTAAAAACATATAACTAATGTTTTGAATAAATAATTCTGGTGCTTGTTTAACTCATAAAAGTGTTCCAAAGAGAAAACTTTTGCATAGCCCCTGCTTCTACTTCAAGGAGATTAATTCCCTAAACTGAGATAAAACCCATAAAGATGTAGTTTGCAATTTGCCTGTCCTCCCCACTCTAGCCCCCTTTGAAAATTGGGGTGCAGACCCCTCTTACAAGTATACAGTTGTGATTCAAGGGTCTTGATTTGGATAACAGCTTCCCAAAGTCTTCTGTTTCTCCTTAGAGTTCCAAGTTGCAAGGAGTGACAAGGAGAATATTACTGAACCTCTTTAAAATTTTCCAGTGAAATATCAAGATTTTCCTCTTTAATATTTCACAAAGTTTCCCCAGCTCCCAGCGGGAGTCCATGCTGGGTAATGTTTGCTAATTACCAAAAACAAAACTAGACATACAACGCTGGTAAATTACCTGACCCTTTCCATTTTAATGAGACAACAAGGATTTCACAAAGTGATGTTGTTTCACTGGTTAATGGTGTCAGCAATGTTGTAATTGTAGGTTGAGACACATTAGCTGAACAACCACGTGTAGAAAGGGTTTTCTCTCAACAAGCCCTTTGGAGACTAGAACCGTATTATCATTAAGCCTCTGTCGTTCGCATGCTGCTAATCGCTTACTTTATTATCCTTGTATCCATTGTCTTTCTGTAATTGCTCCTTAAATTAAAATTAAAAATAGTTCTAAAGCCCACAATGGCTAGGATAGCATCTTGATTATGAAGATAACTTTAAGAAAATGAATCAATGGGTTATGTTTGACCGGGATTCTGTGGGAGTCCCACCGTTATGTGCTGTGCCTGCCAGCCTCAGGGGCCTCCTTGCAGTAGTTTTTCTTCCTTTAGCCCATAGTGTTTGTTTAATAAATGGTTATTTATGGCCTTTTGGACCATTTTAACAACTTTGGAGAAGGTGCATGCTTCGTATTGACTTGGGCACTGAATTTTCATTCAGTAGCAAAGATGTAAAAATGGGTTGGAAGGCAGGATTTACAAGAGAGCTTGTATGGGTGTCTGAAGAGAGACCCACTTGCTTCGGCTTCTCTACAAGTAGGCTTCTAAAGCTTGTAGTCAGGGAAGAAACATCAACTTCTGAGTTGAAAGAGGTCTTAAAGTCATCCTGATTTTACAGGTGAAGAAACTAAGGACCAGAGTGGTTGCCATGACTACCGGCACACAGCCAGAAGTGCATTCCAATGATGTGTTAGGGAGTAGAATGGACACAGGGCTCCTGGAGAGGGAGGATCATGTCTTATGGGTGGGAAATTGTGAATGTGCCAACAAGGTTACAATGGTAAGATATATTTAGTGGCTGTCTCTTGCATGCAGGTTGTTAACTGTTGTTAAATGCTGTCAAGTCGGTTCCAACTCATATGGACCCTGGATAGGGTTTCCTAGAAGCAGCTGGTGGATTTGAACATTCAACTAGGTCACAAAGCTAGAAAGAGGAGGGTTCAAATTCAGTCTGACTCTGGACTTCAAGTTCTTAAGTACAAAGTTTAACTCGTATTAGGTTGTGTAAAAAGATGTGGATCATTTGTAAACATAGTTGGTCCAATTCAAGCTTGTATCAGTCAATCCCTTATTTAGAGAAGATGTGTGTGTATGCGTGTATGTGTGTGTGTGTGAATGCTCCAAGATCCCAGACCCTGTTACATACATAATTCATCTGCCAGTCTAAACATATATGCAAGAAAGCCTTTAAAACTTTTTTTGTTGCTGTTATTATTAAAATGCTTTCTTTTCGAGGGCTATCAAATGTTTAGAACCCTGTATGATGTACAGGGCAGGGATCCTGTCTCTGTAACCTTTCAGAAACAGCTGCTTGAATGCCGTAGGTGATGGAATGCCAACTTTCCTGAGTTGCATGTTGATGCCGGGGATAGCATGGCAAATCCATCGTTTACATTGGCAGAGTGGTTAAGATATGGATGTTAGGGTTTGCTTGTGATTGATTTCATAGCTGTTTCTTGCTATACTGGCCATTGGTTTATAATACAACAGACAACTGAGACTCACTTGGCATTTGATGTTTTAAATTTAAAAGACATTTGAACTACATGGCAAACACTTAGAAACCAAAGCCTGTATCTCAAAGAGCTTAAAGAAATTGTTTATAATGTGAAGGTGGTTATACTTTCAGTCTAACACTTTAATGAGATCTTTGTGTTCGATTATTCTCACAAAAGGGAGAGAAAAAAAATTGATATAATGGAAACAAAAGGGTCTGTAGTCTTGGCAGCACAAGGGTGGTTTTATTTGTATCCAATTCATATTGTTGTCTTATGATGTCTACCTCTGCCTGTGGTTTACTGGACATATGGTGTGGTTTACTGGAAATGTGATCCAGAATGAAAGAGAAGAACCCCATATTGGAGGCCAAACAGTCCTTGTTCTCTTGTGACGGCAGAAAAGAAGAAGTGGCCCACAGCAAGAATTAAGAAGAATAATGATAGATAAAAAGTTGGGTGTGAAGATAGAAAATAGAATAGAGGCTTCAAAAGCATTTAAGCCCTAAAAGTAATTTCTAGTTTGAAATACTGAATGAGGTTCCTTGGTGATACAAATGACTGACACACTCCGCTACTAACCAAGAGGTTGTAGGTTAGAGTCTAACCCAGAAGTGCTTCCCAAGAATGGCCTGCCAGTCTACTTCCAAAATCTCAGCCACTGAAAGCCCTACAGAGAACAGTTCTTCTCTGACGCACATGGGTTCACTCAAGGGCAACTGATGAAATATTGAATGAAGGGAATGAAAAAAAAAAAAATGCAGTGCAAGATACCTTTAGGAAGTAACTCAGTGGAGGGAGAGACATTAGTCAAGGCAGGCTTTCTGCAGATGAAGAAAATATAGAAATTGGGTTGGGGGAGAAGAGAAGGGACAGCGTTTCTGAAATGTTCAGGCTTGGTGGAAGCAGAGAAGCAGAGATGAGAATCAGTAGGCACCGCTATTTGCCTGTGTTAGAGATCAGGCCTGGCCACTACTGTGTGCACCTGGAGCCTAATGCTGAGGGCACTGGTGGCTTCATGGTAGGGTTCTTACTCTCTGTGTGAGAGACGGAGGTTCAATTCACAGCCAGTGCACTTACTTCATGCACGCTTCTGTCCGTGGAGTGTAGGAATTGCTGTGAGGCTGAACGGATTTCAGCAGAGCTCTGTGGCCAAGACAAGACCTGGTGAGCTAGTTCCAAAACTTAGTGCATGAATAGTATTGTTCGTCCCCTGTTGTGCCCGGGGTCACCATGACTCAGGGGCGATGAAAATGGCAGCTAACAACAACAACAATAACAAGCATTTAGCAGCCTTCTCTTTCAGATTATGAGTGACTCTTATAAAATGTCGAGAAAAAGAACAGAGAACTAGAAACCGTAACAATTCTCTTTCCATCTTGTTTTCTAAAGCTCATTTGCTCTATAACCTTAAACTGGTGACTTCCCGTTTTAGAGCCTCAGTTTCCACATCTGCCAAAATAAGAGGGTGCTCAAATTAATCTTCAAAATCCTTACAACTCTCACAAGGTGTATCTTTCCATCCACCCTGCCCACCAATTTCTCTCCGCCTCTAGAAGACACTGCCTACTACTGGTTTTGTTTTGTCACTCAGATAATACATGCTTATTGTAGAAAATGTAGTGATGGCATGTAAGTAAAAAGAAAATATGTATTATAATTTTACCACTCATTCATAAGAAAGTTTCTGAAGATATAAATACCTTCCTTTATAAAATGGATTCTGCCTACTAATTTGTAACCTCTTTATCCCCAAATGTTTCATCATAACCATTATTCCATGTCATTACGTATTTTTGGATACCACTTGTGTGTCAGTTTGTCATACTGTGGTATGGCATGCATGTTGCTGGGATGCTAGAAAATACACCACGGGTATTTTAAATACCAGCAGGGTCTTCCCTAGTGGACCAGTTTCAGTGAAGCTTCCAGACTAATGCAGATGGGGTAGAAGGAGAGGCAGACCGCTTCTGAGTGGTTAGTAATTGAAAACTTGAAGCATAACTATGGGGCATTGTCTGAGGTAGTGCTGGAAGATGATTCCCTCAGGTTAGAAGGCGCTCAAAATATGGCTGGGGAAGAGCTGTGTTCTCAAAGGCAGAGCTGACCTTGATGACTTGGATGGAACAAAGCTTCCATCCAGGACTTTTAGTTGCTGATGGGTCGCAACTCCAAATGAGAAGAAATAATTGCAGACATCCATTAATAATCATAATGTGAACTATATGAAGTGTGAATCTAGGACAGTTGGAAGTCATCAAAACTGAAATGAAACGTGGAAAGATCCATACCCTAGACACTGTTGTTGTTAAGTGCCGTCGAGTCCATTCCAACCCAGAGCGACCCTGTATAGGGTTTCCAAGGAGTGACTGGTGAGCTTGAACCGCTGACTTTGCGATTCAAATGACTTTGCTGTCTGGGGCATTAACCCATAGCACCACACCAAGACTCCACCCTAGACATTGTTGTTGTTAAGTGTCGTTGAGTCGCTTCCGACCCTTAGTGACCCTGTACAGGGTTTCCGAGGGTGTAAATCTTTACGGGAGTAGAAAGCCTCATCTTTGTCCCACGGAGCGGCTGGTAGTTTCGAACTGCTGACCTTAAGGTTCGCAGCCCGATTCGTAACCACTACGCTACCAGAGCTCCTTAGACATTAGTGAGCTGCAATTTACTGGTATTGGCCATTTTGAATCTGACAATTATATGGTTTACTATACTGGGAATGACAAATTGAGGAATAATTCGTCACCAAAAGGAGAATTTCAGGATCTATCTTGAAGTATGCTATCTGTAATAGGATAATACCCATATGCCTATAAGATAATATTCATATGTCTATACCACGATTCTGCAAATTTACTCACCAAATTTTTACTCACTAAATCTATGAGGATGGAAGTGATAGATGCTACTAACTTTTTCAGTCTGAAATTATAACCAAGCATGCAGTCAAGATGTGTGGATAATTACTGGTGATTAGAATGTAGAAGTTGAAAACAAAGAAGGATCAGCAGTTAAAAAATATGCCCTTGGTGATAGAGATGATGCTGGAGATCACATGATAGAATTCTGTAAGAGCAATGACTTATTATTCATTGCAAATGCTTTTTAACAACATAAAAAGTGACTATACACATGTACTTCACTATATGGAATATACAAAAATCAAATTTACTACATCCATATCACCAGCCAATACAAAGCCATGGGTAGACTGTGAAATGGACTATCAATTACTCATAAGCAAGTTCAGAATGATGCTGAAGAAAATTAAAATTAAGTCCCCAAGAGTTAAAGTGTGTCCTTGAATATCTCCCACCTGAATTGAGAGATCATTGCTAGAACATATTTGATGCATTAGACACTAATGACCTAAGACCAGAAGACTTATGGGATGACATAAAGAAGATCATATAGGAAGTAAACAAAAGGTCATTAAAAAGATAGGAAAGAAAGAAAGAAAAGACCAAAATGGGTGTCAGAAGACACTATGGAACTTACTGTCTAGAATAGAGATGCTAAAGCAAATAAAAGAAACAGGAAAGGTAAAAGAGCTGAACAGAAAATTTCAAAGGGTAACTCCAGAAGACAAAGTCAAGCATTATAATGAAATGTGCAAAGACCTAGAGTTGGAAAATCAGAGGGAAGAACATGCTCAGCATTTCTCAAGCTGAAGGAACTAAAGAAAAACTTCACGCCTCCACTCACAGTTACGAAGGATACCACAGCCAATTTGTTTTTAATGATGCAGAAAGCATCAAAAGAAGATGGAAGGTATACACAGAGTGACTGTACCGAAAGGAAATGGTCGATATTTGGTCATTTCAAGTAGCATAAAAGAATGAGAACAAAATTCAAAATTATAAAAAAAAAAAAAAAAAGATTAAAAAAAATAATAATTTGGTAAGAAAGAATTTGCAGGAACCCAAGACTATGACACTCAACCACCCTTCAGGACCAATTTTCAGTCAAGCAGTAGATAACATATATAAGGGGGATAACAACGCTAGTAAGATATGCTAACCATGAAATGTTCAATCATTCAAAATCCAAAGGGCAGTCTTTGCTAGTACACCGACAAAGCTGAGACGGGAAGGGAAGGTGAGTAGAATGGAAATAGGAATCTCAGGGAAAAAAATTGGATAACTGTTGTTAAATGAAGGGGATTGCAATCATTGAGATAAAACAAAGTGTTCTATTTGTTGAATATAAAACAGATTATCTTGTCTGTAAACTTTCACTCAATTCACAATAAAAAGTTAAAAAAAATAAAAGTAGCAGATGATCAAGAACTGATGGTACTGAATGAAGAAGTTGAAGCTACACTGAAGGCATTG
>NW_006408538.1:22714786-22740258 GCF_000296735.1 Chrysochloris asiatica | reverse complement strand
AACAACAACATAATACTTATTTTTATGAATGAACTTGAAAGAGCCAAAGAGTATGTATAATTTGCCATTTGTGTCACTAAGTTGGTATGTCTTATTTTTAAGTTATAAGATGAATTGGTGGTGGTTGTGTGACATCTGGTTGTTCCTGACTCATAGAGACCCTGTGTGGTTTTCTCCCCTGAGCTGCTGGTGGATTTGAACTGCTGACCTGTACTACCGGAGTTCCTTATATAAAGCATTTTTATTATTAAGTGTTGTACCATTGGCTCTGACTCATATTGAACCTGTATAGGGTTTCTGAGGCTGTACATTTTGGCGGGAGCAGAAAGACTCATCTTTTTCTTGGCGATCAGCTGGTAGGCTCAAAGTGCTGGCCTTGTGTTTGCATTCCAGTACTTATCCCCTAGAGCCATGGTGCACCCAGAACCCCATAAGATGAATTGTTTCTGTTGTTAAGTGCTTTCAAGTTGATTCTGGCTAACAGCAACTTTGTATAGGGTTTGCGAGGAGCAGCTGGTGTGTTTGAACTGCCTACCTTACGGTTCACAGTCTAGTGTTGATCCTGTAGCACCATACCAGGAGTCCTGAAGATGGATTGTTGTTGTTTTTTATTATTAAGTGCCTTCAAGTCGGTTCCAAGTCATAGTTACCCTATGTAGGGATTCCAAGGAGCAGCTGGTGAGTTTGAACCACTGACCTTTGGGTTCAAACTGACCTTGTGGTTCAATGCTTTATCCTAAAGCACCACACCAGGACTTTATAAGATAAATTAGGAAGGTGTAAAAAGAAATTCATGTTTATCTGCTAACGAAAGGATGATGGTAGGAGACCACCTAGAGATGTCGCTGAAGAAAGACCTGGTGATCTACGTCCAAATAAATCCACCATTGAAAACCCTGTGGAGCACAGTTCTACTGTGACACACATGGCGTCACCATGAGAGTGAATCACAGTGTCAGTAACTGATTTCAGTAGTTCTATAAAGCAATGGAGAAGTTGTAGACAAGTCACTATGACACCGTGAGCTCTTGGAAAGATGGATACCAGCTTTCTCCCTCAATCTCTCGTTTCAGTTGAGTTGTAACGACACGTTTTCCTTCTTTCCTGTTGTGTTGTTTAAAGGGTTTTTAACAAAACATCTACATGAATCAAATCCCCTGAGAAACAGACACTAGGCTGTTTGTGGAAAAAGACTGACTGGGAAAACACCACCTGCAGATAGATTAGTTTCATATGTATGAACCGTCTAAGTGCTGATGATATCTTAAGAAGTTAAGACAAATGACAAGAGAGAGCTGTTGTTTGGTTTGGTTCAGGTCCCAAATACAAATCCTAACAAAGATGAGACACTTAATGCAGGGGGTTAGAGTCATCTCCACAAGGCCTGCATCAAATGCAGTCTTTGAAAAACCAGTAGCTGTACAAACAGTAGCTGATGAGGCTGACTTTATAAAATCAAACACGTCATGGGGTTTGGTTCCTAGATGTGGGTGGTTTAAGGTCATGGTTTCATGGGACAGTCCAGTTAATTGGTCTAATAACATGTTAAACGGTTCTGTTCTACCTCTGAGTTTCTTGCGTACTGGCTGGTGTCTTAAAAGCTTACAAGCCATTGTCCAAGGCACAGCCATCATTCTGTATCCACATGGGGCCACAGGATGAAGGAGAGTCAGGTAGAGGAGGAGCAATGGGATGTTTGCCTAATTACCTCCATGAACAACTGCCTCCTTTATCAGGAGACCGTGAGAATTGGATGGTGCCTGGTGACGGTTACTGAACATTTTGATTAAAAATTCTATAGAAGAATCCTAAATAAAAGGTGGGAAATATAGAACAGAAATTCAACTCTCATGAAATCCAGGCATTCTGGGACCCTGGAGGGAGGCTGAATGAATCCTGAAACTATTGTCTTGAAGGAACCTTTAAACCTTAAACCAAAAATATCCTCTGAAGTCATCTTAAAGTGAAACAAAAGTTTAGCCTTAAGTCGTAAGGAATATCTACTTGGGGCATTGTGCTTTTCTTAAGAGCTATATATATGAGATCAAATTACAACAGAAACTTGAGATGTTAGATGGGGAATTTAGGGAGCAGTGAGGATAGGTTAATGGTGGAGAAACAACTTGGAAAAGGTGGGTAAGAATGGTTGCACACTTGAACACCACTGAATTGTTCACCTGGAAATTGTTGTGTGGGTATATGTTGTCCTGGGCATCTTCTCAACAACAACAGATATAAAAGAACTTTTCAGTGTACACATTACCTACTAAAACAGGTTTTGTCCCCAGACAGTGGAAGTAAACAGGGAACCTTGAACGAAGATACAGTCAGACATGTGTCTAATAGAAAATCAGAGTATCACAAGCCTGAATTTCACCAAGGAAAGAACAGATTTTTCTTAGTTCCTATATTACTAGCTCTGGTAGCGTAGTGGTTACGAATCGGGCTGCGAACCTTAAGGTCAGCGGTTCGAAACTACCAGCCGCTCCGCGGGAGAAAGATGAGGCTTTCTACTCCCGTAAGGATTTACACCCTCGGAAACCCTGTACAGGGTCGCTATGGGTCGGACCCGACTCGATGGCACTTAACAACAACAACAACAACATATTACTTGGGATGTCTTAGTTGTACGGGAAAGAAATCCAACTCACAAAGGCTAAATTAATAGGGTATGTAATGACTCGCATACTGAGAGGGTGCCTCTGATTCCTGGTAATTGAATGATACCATAACCCTTTCTCATTTTGTCCACTTCTTACATTCATTTTCCATTTCTCTCACCTCATGATGAGCTAAATGGTTACCAGTAGGAATTCTGACCTCACCTCACGTATAACCACCACCTGTCTGCCAGTGGAGGCTTGTGTTCCGCTAAACAAGTTTCAGTGGAGCGTCCATATAAAGACAGACTAGGGATAAAGGCCTGGTAATTCACTTCTGAATAGGAGCCAATGAAAACCGTGTGAAGCATAACAATCTGTCCTGCCACTGATCAGGAGGATGGGGTGAGACAGTTGGTTCTGTTGTGAGTTGGGGACCAACTCAAAAGCCACTACCCACAACAGCTCTATGCTTACATCCTTGTAGCAATTTTAGAAAAGAGTTCCTTCTAAGATCATGAACTGGCTCATCTAGGAATCAAAGTGGTAGAAATTGACATCAGACTGTCTGGTGTCACATGTCATGCCTGTGGTCAAGGGTTGGGATCAGATTATGCCTCCTCCGCCCACCCAAACACTGTGGAATAGGTTCCTCACATAGAGAAGAGCTTGAGGGGGATCAGACACCAACAAGTATCAGTTGTACTGACCCTGTGACTAACTCACTCCAACACAGTAAGTCTGGATCTCAGCTTCTTCAGTGCTAAAATGGAAGAATTAGCTAGAAGATTTCCAGAGCTTTTGCCTCCTTAACTGAAGAGTGATGGATAAAGAGACAAAAGTGGCATCATGATGTGGTTTAGGTTTTATAGAAAAGTCTGTCAGGAAGCTCTCTGGGCAGGAGACTGTTACCAACTCTAGTTTCTCTCCCTAATGCTGGAATTATTTGGCAGAAATCAGATAACTACCCAGCCACATTAATAGGGTGTTGCCCCCTCTCCTCCTCCCCAACACCAACCTCCACACACGGAGGGACCTCCAGCCACCTAAGTGGAAAGGGGTCTGGTGAGTAGTTTCAGGGCAGTGTCAGGAGAAACTGCCACCTGGCTGAATAATCATTTTTTTATTGAGCCAACACTGGTCGGCTGCCTGGCCTCCCTGCTTCCAGAGCTCCAAATTTGTGGGAAGCCACTAAAAATCACGGTGAAGAAAATATTACAAGGTTAAACTGAGGGTTTGTCCCTTGACTAGATTTCTCTGGCAGTCTTCTCCAAAAATCTATGTCCCAACTCAACCCTGTGCTCCTGGATTTCCCCCCAGCAAGTTAGAAAAAGCAGTTGTGCTTCTAGCCGACGTGAGAGTTTCTTTACTTCCGCCACTGAAGAATGTGTTGGAACGCATACTACAGAAATGACTGCTGTGGCTATTACTATAGTTGCTCAGGGGACCTATTCAGATGCCTCATTTATTGGAGCCTAATAGATTAAAAGTCCAAATTGAGTCTCATGATATAAGCCTAATCAGGTTCTAATCTGCATAATTTTCCCATAAGCAGCAATGGGAAACTTGGATAATTTATGTCGCGGCAGTTGCCAGTCATGTGCTGAATAGCATTGTTGTATTTACTTATCCAGATATCTTTATTGATCTCCTGTTCATCTGACATTTGGCTTTGGGATTTTGTTCTCTTGGTATTAACAGGAAATTTAATTCATCTCCTAGATGATGTAATATGAGATGTTTCTCTTGATTTTAACATGTCTTTATAGATCATTTTTTTAACTGCGGTCTTTCCCTTGTACAACTTCATATTGAATACCTGTCTCAGCAAATCTAGATGACTCAGTCTAATTTATTTCTGGAGTTCAACGCAGCATATGGATTTCTAACCATCATTTATATGCACACAATAAAAGATAATTTGGCCCACCATTTAAACCAATTCCTTTCTGTTGAATCTGTTAGGGGAAGGCAGAGACACTTGCTTCATTCATTCCCCATCTCTTCTTTGGGATGTGATTGATAAGCATTTTCATTTTCCTCTCTCTCCGGAAAGGCTTGGGGACCTAACTAGGGAAGATTTAGAAAGTACTCTGTGTTTCCCCCATGGAAAAGCACTGCAATAGAGCATTTATTATATATACGTAGTTGTGCCTGCTGCCATACCAAAGCAAGTTAAACATAAGTACAGTGGGGCCCAGTTGTTATCTGCTAGAGTTTAAAAGTGAACACGATCCAAGAGTAAGAATGGCTCAGGCCAGGGACTCACTTGCGAGGGTTAGGGCATGAGAAGGAGAGACCATGGCCCATGTAGGGGAGGCAGCCTGCTGCAAGGTTATTCCGAAATCAGACGGGCCAACTGTAGCTCCGACTTGCCTGCTGTGCATGCTTGAGCAACTTACTGATGCTGTTGACTGCGCAGAGCTTTATTTGTCTCCTCCATAACATGGAAGTAGCAGCAGTCCCTAAGCTCACAGGAATCCTGGTGTGGTGCTGTAGGACAAGCACTAGACTGCTAACTACAGTGGGTAATGGTAATGTGTAAGTGCATAAGAAGCATTAGCCCTTATTATAGTTTTCCCTTGTGGGGCTTTTTCTTCTTTCTCAAGTCTCAATCAGTCTTTGTCTAGAACATACTTGCCTTTGCTTTAAGTTCCATAAGGAAATGGCATTTCTTCTTTCTTATTTTCTAATACAATCATATTCATGTTACATGGAAATTCTCTTATAAACATCTCCTCTGACAGTTTCTGTCCAAGTTATAGCCTTCATTCATTTGCAACCATGCACACATGCATGCAAAGAGCTCTTGTAGTGTAGTGGTTATAAGTCTGCCTGCTAACCTAAGGTCAGCAGTTCATAACTACCATCTGTTCCACAGGAGAAAGATGAGGCTTTCTGCTTCCATACAGATTTACAACCTTGGGAACTCTATGTTGTTAAGTGCCGTCGAGTCAGTTCCGACCCATAGCGACCCTGTTCAGGGTTTCCGAGGGTGTAAATCTTTACTGGAGTAGAAAGCCTCATCTTTCTCCCACGGAGTGGCTGGTAGTTTCGAACCGCTGACCTTAAGGTTCGCAGCCCGATTCGTAGCCACTATGCTACCAGAGCTCCTGGGAACTCTATACAGGGTCACTTTGAGTCAGAACCAACTCCACAGCATATAACCACCAACCACCATGCATGGATGAAGTAGGGGTAACCAAAACAGTTCTCTAAAAAGTGAAACCTAGATGATCTCTTTGCTATTCCTGGGTCTCTGCTCCTTGTTGTTGTTGTTGTTGTTATGTGCCATCGAGTCGGTTCCGACCCATAGCGACCCTGCATAGGGTTTCCGAGGGTGTGAATCTTTACGGGAGTAGAAAGCCTCATCTTTCTCCCGCGGTGCAGCTGGTAGTTTCGAACCGCTGACCTTTCAGGAATAAGCCAAGTTCCCTCATTAGAATCTTTAGTTTGAAGCCAGCCTAACTGAAATGTCCTTGTCTCAACATTTAGTAAACATTCAGTTGACCATTTATTAATCTCATTGGCAGAGAACCAGTGTTGCCAGCCCTTGGGAATCTCAGTAGCATGAAGAGCCTATGGGCCACTGCTGATTTTGCTTAGCTGCATCCAACACAGCTCAAGAACCTAATGCTGGGAAAGAATCTAGGAAGTAGAGGGAACCATTTTAGGAGCCTGAGATACAAAAAGATAGGGAAAGTTTGTGCTCCAAAATAAGTAAGAGAATTGGAGAAGTCTAGAAAACCAAAGAGACTCTGAAGTTGCTGTAATAAGCAAAGGAACCTTTTTTAGGTACATTCTGGCCACCAGTTTTTCAATGTAGCTAAAGAAAATTCTAGCCATCTGCATATCTGGAATCCTCTTATAGATATTTTGGGCTGTGTTCTTATCACTGACTGCAATGATTATTTCTGCCAAGATATATCTACAACGCTCAATGCTGTCTTATTAATTTATTATGGTGTTCTCTAAGTAGAATTTCTTAAATAATAATATCTACCTGAAGCTACCTCAGTTCTTTACCTGTAGGAAACAGGATGGTGACGGATGCTCTACCAACCCACAGACTTTTAGTGCATACCTAGTAACATAGGCCATCAGTAGCCACCATCTTTACTAATTATGCTAAGTGTTTTCGATTAATTTCATTGTAACCTTAAAAGTGTTCTAAGTAGCAGGTACAGGTATTTCCTCAATTATAACAAACCACACTACGACCATCAGGTTTTTTGTGTGTGCATTTTTTGTACATCTGGTCATCAGTAATATGAAGGGGCATCAAAAACTCTGTGGGGAATTATCTTTTAATTTCATTTTCCATGAACTTTTTCAAGTTCCATACAATCCTATGTTGTTTTTAAGTGCCTCTGAGTCAGTTTTGACTCATAGCGACCCTGTGTAGGGTTTCTATGGAGCAGTTGGTGAGCTTGAACTGCTGACCTTGCAGTTCAGCATTCCAGTGCAATTAACCCACAGCGCCGCACCAGGACTCCACATACAATGCTATGCTATATCGTTAAGTTTATATGCAATGTTCCCAATCCACCAAAGACAAATAAAGATAGGATTTATAAAGATAATGATAATAAAGAGCAAAGATAATGAAAAAAATTTAAAAAAAAAAACAAAACAAAACAAATGAGGTATGTCAAAACACACTTACAGCAGACTCATCAGAGCAGAATGCGGTTGTAATTGTAATTGAGAGATTTCCTGTACTCTTTTATAGATGAGGAAACAGAGGCTTGGAGAAATTGTGCATGGGGCTCATAGTTTTGTGCTAAGAGGCAGATGCGCAATGATTTGAGTTCAGTCTCAATCTTCAAACCCAGACTCACAACCATACCATTCTATTTCTTCTCTACGTACTAGGCATTTTGTAGACAAACTGGGAAACTCAAAGGAATAAAAATTGAATCTGCCTTCAATTTCCCAGACAGAAAATGTAGTACGACTTCTTGGTGTTGCTTAATGTCACATGAATAAAACATAACATAAATCCAGTCAAATCGGTCACTGAGAACTGGAATGGGAAGACTCCTTCAGTTTAAGAAGATGAGGTAGTCCTTGAAAGTTACTGTCAGCACAAACTTGACTTCCATGTCTACGCTCAGGATAGAAAACGTTGTTGATGGCTGCTAGTGACTGATTCATAGTGATCCCATTCCTACTCAGTGGAACAATGATGCCTAGTCCTGTGCCATTGGTTATGGATCAGATCATTGGGATCCATAGAAGTTTCTTTGGCTGATTTTCATTAGTAGATGGGCAGCCTTTTTTCCCTAGCTCACCTTTGGAAACCCTGCTGAAATCTGTACAGCATCATGGCAATGGTAGGTGGTAGCTGAACAGGTGTATCACCAGGGCATTGTGCAGGAAAACTGAGACTTCTACCACTGAGAATTCGCTCTATTACTTCCAGAGAGAACAGGGACACATCTAAAGTAGCAGGGGACCATCGTGCTGAGAACTTAGGCTGTAGATGATTTATTAAACTTGAATATTTTTCTAATTATGAAACTCTCATTCTGTTTCTCTAACACTAACATTCTTTGTCATCTTTTCTGGCAATATAAGTGTTTATTTCTAAAATGAATACTCCAAGTGTTAGTTCAACTAATGGAAGGAGTGTTTCCCAGTTTCAATATTCTCTAGTTAGAGATTACACTCCCTGGAGTATATTCTATGTGCCAGTGGCTTTCACAAGCAAAACTGGAATGTTGTTTTGTGTAAAGAAAGTTAAAGTTCAACCAGAGTTGTAGCCATTGCTGCAGGATTAGATACTTCGGGGGAGAGAGGGAGACAAGACCATCAGAGACCAGGACAGAATTTAGAGCTGCCCCTTAATCCACTGCTGCTGTGATGAATGGGGGTAGACACCATCAAATGGCATCAAAGGCCAGATTGCCCCATCTCATAAAATGGAAGTTTTTCTGTTCTCTCTAAGGTCATTTAGGGAATCTGGGTCAGCCCTGTTATTTTAGACACAGTTTTCCCATAAATAGGATCTGTAAGGAAAATACAATGTTAATAAAATCCATTAATCCTCAACAGTTGTATGTGAGGGAAAGGTACGAAATCTATTTGTTTAGTTTTTGCCATTTTGCTTTGAAAAAATGTGAGACTAGAAAGTAGTGAAATAAATAGAGGTTTATCATTACTGAGGTTTTCTAGCCAACAGGAGCACCCTTTCATGACACAGGGAGAGAGGGACCTTCCATGGAGAGATGTCTTTGGAAACTTAACATAGTTTGTCAGTTACAGATGCTAATAGAAGCAGGCTAGGTGACTGAAGGGGAGTATGGAATATGAGAGCTAAATGAAAGAGAACTCTGAGGCAAGCATGTCATTTCTAAATGAAGGTTTCACGCAAAGGAATGGAGTCTTTTCACAGCTGCAAATGGAATCTTTAAATAAGATAAAATAAAAGACTTGTTGTAGGTTCTGTAATGAAATACCGTTTTCCTAATACCCTGTGACCTGCATTTCTCCCTGCTTTATGGGCGCTATTCCTTGACGTACTAACTGTATTTTCTCAAGTCAGCATTTGCTGATGAATGTCAAAATACAGGCCATGTATTATGCATATAGCATTACCGTTTTAAGGTGTTTACTTGTCAAGTTGAACGTCACATCCACTGAACTGCACAACTGTCACTTGCAGTGCTTCATGACTTTGAATGAAACTTCTGATGAGAACCATTTAGTTTCCCCCTTCACCGTTCGAGGAGAGGAAAACATCTAGCATTTAAAATGCATGTTCTTGGTTAGGTGGTTGGCTGGAAAAAGACACATTTGAAAATTGAGAAAGATGGATGCCACACTAGCATTCAGAATGACTTAACGTGTCCATGGTGTATTAAATAAAAAATAAAATTAACTGTAATCAGGGTAAGATTATTAAATAAAGCCATTTTTTTTTCTTGAAGTATGACATTCAGTGGTAGGAAATTTATACACAGGAGAGCAAAGTATAAGAAAATCTTTCCAGGTCTTTTTGGCATTGTATACATTACACACCGCCCAAACAATAGGCACTTATTAAGCGCCTGCCGTTTTATTCTTGCTAGCTAAGGTTTCACAGATAGTCAAAATGCCAGATTCAACCCAATCTTGTCACATTACTGGAGCATTGTGAATCTGGACTCTAGTCACATTATCTACTTGGAGTTTTGTCCTAAGTAACTTAGCAGGTGATTTTGTACCTTTTAAGTCCCTAATTCATTGATAAACCCATGGAGCACTATGCGGAGGGTAAAGAAGAGAAGCTAAATTGAATGTGGACATCTGCCTTCCTGAATTCTCAGAGGTAGAGGGAGCACATGAAGTCTTGCAGCCAGCCTTGAGCTAATGGTACCATTTGCCATATGCTGCACTTGGTGAAACTAACTTATACGAAATGAATGTAAGAGGTAAACAAATTTTCGATATAATTGGTATAGTTCAGTATATTTTAAGACATTCTGTGTCTCAGTGCACATCTTTAAAGAGGTCATTAGACAGCCTCATGGGGATGATTCTAAACCCTCACTCAACTTGGAAATTGTGATTGGGTCAAGGTCATCCAGATATGTAGTTAGGATTTGTTTCTGAGACCCAAACAAGCCTAGATTGCTAAAATCAGAAACCAAGCATGCTACTTCCCAATTTTCCTATGTCTACACATATAGTCTGAAGTCTGTGTGGAACTCAGAGTATTCAGGGGATCTACTACTAGATACCCCATTTGTCTGTCAGTGTATTGTACTGTGGTGGTTTGTGTGTTGCTGTGATACTAGAAGTTATGTATTTGGCATTTTAAATCCCAGCAGGGCCACCCATGGGGGACAGGTTTCTGTAGAGCTTCCAAACTAAAACAGACTAGGAAAAGGGAGAGATGGACCACTTCTGAATGGTTATCCTTTGAAAACCTTATGAGTACCAGTGGAACATCTGAAATGTAGTTCCAGAACATGATCCTCTCAAGTAGGAAGACACTCAGAATTTGACTGTGGAAGGGCTGCCTCCTCAAAGCAGAACTGACCTTGATGTGGATGGAGCAAAGCTTTTAGGACCAACATTTGTTGGGGCACAACTCAAAATGAGAAGAAACAACTGCAAACATCCTTTAATAACTGGAATATAGAATTTATGAAGTATGAATCTAGGAAATCTGGAAGTCATCAAAAAAGAAATTGAACACATAAAGATCATATCCTTGCATTAGTGAACTGAAATGGATTGGTATTGGCTTTTTCAAATTGGACAATCAATCATCTGGTTTAGTATGCCAGGAATGACAAATTGAAGAGGAATGGCATCACATTCATCGTGAAAAAGAGCATTTCCAGGTCGATCTTGAAGTACAATGCTGTCTGTGATAGGAAATAGCCATATGCTTTCAAGAAAGACCACTTTATACCACTGTTACTCATATTTATGTACAAACCACTAAAGTCAGGGAGGATGGAATTGAAGAATTCTACCAACTTCTTTGATCTGAAATTGATCAAACATTCAGTCAAGATGCATTGATAATTGTTGGTGATTGGAATGCAAAAGTTGGAAACAGAAGAAAGATCAGGAGTTGGAAAATATGGCCTTGGTGTGATACAAATGATGCTGGAGAGCACATGATAGGATTTTGTAAGACCAACTACCTATTCATTGTAAATGCCTATTTTACAACAACATAAAAGGGGACAATACTTATAGAACTCACCAGATTGGGATACACAGGAATGAAATTGACCACTTTTTGGGGAAGACTATGAAGATAGTTATCAGTATCATCAGCCGAACAAGGCAGAGTATGGAACAGCCTGGTGCTCATATGCAACGTCAGTCTGAAGAAAATTAAAACAAATTTACAAGAGCCAACATATGACTTTGAATATATTTGACCTGGATTTATAGACTAGACTGTCTCAAGAACAGATTTGATGCATTAGACATTAATGACCCAAAACCAGAAGAGTTATAGAATGGCATTGAGAACATCATCCACAAAGAAAAGAAAAGGTCATTGAAAAGACAAGAAAGAAAATAGCCAAATGAAAGAGAGAAAGGACTTAAACTTGCTTTTGAGCATAGAGACACTAAAGCAAAGGGGTGGAATAAGGAAGTAAATGAACTGAACGGACTATTTTCAAAGGGCAACTAAAGAAGACAAAATAACGTATTATAATGAAATGTGCAAAGACCTGGAGTTAGAAAACCAAAAGGGAAGACCACGCTCAGCATTTCTCAAGTTGAAACAACTGGAAAAAACAACAATCAAGCCTCTAGTTGAAATATTGAAGGATCCTAGAGCAAAATACTAAATGCTGCAGGAAGCATCAAAGAAGATGGAAGGTAACACAGGTTGATACTCAGCCATTTCAAGAGGTAGCATATGATCAAGAACCAGTGGTATTGAAGGAAGAAATTCAAGCTGAAATGAAGGCATTGGCAAAAAACAATGCCCCAGTATCTCAAAAGAGGGAGCAGATCTTTACAGTGAGGATTATTCCCGCCCCCTCGATACACAAGGTAGACAGGGATGGGCAACTTGGACATTGGCTACCCAAAATGGGGGGCTACAAAGGCAAGAAGTGACTGGCTTACAAGCTTTCAAGAGGGGGCCTAGATCCAGAGGACGCAAAGGAAGGTAGAGTCTCCACTGAGTAGTATCCAATCTGTCTAGGTGGGGCTCATGAGAGGAGATGTTGATAGGTCTCTTGTGATACAATAGTGAATAATTGCTATCAGGACTGACTGTGAGGGTTGGAAATGTAAAGGTAGAAGTTTTGTAGCAAAAGAAGGGGAGTGATTGACTTTGCAGTCCTGGAGCTGAGGTTCCCTGGAACCATCAAGGGAGAAGAGCAGAGTGTGGGACCCTACCCAGAGAAACAGTGATGCTAGAGATGGAGACAGAGATGATGACGTGGAGAGATGCAGTGGCTAGGGTCTCTAGACCCAGAGAAGGAGAGGGGCTGTGTGCTGATGACCAGGGGAAGGCTTTGCAGGATATACCGTTTGACTGGCTGATGATGAATGGAGGGGATTGTAACCATGACAATGAAATTATATACGATAGGATGAATGCAAAGCTAATGTTCTCCCATGTAAACTATCAGATAATTCTCAATAAAACATTTTTTTTTTAATGCTCCAGTAATTGGTGGAATACACATTGAAATGTGACAACAAAGTGATGCCACGCTGGAATACACAGGACAACTTACTGGAAAAGATTCATATTTATGTCCATTCCAAAAAAAGGTGACCCAACAGACTATGGAAACCATTGAACAATACCATTAATATGACATGCAAGTAAAATTTTGCTGAAGATCATTCAAACACTGTTGCAGCAGTCCATCAACTGGGAGATGCCATAAATCCAAGCTAGCTTCAGAAGAGAATGAGGAATGACGGATGTTATTGTTGACATTAAGTAGATCTTGGCTGAAAGCAGAGAATAACAGAAAGTTGTTTACTTGTGCTTTATTGACTATGCAAAGACATTCAACTGTGTGAATCATAGCAAACTACAGATAACATTGAAAAGAATGATTATTCCAGAACACTTAATTGTGTTCATGAAGAACTTGTACACAGACTTCTGGTTTTAAGACAGTTGTTTGAACAGAACCAGGGGATATATGGAATGGTTTAAAATCAAGAAAGGTTTGTGGCATGGTGATATTCTTTCATCATAGCTATTCAATCTTTATGTTGAACATATAATCCAAAAAGCTGGATTATATGAAGAAGAATATAGCATCAGAATTGGAAAGACTCATTCACAACTTTACTTGCTGGAAGTGAAGAGGACTTAAAATACTTACTGATGAAGATCAACGACTGCAGTATGGATTGCACCTCAATGTAAAGAAAACAAAAATCCTCATAAATGGGCGCATATAGAACATCATAATAAATAGAGAAAAGATTGAATTTGCCAAAGACTTCATTTTTCTCTGATTCACAGTCAACATTCCTGGAAGCAGCAGTCAAGAAATGAAAAAAAGATACCCATGTGGCTTTAAGCCAGAGATTTGAGCAACTTTTGTTGCCACCACATCATAGCCTAACCTGACTGTTTGAAAAGCCACTGAATTTTTAATCGCCTCATATGGATTTGAAAGTTGGACAGTGAGTAAGGAAGAATATAGAAGAATGGATGCATTTAAATTGTGGTGTTGGAGAAGAATAATGAAAGTACCATGGACTGCCGGAAGTACCAATGACTCTGTCTTGTCAGATGTGCAACCAGAATGTTCCTTAGACTTGAGGATGGCAAGACTTCAGCTCTCATTCTTTGGGCATGTAGTCAGGAAGGATTGGTCCCTGGAGGAGGACATCATACTTGGTAAAGTGGAGGGTCAGTGAAAAAGAGGAAGGCCCCCAATGGGATGGACTGACACAGTGGTAGCACTAATGAGTTCAAACATAAGAGTTGTGAGGATGGACGAGGCAGTGCTTTGTTCTGTCATGCATAGAGTCACAATGAGTCACAACTAACTCAAAGGCACCTAAGAACAATATCAACAACAAACGATTAACAAATCTCTTCCTGTGTGTCTTTTTAAGAGCAAAGAAACATTTCCCAACCTACCACTCCCAGCAAGTTTCTTCTCACATCCGCCGGCCAAAAATATGTCAGAAAAACCCAAGATGATAAACAAGGAAAACAGGATAGGATAGGTTATGCTGTGATAACAAATATCTCCCAAATTTCAGTGGTTTCAAGCCATAGGAATGTATTTTTCCCCACTGGTGGGTCTGATCAGCTGTGCACGGCTGCTGCCAGACTTCATCCTCATAGAAATATGTTTCCCTTGTTTTCTTGCCTGGGAAAAAAGAAGTGGTGAGCCAAATACATGCATTGAATACTCGAACCAGAAGTGGTACCCAACCCATTGCTTCTGTTCAGTTTTCATGGGCCAGAGCATTTCATACATCACATGAGGCTATCTAATTTCAAGGAGGCACAGAGGTACAATTCTCCTGTGAGGTATGTGTGTAGAATGATGGAGCCAAAATCTGTGAGCATGACAAGTAATTGTGTTAAGAGAGTGGACTTTTAAGGAACTATCAGATGAACCTGAATTTTTTATAATAGTCTTCTACTTTGTTAGAGTGTATCTGGGAAGTGGGTTATATATATGCACTGTACTGATTATTTCCATAATTTTCATGTCTTTCATTCTGTTTTCTTCCTTCTCACTAGGATTCACACCTCCAGGAATGGACAGATCCTCCCCAGATAACAGCCCAGTGCATGGGATGTTGCGCCAACCATCCATCACAACTGGGGTCAACATCCCCATCATCACTGAACTAGGTAGGGGTGAAAGTGGGCTTGGGGGGTGGGGGGTGGGCAGAGTTTTTCTCCTGTCTTCTAAACCATTCTAGATATGTGGAGGTCACGCTATTTCCTAGCCTGTTCGGACTGTGAGGCTCTAGTCGGGTTTGTTTGGGAAGATGATGGGAAAGGGTGCAGGTAGAATCATGGCAGATTTCAAAGGGGAAACTGATCTATCTTTCCTCTGAAATGAATAGATAGTTTCCTTCATGTTGGTCTGTGTTTCCAGTAGAGCATACCATAATGGGTTTAAGATTGAGGCATGGGTTAGGGAAGAGGGACGAGGAGGAGAAAGGCCTACCTAGTTCATGGATTCTTTCTGGTGATTTACATTGGAGGCAGGTCTTTTGATCACTTTATTTAGGCAGCTCCTATGATCTGAAGCCTTCACAAAAGTGTAAGCTTACAGGCTCAGGTGTAAGCCAAACCTGTTTCAAGAACTGGGAAGAAGCAGTGAATTAATGTGTAAAAACTGTGATGTGTAATAACTCTGTATTTAGTCTATGCTGGCTGAACTGCTTTCTTTCTAGCCAGAGTTCATTTGCAGAAAATGCCAACTCTGGTCCAAAAAACTGATGAGGCTTTGAGGACCATGATCATTGGTCAATGATATCCAACTTTTAATGTCTCCATGACATTCCCCAGTAAACTTTGTAATTTGCAAGTCTGCAGAGTGACTCTTTTTCTCCCCTCAAAAGCAATGGTCCTGCGTCCGTCCCTTTGCTTAGAATGTTTCTTCTGTTTTTCCCTCACTCTTTTTCTTTTTCTGTACTTTCCTCCACTCCCTTTCCCCAATCCTTAAATTCTGTGTCCAATTAGCTAAACCAGGCAAGTTGCCTTTGGTATCAGTCAATCAGGAAAAAAACAGTGGGACGCACATTCTAATGATAACCGAACTGGGTAAGAAGCACTGTTTTCCTTCACATCAGTATCTCCTTTTGTTCTGTTGTTGGTGTTCCCAACTCTCATCAGCTTGTTTCTTTAGTTCACTGGCTGCAACAGAAAGGCTACCCTCATGGCACTGCTTTGAATGTGTTTTATTTGTGGCTCTGGTTGGAATCGACTGTCTTGTTCTGGCCTTTCTTAATGATTTTTTTCCCCACACAGCATCAGTAAACCTTTGATCACACCCATCTGACCTGGCAGTTGGTTCCAAAGCATCTTTGCTCAAATTCATTGTCTTTGGCCTGGGCCTTCCTCCTCCCACCCCCACCCCCATATCCCCCTGCTCTCCTGCCTCCTCCCCTTCTATCCTCTTCCAACACACTGTCAGTTTGACTGACACATCTTCACAGCCCTCAGAGGAAGTCAAAGGAGAACTATAAAAATTTTAAGATAAGAAAGCCAAGACCATGCCTTCCCTCCAGCTGTTTATTTTCCTTATTTGCCTTTTTTTCCCCTATTAGACTCTGTTTCAGAAGCTCTGGTTGTGAAGCTGTAAAAGCAGCCAGCTCCTATGGGGCCTTTTCTTGCTAAAGCCAGGTTTCAGGATGGGTTCAGAGGATGGGGTTAGCAGCACTCCAGCCCCTACCCTCCAGCCTTGAGCCCTCCCTGGGGGACTCCAAGTGGACTCATCAGGAAGAGAAAGACCTCGGGTGATGACTGCATTTGTCAGACCCTTTCACAATTCCCATGACTTAGCTAATGACTCCGTGAAAGGTGTCCATCAGCAGCAGGTCTTAGAACTGGGGATTGATAGTCTAAAAACGTGCGGCTCAGTGGGGGCGTGTCTAGAGAGGTGGGGAGGAGACCTGCCTCCAAATGACTCAAAAATGAAACCCACACGCCATCTTCTTGGCCCCCAAATATATTTCAAAATAAGAGAGCAGGCTTTTAACAAAGTAATCTTGCTGTGAGGTGTCTAGAAAGGAAGGAATAAATTGTCCACCACTCAACACTGCATTATTGTCGGTATAGCTATTTATCAGGGCAAAATTCACTTAGGTCAAGGAGTAGCACTCTATTTTCTCTCTCCAACAGTAGGAGAGGGGTATTTTTTATGTTTAGAACAGTTGGCTAAAAGCCTAGGCTTCTGAGATCATCTTTTGAGAACCTTAGGGCTGTAAGAGACAAAGGAATCTCCTGTGGTACTGACCTCTGATTGGAAATTCATCCCAACGTCTCCATGGCAGCAACCTACAGCAGCACTTTGAAGGCATCCCTGTCAGGATTTTTTCCCACTTCTACTTGGGATTTATATGCTGCCAACTAAGATATCTTGATTTGTGATTAGTAGAAGAATTTTTAAAAAGCCTAGCATACCCTGGACCAATAAATACCATCCATATAAATGGAGAGAAGATTGAACTTGTCAAGGACTTCATTTTGCTTGGATCAACCATCAACACTCAAGGAAGCAGCAATTAAGAAGTCATACGATTTATTGTATTAGGCAAATCTGCTACACAAGACCTCTTTAATGTGTTTAAGAGCAAAGATGTCAGCTTGAGGACTTAGGTGCACCTGATGCAAGCCATGGTATTTTCACTAACCTCATATGTATGTGAAAGTTGGGCAGTGAATAAAGAAGACCATAGAAGAATTGATGCAGTTGAGTTATGTTGTTGGTGGAGAATATTGCAAACACCGTGGACTGCCAAAAGAACCAACAGATCTGTGTTGAAAGAAGTGCAGCCAGAGTGCTCCTTGGAGGCCAGGATGGCTTGACTTTGTCTCTCATACTTTGGACATGTTCTCAGGAGGGACCAGTCCCTGGAGAAGGATATCATGTTTGGTAAAGTGGAGGGTTGGAGAAAAAGAGGAAGACCCCCCAACAAGATGGATTGGCAAAGTTGCAGCATCAGTGGACTCAAACATAGCAATGATTGTGATCTTGGCCCAGGATTAGACAGTGTTTTGTTCTGTTGTGCAGAGGGTTGCTTTGAGTTGGTACCAGCTCAATGGCACCTAACAACAACACATATTGCATTGAATGTAATGCAATGATTCAAGTATTTAATTCATCTTGAATCTCCTAAATAATTGAATTAAAGAGATCCTATGTATCTGACTCTCCCTGAACATTGCCCCTCATCAGATGACTTCTGTGTGCTCAGAGAACCCTCCCTATATTTTAATACCAACTTTCCTTCTGCTTTCAGCCCTAGTTTTCTAGTGGTCATACCTCGTTTAGCAACCACTAATGTTTCATTGACTGTACAAAGTCATTTGGACATGCTGACCATAACAAGTTATGGATAGCATTGCAAAGAATGGGAATTCCAGACCACTTCATTGTGTTCATGAGTAACCTGTACATAGACCAATAGATACTCATTCGAACAAAACAAGGGGATGCTGAGTAGTTTAAAATTAGTCAAGGTGTGCATTATGGCTGTATCCTTTCAGCATCCTTGTTCAAATACTCTGAGAAGCTGGACCATATGAAGAAGAATGTGACATGAGGATTGGAGGAAAGCCTCATTAACAACCTGTGACATGCACATATCACAAACTGGTTTCTTCTAAGCAGAGAGCAGTTGCAGCACTTACTGATGAAGATCCAAGACTATAGCCTTCACTATGGATTACACCTCAACATAAAGAAAACAAAAAGATTACCAATGGGACCAATAGGCCACATCATGATGGTGGGTGATTATGTGCCTTGGAGTTGGAGATAGCCTGTATAGGGTTTCCAAAGCTAAAAATCTTTATAAGAGCCGAAAGCCTCATCATCTTCCTTGGAGCAGCTGGTATATTTGAAATTAAGACCTTGCAGTTAGCAGCTCAACTCACAACTCACTATGCTACCAGAGTTCCTTATAAATGGAGAAGCTATTGAAGTTGTAAAGGACTTCATTGTACTTGGATCCACAATGAATAAGGAAGCCTGGAGCAGAATTGATACATTTCAATTATGGTGTTGGGGAAGAATATTGAATATACCATGGACTGCCAGAAGAACGAACAAATCTGTCTTGAAGGTACAGCCAGAAGACTCTGCAGAAGGAAGGATGACAAGATTGGATAAATGGAGGAAGGGAAGGAAAAGCTACCCCTTGATTCTGAGTGCATCCCTGAGCAAGACTTCTTGAGAAGGGCAGAGGGACGCTGAAGATTTTCACCAGGTAGTGGGTGGCTGGAACATTTACCATCAGAGGACAGTGGTATCAGCTAGCATTTATCAAGAGTATAGTGTGATCCAGATGCTGAGCCAAGGTTATCAGGCACTATCTCATATAAGCCTCCTGTTAACCTCATGAGAGAACTGTGGTCATTCCCCCACACTTATAGGTAGAAAAGGAAGGTGTAGAGTGAATAAATGCTTTGCCCACAGTAATTGGCTCCAGAGCCTGGATTCAAAGCTCAGTTCTAGACTATGCCCTCCCACCCAGTTACCGGATGACAGCAAGACTAATTCCATGTGACTCATGGTGATCCCATGTGTGTTAAAGGCGAGTGCTCTATAGTTTTCAGTGGCTTCTTTTCCAGCAGTAAATTGCCAGACCTTTCCTCCAAGGTGCCTCTGGGTAGATGAACCAACTGTTAGGTTAGGAGCAAGCACTTTAAACATTTGCACCACTCATAGTAGGCTCCATTCAGTAGCCTGTAGTCCAAGTGCTTCAGAGACAGTGAGAATCCACATGTGATTAACTTTGGAAGCACAGAGCAAAAACTTTCCTCATTTGAATCTTTCTCTTGGAAAACAAGATAGTGTCGCTTCAGAATAATCCCATGCCTAGTCCTTTTTCTTATGAGCGTTTATTTTCCCTCATACAGTAAACACACAAAAGTGTTAGTTGTTGTTGTTGTTGTTTTTTTAAGTTACCCAAAAAGTTTCTTTCAGAAAATAATAATAATAAAAACAGTGATTCCAGGAATGAGAATTAACTGCTAACGCGTTTAGATAGGAATCAAGAAAGAATGCCGCATCCATCCACCATTCCCTTCTTCAAAGCACAACAATGATGGCAGAGACGACAGTGCTCAGCTCTCCCCCTGCTCCATCACTACAATTACGTGCTCTGCACAACTGATCATGTCTGAAGCCAAGATGGGGATGTAAATTAATTTGTCATTTAATTTTTAATAAGTTGAAGACATCTCCATGACACAACCAATCAGCCTGTATGTGTTGCCGGAGGAGTCCTTGAGAAATCCTCCCATGGAAATAAAATATAGCATCAGATGCTACAATTTCTTGAGAAGAAACCCAAGAAAGACTGAGCCTTGTAGAAGGGAAAAGCAAGAATAGGATGTCCTCTTGAAACTCAAGGAAGAAGAAATCTTTGTGAACAAACAGCCAAAGACAGCCAGGGTCCCATCTCACCTGGGGCTTCCTTTGTATTAAGCTGAGCCTTGTTGATCCCAGACTCTACAAGATCCATCCCCAGGGTCATGCCTGAGGGTGTAGTTCCTTGCTTTTTGTCTTTGTGTGGTCCCAATCATTGTTCTTGCCTCTGAATAAGTTGTTCTTTGTGTCTAACCCTTCTGTCCCAGCATGGCTACTCATTATTGAAATATGTTCATCTCTCAAAGGGCTTGGCTACCAAACAATGCTCCAGGTGGTTTTCGGTCATGATTCCGAAACTGTCTCAGAGGGCTGACCACTGCACTCTCTGCTGGTCTCTGCAATCTGCCATGGACTGAGCCTGTGTCAATTCATTGCTCGCCAGGCCCAGAAGCTGATTAAAGAATCACATAGGAGCCGTCCATTGAGTCCCACTGACCTAACCCCAAGACCCATTTTTGCTTCTCCCATGTTTTGATTTCTTTTTCAATGACCCTAATGTTTCTAAACCAGTAGTCTGGTCTCTCTTTGGAGCTAACTCTTAATTTACGCTTTTTCTAGTGAATGATACTAACGTTCAGTTTTTGGACCAAGACGATGACGATGACCCCGACACAGAACTGTACCTCACACAGCCGTTTGCATGTGGGACGGCGTTTGCTGTCAGCGTCCTGGATTCCCTCATGAGTGCGGTGAGTCACATCCCCGCCCCTCCAGCTCATTTTGGAGCTAAAAAAAACCCCAAAACGAGCTGTCATAGATCAGTGCTGACTAAAGGTGACTCCAAGTGTATCTGGGTAGAACTCTGCACCAGAGGATTTATCTTTTTGACCAGGTTATTAAATTTAATTAGCCATTTTATTGCAGTGGAAATATATACAACAAAGCCTTTGCCACATGAACACTTTGTACAAGTAGAATTCAGTGACACTGATTCCATTCATGTCATGTCGCTAGGACTGCTTTGCTGGTGGTGGTGGTGTTGTTAAGTGCCATTGAGCTGCTTCTGAGTCATAATGACCCTGTGTAGGGTTTCCGAGGCTGGAAATCTTGAGAAAATCTCATCTTTCTCTCAGAGAGTGGCTGATTGGTTCCACCTGATACAGTTCACAGTAGAACCCTCACTGTTAACTGCTATTTTTTTTTTTTTACCACCGTTAATATAATAAAGTTAATCAATGCTTCTTCAGGAAAAATTCCTCTTTCTGCCTCCCTCCCATACCCCATAGCTCTTAATAATCTTTGGTTTCTATGAATTCATTTCTTTCCTATAAGTGAGTCATATAGTATTTGTCTTTTTGCAACTGGCTTGTTCCACTCAGCCTAATATCTTCAAGGTTTATCCATGTGTGACAGGTTTCAGGACATCATTTTTCTTGATAACTGAGTAATAATCCTTTCTATGCACAAGGGTACTTCAGAAAGTGCCTGGGAAAATTCCATTCTCCTATAACTCCATGACCTTTTTAAAGCCCCCTTATATATACTAGTGTAGCACCGTGGGTTAACGTGCTGGACTGCAAAGTAGCTCTGAACTATAAGGTTGGATTTCAGACTCACCAGTTGCTCCTCAGAAACCCTGTACAGGGTTGTTATGGGTCAGAACTGGCTCAACGGCACTCAACAACAACATATGTACTAAGGACTCCTGGTGTGGTGCCCTAGGAAACCCTATGCAAGGTCGCTATGAATCTGAACTGACTCAATGGCACTTAACAACAACAACAGTAGCTAATGGGGGTGTGTGTGTCTTTGTGTGGTGCTGTAGGATAAACACTGGACTGGTAACCACAAGGTCAGCAGTTCAAATCCCCCAGTTGCACCTCAGAAACTGTACACATTGGGGTGGGGAATGACTGACCCCCCCGGACTATATTGTTAAGTGCTGTCTAGTCAGTTTAGACTCATAGCACCCCTATACAGGGTTTCTGAGGAGCTGCTGGTTAATTTGAACCACTGACCTTGCAATCCAGTGCTTTACCCCACAGTGCCACACCAGGACTGTCCCGGGTCATATGTTGTTATTGTTGTCAGGTGCCATCGAGTCGGTACCAACTCATAGCAACCTTATGCACAACAGAATGAAACACTGCCCAGTTCTGGGCCAGCCTCACAATTGTTGCCATGCTTGAGTCCATTGATACCGCCACTTTGCCATTCCATCTACCTGGAGGTCTTATGTTGTTGTTGTTGTTGTTAAGTTGCCGTCGAGTCTTATAAGGCCTGTGAAATCATATGGTCTGGCCCTGCCAAGGCAACTGCAGTTCCAGCTATCACATTAGGGCTGAGTTAGTTAAATGTTTGACCAAATATGTTGTTGTTAAGTGCTGTTGAGTCAATTCTGACCCATAGCACCCCTGTTTTCGGAAACCCAGGTTTCCGAACCTGTAAATCTTTACAGGAGCAGAAAGCCTCGTCTTTCTCCTGCAGAACAGCTGGTAGTTTCGAACTGCTGACCTTAAGTCTCGCAGCCCGATTCATAACCACTACACTCCCAGAGCTCCTTGATCAAATATAGCAGGTTAATTTTTAAGTTGATAATTTTGTAAAGGATGTTATAAATTTTGGCAGAAAAAACAGGTTTCCCACCCTTGCTATGCAGGGTTAGTATGAGGCTGAAGCAACTCAAAGGTACTTAAAGACATCAACAGTGGTTAATGACACTGAGCATTTTTTAATGTGCGGTTGGCTCTTTGAATATCTTTGATGAAATGTCAGTTTCTCTGCCTACTTTCCATTCTTTTACTGGATTGTTTGTCTTTTTGTTGTTAAGTTCTAGATATTTTATATCATTTTGATTTTTGACTCTTATCAGATATATGGAAATTTTTCTTCTAATCCATAGCCGCCTTTTTACTTTATTGATACAGTCCTTTGATGAAGAAATGATTTTATTTGTTTGACGTCCCATTTCTTTGTTTAGTTTTTTGTTGCTCTGCTTTTGTGGTCGTATCTGAAGGTTTGTCTGTCCTTACAAACTAGATCCCACAGCTGTGTTTCAATATTTTTGTCTAAGCATGTTATAGTTTTAATTTTCACATTTTGGTCCTTGATTCATTTTGAATTGGTTTTTGTGTGTGTGGTATGAGGCATGGATCCAAATTCCTTTTGTGTGTTTGTGGAGATTGAATTTTCCCAGCAGCATTTACTTGAAATGATTCTTTATTCACCAGTGAGTGGGCTTGGCATCTGCTTTGAAAATCAGTTGACTGTAGATGTATGGACTTATTTCTGGACTCTCAATTCTGTCCCATTATTCTGTGTGTGTATTATCATATCAATATCCAAACAAACAAGCAAAAAACCGAAAACCATTATCATCACGTAGATTCTGACCCTATCAGACCTAGTAGGACTGACCCAAAGGGTTTCCAAGCCTGTAAATCGTTACTGAAGCAGACTGCCACATCTTTAGCCCATAGAGTGACCAGTGGATTCGAACTGCTCATCTTTGGGGTTGTAGTTGAGTGCACCCGTCTATGTTAAGCACTGTGCCTTTGGAGCACATTTTGCAACCAGAACGTGTGAATCCTCCCCTTTCTTCTCTCCAAGGTTGCTTCAGCTGTTTGGGGTCCTTTACCCTTCTGTCTAAAGTTGAGGCATGGCTTTTCCATTTGTACAAAGAAGGCTGTTGAAATTTTGATGGAGATCATGGTGGATTTATGGATCACTTTGTGTAGTATTGGTGTCTTAACTGTAGTAAACCTTGCAATCCATAATCAAAAATGTCCTTCCTTTATTTAAGTCTTTTTAAATTTTCTTTTAGTAATGTCTTATAGTTTTCTGTGAACAAGTCTTTCACTTTCCTGGTTAACTTATTCGAAGGGACTTTATTCTTTTGCATTGTAAATGCTATTGTAAATGGTAATATCTCCTTCCTTTCCTTTTCCTCTTGACCATTGCTGTTGTACAGATCCCTGTCTGGTTGTTGAATGTTGATCTTATACCCTATCACTTGGTTGAATGTATTTAATAGTTCTAATAACTTTCTTGTGACTTCTTCAAGGTTTTCTATGTGTAGGATCATGCCATCTGCAAAAAGGGATTGTTTGATTTATAGTTTTCTAAAAGTCAAACTGTCAGACCTTTCTTTTGAGGAGACTCTGGGTGAATCCGAACCTGCAACCTTTTGATTAAGAGCTGAGTGTGCTGTGTTTGCACTGCCCTGGACTGAGTCCACTCCAGCAAACGGCACAGTGACTGGCTCTGCCTCCATGACGCTTGAAGTCCAGAAGGGCGGGTCTGATGTTAATCAAATCAACACACAGAGTTTTGACTATTAATTTTCGAAAGGACAAGGATAGTTGTGGTCAGGGGAAAAAATCCCCAAGAAAATAATACGTTTGTTAAGATCTGAGCGAGAAGGATTTTGGTGGGAAGAGTATTTCTTAACATTATTGAGTTGATATAAGAGAAAGATGAGGATTTCTGCTCCTGCAAAGATTTTAAAAGCCTCAGAAACCCTCTAAGGGTACCTATGAGTCTGAACCTACTGGATGACAATAAAGAACAATTGAGTTGATTCTGTGTATCACAGTACAATTGTGCTCCATTGTTGTTGTTGTTGTTAAGTACCGTGGAGTCGGTTCTGACTCATAGTGAACCCTGCTCAGGGTTTCCGAGGCTGTAAGTCATAACAGGAGCAGAATGCCTCATCTTTCTCCCGCGGAACCTCTGGTAGTTAGAGTCTCTTTATTGTCATCATTAAGGGACCAGGTCCTTCTTCTGTGTTGCCATTGAGAGGTTCAAACCTCCAACTTTTCAGTTAGTAGCCAGCTGCAAACTGCTTGAGCCCCCCGGGGACCTTATTCAAAGACGGACAGCAGAAGCAAAAGCCTGAAGGTAGGCAAGAACCCAACACTATCAAAGAGGGGAAAGCCAGTCTGTGTAGGTGGACTCTCGGGAGACCAAGGCAAGGGAGGATCTGCAGCACACTGAAAAGTGTTTTCATGACTTGGGCCTTTATTTTAAGATCAATGGAGAGGTACTGAAAAATCTAAGCTGTAAAGTGATATTTTTTCAAAAAATTCATGGAAACTTTGAATGGAAAGATAGTGGAACTTTTTCATAAACTTTTTGAAGCCTCTGTGTATGTTTTAGGATTCTTGTCCTGGTTTGATATGTAGAGATGGATCACAGACGCAAGATGAAAGTAGGAAGTCTGATTAAGAGACCAAGTAGCTCAGAGTAGGATAGAGTGCACGGGGATGGGAAGAGGTGGGTGAATTTTAGGAGTACTTTCTAAGTAAAACTGACAGGGCTTGGCCATAGACTAGTTGTGAGCAGAAGGGGAAGAGAACAAAAC
>NW_006408538.1:22699259-22714396 GCF_000296735.1 Chrysochloris asiatica | reverse complement strand
AAAGAGTGCTGGTTGTCTTTTGCAGAGAAAGTACCAGGTGTTACCAAGCACAGGAAGGTGGCATAGGATCACCAGCCTCTTTGGTTGTTCTATAATTTTATATGCATCAGTCATTTCAAACATGATGCTTTCTCACCTGAGCAAAAACAAACACAAATTCAAAAAATAGTTGCAGACTAAAGGGAAGTATCTCTAACTGCAAAAAGCCAAAGGAAACATTAGAATGGTCATAACCTGGCTGTTGTGAAGTGTTCCCCCTGAGTGTCTGCATTTATGATATAGAGGAGTTTCTTTATTTTGTTGTTGTTGTTGTTAAGTGCCGTCGAGTCGATTCTGACCCATAGCGACCCTGTATAGGGTTTCCAAGGAGCAGCTGGTGAGCTTGAACCACTGACCTTGCAGTTCAAACGGCTTTGCAGTCTGACACATTAGCCCACAGCGCCACACCAGGACTCCACTTTATTCTAGAGTCCTGAAATGAATAATTTGTGTGAATAACCCTCATAGGCTGGATAAAAACTGACCTTTGGAGGATCCATGAAAAAGAGATTTATTAAAGTCATAAACATAGTACAGAGTGTTTTTATACATGTCTATTTCTTAAAGTGTTTAGAGGAGGTTCTTCTGAACATGCTGAACAACTGATATGCTAACTGTGCTCAATGCTCATATATTCATTAAAGCTAATCCTAAAAGGACCTCTAATTGAGGAAGGAGATACATAAAGCTTTTTAAGATTAATTGAGGTTTCTCTGTATTCCTGAATATGGTCCAACAGCAAACATGTCTTGAGTTAAAAATCAGAATTACAGATTTAACAATAGTTATGACACTATATTCATCTGAATTAAGGTTGACTGGGCTTCATGCGTTACCATGGCTTCGGAAGCCAAAAAGGAGATCAAATTGTCCCTCAAGAAGGTCACTCTTCCCAGGGCTCATGACCTTTCTGATGGCTGACAGTCCCATCTGGTGACAGGAGCACATCAGATCATTCCACCTGCTAGTGATGTTTGCTTGCGTGTGGACAAACTCCTTGAACGAATGACGGAGCTGTGCTATGAGCTCTTGCCAGGGCCATAGTCTCTGTGACAGACCTCATGAGCTCTGACTCTGGTTTCTCTTTATAAATATCATTTTACTTCTGATCCTAATTAGAGAGATTTCAGGAGACTGCTCTCATTAAGATATGATTAAAATGTTTGTAGTAGATTTTTTTCTTTTTTCCTAACTATGAAATATTCTGTTGTTCTGACATATCAGACATTCCAAGCAAGACCAGCTATACAATTTTCAAGGACTTCTGTTCCATAAACTAAGAAGAATTGAAAATGACATCCGTAAAGGACCAAGGTTTAAAACTGGTTTTGAGCATCAGAGAACTTCACACCTACATAGGAATGGGAACACGTGGTGGCCAATGGTGTGGTACTGAAGGCATAGCTAGGTTAGAGTTTCACAGCTGTCAGTCTTTAGCATTATTGGGGCATCAGCTCTAGGAAACTCAGATGAGAAATCAAGGTGAATTAATTCAAACAAGGCAAAACCAAATTTAAAAACCCATACCGAATTTTCTTTGAAATGCAAACAAATGTTTTAGGGAGGATGATCGCTAAGTCTTGCATGGATGGATGCTATGCTCTGAGAGCATTATTTCTTCAGAATTCTTGCCAGGAGTAAAGGGTGTCGGGAATCTAGGAACTGTCCTTGTAATGACCATTCCTGGCATCAATTACTAAAGGGGAGAACTCTGTAAGGCGCTTCCACTACACTCTCTGATCTTTTGGAAGATAATTTGAGTATATCTGCCAAAGCATATTTAACTGATCTCTGTCTGGGTAGTGACTTCTCAAATCATTCATCAAAATGCTAATCAAATGATTCTAGACTTTGTGGTCATTGTGTAAGGTGAACAAATTCCTTAATGAGGTCTTGAATTGAGCTTAGTTTAACAAACAACTGGGCCTTTTGTAAAATGTCAACTGTGATTCCTTTATATTCTGCCCCCATCTTAATTTATGAAAACGTTGAAAATTAGTCCAATACATCAGAAGTGGACTCTGCGTCATAGTGACCCCAAGTGTATGAGAGTACCATTGTGCTTCCTGTGATTTTCAGTAGATGATTTTGCTTTTGGAAATAGTTTACCAGGCCTTTCTTCGGAGGAACATGTGTGTGGAATCTAGCCTCCAACTTTTTGGTGAGCAGCCGAGAATATTAACCACTTGTATCACCCAAGGACTTCAAGGAGGTAACTAGGAGAAACTAAAAAAGTAAGATTTCTCCAAACAGCAGGAGTCAGAGCTAAGCCTCCGTCTCAGGCAGTTGCTTACAAGCAGCATCACCAGATCTACATACAAATCTCTTTAGATGTAGGCAATCGTCTTTTTCTAGGTCTCCTCCTAAAATTGCCTTTTAATCGTGTGTCTAAACATGCACTGAATATTGTCCTTCATAACTCAACTCCTGTTGCTTAGTGCTTCATTGTTAAAAGAAGAAAGTTTGATTCATCACAAGCATTCCTGAAATAGACAGGGATGTTACAGACGTGTCCTTGTGGCTTTATTCAGCAAAGACACATAATGAGGAGCAATAATTATGCTGATGGGTGTAAACCTCTGAAAAGATCACAAGCTTAGAAGTGTACTCTTCTGAATGATACCAACTTGCTGCTTCTAAAAATAACAGATGAACGAAGGATTCTGTATTTGAAGCTGAAGGAACACCTTGTGTATTTAGAGTCTTTGCTACTCTTACTACAGCCCACTACTCACACCCCCAATATAAGTTCTACTTGGACACTAGAAGGCGTGGATTCAGCATCTGGTCTATTTGAAGGATCCAGTTTCTGTTTGTGTAACTCTGACCTCCCTGTGCCTCCGTTTCCTTATCTTTAAAATAGGGGTTGTTGTTGTTAGGTGCTGTTGATGCAGTTCTGACTCATAGAGACCCTGTATAAGGTTTCTGAGGCTTTTTAAAAAAAAATCTTTATGGGTGGGAGCAGAAAGCCTCATATTTTTTCTGCTAAGCAATTGGTGGGATCGAACCACCGACCTCATGGTGTGCAGTGCAGTTCTTATTGTATGAACCCACCGTGTATGTTTTCCATATAGTTGGTGAGGACATGAAATAAGGTTTTAAAAAAACAATCTTTGTGTACTTATTATCATTATCGCAAATCATTCAGTAATTTGTAGAGAACTCACAGTGTTCTTGAGGCTTTTGCTTCAGCAGTAAAGAAGGGATGAACTCCCCTCCACCATGGTCCTTAAATAAATGTTCACTCTAGCAGGCGGAGAGACAGAGACTATGTCTATGAATGTATGAGTGAATCCAGAAATCTCAGAAAGGACCATCGATTTGAAGAGAATTAAATAGGATGTTTGGACCGTTTGAATGGTTGTGGAGACTGGATTGATCAGAATGGTCAGAGAGGGACTATCGGGTAATATTGAAGCAGAAGCTGAGGCATTAGAAATAGACAGACACATGCAAATCGGAGGGTAGGCTAGGGTAGCTTGCCTAGGTAGAGGAAGCCAGAAGGGTAAAGCCCAGCAACTGGGGACAAGCTGGGTTTGATTGGTCTGAGGAAGTTCTTGGAGGCCATTGTGGTTGGAAGGTAGTAGAAATGGAAGAGGGATGTACATGATGCAGGCAGGCAAGGCCATCAAGTGCTGGACACCTTAGGTTTGATTATAAGATATACTTTCTTTTGGATACCAGTACAATCAGCGGTTGAAGTCCACCAGCCACTTCGTGGGAGAAAGATGAGGTGTACAGCCTTGGAAACCCTGTACAGTGTCCTTATAAGTCAGGATCACCTTGAAGGCATTTAGCAACTACAATAATATCATTGTAGTGCCATTGTTTTCCATGCATGTGGTCTGGATGGACAAATATACCACTGACCAAACTATGAGGGTTCTGAGGACGAAAGCACATGCAGTCAAGTTCTAAGTGTGGAGTTGGGCACTTTAGAATCGGTTAGAAGATACACCTTCTTTGAAGACTACCAATATCCTCATGAAGCCATTGTTTTCCATGTGTACAGGTGGGGAGAAAGAGCCCATCCGTGAGCTGATTGCTGAAGTGCAAAACTCAGTGGACGTTAAGTCAATTCTGAATCATGGGAAACCCATAAGTATCAGAGTAGGACTGAGCTCCATAGGCTTTTCAATGGCTCTTTTCTTTAGGGATTCAACTGCCAGATCTTTCTTCGGAGCCATATCTAAGTGGACTAGAACCGCTAGCCTTTCATTAGTTGTCAAGTGCTTAACTACTTGTGCCACCCAGTCTAATCCCTGGTTATTTTTCTGCTCCACACCCCATTCTAGTTTACTCATTTTAGGAAACAAAAAGAGATTGGAGATGTTGTTATGAGTTCCTGACCTGAAGCTGTCACACAAGTCCTAAAATGGGCATTTCACAGAGTTTTTATTTTCAAGTCAAATTTCTTGCTCATGTCTAATAACCATAAAATTCTGTAGAACACATGGAATCCCATTCACTTGTCCTCCAGGGAAGGATGTTTTTACACACACTGTCTTCTCTTCTCAAGCCCTGGGCCTTTTCCAGAGGGATGCCTACCACACTGAATCCTCAGGACTGAAAGAGCATTGAAGAACTAAAGGATCATTCTGGGAAGAGAAAAGGCTAGGCTTCCATAAGAACCGGAGTCCTGGTGTGGTGCTGTGGGATAAAGCACTGGAATGCAAAGTTGGTTTGAACCACAAGGTCGGCACTTCAGACTCACCAGCTGTTTCTTGTCAACGCTATACAGGGTCCCAGTGTGTCAAACCAACTCGATGGCACTAACAACAACAATCATTAGAACTAGAGGGATTCCATGTACACAAGTGGTGGTGGCTAGTTTCAGATGTACAGGATCAATTTAATATGGAAAACAGTAAGTATATGAAGTGTCTAAAGAAAGAGTGGAGAGAAACCGGAGACCACCACCTGGGAAGAATTAGAGCTCACTCAACAGAGGATGTCATCTTATTCTGAGACCCCAGTTGCCAAGGAGTCTATGATAAATTTCAATATGAACAAATTAAGCCAGGCGTGTGTTTGCTCACTGCACCACAATGCCCTGGACATTGTGCTTGTCCACACAGTTGGCAGTTTATACCAAACACAAAGCCTGAGAGGACGGAGGAGTGCAGGCAGCACTTAGTTGTGAACTAGTGTGCAAAGCTTGGCGTCCAAGCCCAGCAGTAGCACATGCATTTGCCACTGTCTGGGACTCAGGTTAAATGTTGTTGTTGTTAGGTGCCACTGAGTCAGTACCAACTCATAGGGACCTTATGCACAACGAACGAAACACTGGGCCAACCTCACAATTGCTGCTACGTTTAACCCCATTGATGTTGCCATTGTGCCAATCCATCTCCTTGGGGTTGTCTTCTTTTTTTCCTGACCCTCCACTTTACCAAACATGATATCCTTCTCCAGTGACTTGTCCCTCCTGGCAATATGTCAGAAGTATGAGAGATGAAGATTGGCCATCCCGGCCTCCAAGGAGCATTATTCTGACTGTACTTCTTCCAACACAGATCTGTTGGTTCTTTTGGCAGCCCATGGCACTTTCAATATTCTCCTCCAACACCATAACTCAAATGCATCAATTCTTCTATGGTCTTCCTTATTTACCATCCAACTTTCACATGTATATGAGATTACTGGAAATACCATGGCTTGGGCCAAGCACACCTTAGTCCTCAAACATCTTTGCTCTCAAACACTTTAACGAGGTCTTGTGCAGCAGATTTGCCCAGTGCAATTGCTGTTTGATTTCTTAATTGCTGCTTCCATGAGTATTGATGGTTAATCCAAGCAAAATGAAGTCTTTGATAACTTCAATCTTCTCTTTATTTATATGGATGCTATCTATTGGGCCAGTGGTGAGGATTTTGTTTTCTTTATATTGAGGTGTGCAACTCATACCAAAAGCTGTGGTTTTTGATCTTCATCAGTACGTATTTTAAGCCCTCTTGGCTTTCAACAAGCAAGGTTGTATCACCTGCATATCACAGGTTGTTAATGAGACTTCCCCAATCCTGATGCCGCATTTTTCTTCATAAAATCCAGCTTCTCAGATTATTTGCTCAGCATACAGATTGAATAAATATGGTGAAATAATACAACCCTGGTACACACCTACCCTAATTTTAAACCATTTGTTATTCCCTTGTTCTATCTGAACAACTGCCTCTTGGTCTCTGTACAGGTTTCTCATCACAATTAAGTGTTCCTGAATACTCATACTTTACAATGTTAAATAGGAACGTTAATAACAACCCATACCACATTAAGGTAATCATATATATATATATATATATATATACATACACACACACATACATACATACATACATACATACATACATACATACATACATACAAATACATACATGGAGTCCTGGTGTGGCGCTGCATGAAGTCGGTTTGAACTACAGGGTTGGTGGTTGAAACTCACCAGCTGCTTCTTGAAAACCCTGTACAGAGTCACTATGAGTCAGAACTGACTCATGGCACTTAACAACAACAATATCCATGGTTTATATCAGAAAAGGCGTGAGTCTGGGTTGGATACTTTCACCACATTTATTCAGTCTGTTTGCTGAGCAAATAATCTAAGAAGGTGGACTGTATGAAGATTGAAGAAGGCTGCAGTATGCAGATGACACAAACTTGCTTGCTGAAAGTGAAGATGACTTGAAGCACTTACTAATAAAGATCAAAGAATACAGCCTACAGTATGGACCAAATCCTCACAACTGGACCAAGAAACAACATCATGATAAATGGAGAAAAAATTTGAAGTTATCAAAGATTTCATTTTACTGAGATCCATAATTAATATTCATGGAAGCAGCTTAGTCAAGAAACCAAAGGGCATATTGCATTGGGCAATTTGCTGCAAGAAGACCTTCATAACGTGTTAAAGAATAAACTTTGAGGGCTAAGGTGTGTCCTGCCCAAGTGTTTTCAGTTGCTCCATATGCATGTGAAAACTGGGCAATGAATAAGAAAGACTGAAGTAGAATTGCTACCTTGGAACTATGGTGTAGGTGAAGAATATTGAAAGTACCACACACGACCAGAAATACAAACCTATCTTGGAAGAAGTACAGCCAGAATGTTCCTTAGAAGTGAGCAAGGCTAGACTTGTCTCACATACTTCAGACATGTTATCAGGAGGGGCCATCATACTTAATAAAGTGGACTGTCAATGAAAAGGAGGCAGAGCCTCAATGAGATGTACTGATGCAGTGGCCGTATCAATGATCTCAGACATGATGATGATGAGAACGTTGCAAGACCGGGCAGTGTTTCATTATGTGATACATGGAGTCGACTCGACGCACCTGACAACAAGAGGAGCCTCAGAAGAAATATCTGGCAATCAACTTCACCAAAATCAGCCCCTGAAAATCCTACGGAACACAGTTCTACTCTGACAAACGGGCCACGCCTTGAGTTGCAATCTTTTGGACAGCAACTTCATTTTTATATGTACGTACACATGTGTGTAGATATTTGTGTGTACATATACACTACAGATAAACATGCTATCTTACCAAATGAGAATATGTGCTCAGGGTACCCAGAACAATGCTTCCATGTTCTCATCTCCAACATCAAAGAGCTGGCGTAAATTACGTATGATAGGAATAACTGGACTTTTCTCAGGAAACCGCACCTCCTAGAAATTGAAGCCATGCAATCTGCTCTCTCAAATACACTTTCATGGCAGGCCAAGCCTCTCAAGTGTGTTACCTTCCCCAGTCAGCCCAAGGTACTCCATATAATGGGATTTCAGTTGCATTTCAGAACAAATGATTCCTCAAAGATATTTTCTATTTCCAAACCTCTTAAACTCCGTCAAGACTGTCTGCAGACCCTTCCAATGCAGATGAGCCAAACCTAGTATCTGAGTGGCCAATGGTGGCCAGCTGGACTTAGAACACCCCACTGGTGCCACCGCATGCCAGGCCTGCTCTGGTTAAAAAAGAAAAAAGAGGGGGAAATAATCAAATATTCCTCGTCCCTCATGCAAGAAAAATACTAAAAATAAAAAGCTACACCATGAAAACCAGCAAATATGAAAAATGGCAGCTATGACATGGAAAATGACAATTTTAGAGCAATTATAAACGAAAGGCAAAGTGCCATTAAAGTTAAAGCAATGTTATTAAAAGATGTGTTAATTTTCAGTTAAATTTTCTATAAAAGACCAATTAGTTTAAAAGGCTTGACAGCATTAACTGTGAAACATAAGCTCTGGTAATTATGGTTTAAAAAAATAAAAAGGAAGACGCTTGAGCTTGTTGGAGAGCAGCCCCCAGGCAAGCGTGCAGAGGAGTCTGAGCTGAGCAAGCAAGGTGGCGCCGCGGGCTCAGGGTTTCTGGTTGGAGTCCGTTGGTCCTTTCCAGCTTTCCTGGCTTCCTAGATGTCAAGCATTGATCTGCTTATAGGATCTGAGAAACATCAATGTCCAGGGCCACGGGGGCTGCACAGTGATTCGGGCCAACTGTGGGTGTAATGTTAGAGATGGAGATGGAAAGGCACAGAGCATAGGCACTTCTCGGAATAGGTTACGATGCTACTGAGTCGTTCCTTTTCTCCAACTACTGCTATTGCACAGTATGTCGGTTTGTCGTACTGTTGGGTCTTGTGGGTTGCTGTGATGCAAACAGCAGAAGGGTCACCCATGGTAGGGAGGTTTCCATGGAATTTGCAGTCTAAGACGGACTGAAAGGAAGATCTAGCAATCTCTCTTCAAAAATTGTTGTGCAGCTGATAGATGCTCTTGAATCAGTTACAACTCATAGTGATTCTATATGAAGAGCAAAAAGGGCTTTTGAGAACAAAACATAGTTCAAAAATCAGCCAGTGGAAACCTTATGAACCATAACAGAAGACAGAAGATGAGCCCTCTAGGTTGTAAGACAGCACGTAATAGTTGTACCTGTAAACTCAAGTATATGATGTGGAGGATAATACAGCGCCCAGCCACATTCCATTCTGTTGTTTGAAGTCACCATGAGTAACAGCAGGCTCCATGCCAATTTATACCACCAGAAGGTGTTGCTGTTTTCTTTAACCTGACACTGTGGGTGAATGCACTGGACTGCAAGGTCGTTTAAACTGCAAGGTTGGCGGTTCAAGCTCGCCTATCCACTCCTTGGAAACCCTATACAGGGTTGCTATAAGTCAGAACTGACTCTATGGCACTTAACAACCACACTCTATAAATAGTTGTTGTTTTTACAAACTTCATTGTATGCATGAGGAATCTAAAGCATAGAAATGTTAGAAGACTTTCCTATTGTTATACCTAATGGATGGCAAATAGGGATTTAGACTCATGCAAGCTGTGTCCTCAAGTCTGTACACAGCACCAGGGGTGTACCACGGAGGTTCCTTCACCAAGATCAGAAGCCCAAAGTTGGCAGTGAAAATAGGGATCGAAGGTTCCTCCCTTATCTCTTTCATGCGCCCCACAAGTCCTTGAGACTCAAAAACAGTCATGGCAAAGGCCTCTGCCTAATGTGTCCTTAGATACTAAGTCTGTAAGGGATGGAGATTCTATCCTTAGAAGCTAATCCTGTAAGGATCAGAGGGTCTATTGTTAGATACTGATCCTGTAAGGACAAGAAATTCTATCGTTAGATAGTGAACTTGTAAGGGTTGGAGATTCTATCCTTAGATACTGAACCTGTAAGGCTAGAAATTCTATCCTTAGATGCTAATCCTACAAAGGCTGAAGATTCCATCCTTAGATACTGAAAGGCTATACTAAGCATCCATCCTTAGATGCTAATCCTATAAGGAGTAGAGATTCTATCCTTAGATACTAGCCCTGTTATAGTCTATCCTTTGATATTGATACTTAAGGACTGGAGATTCTATCCTCAGACACTAATCCTCTAAGGACTAGAGATTCTAACCTTAGGTACTAATACTGTAAGGGCTGGAGTTTCTATCCTTAGACAGGAATCCTATAAGAGCTGGAGATCCTATCCTTTGCCACTGACCCTGTACGGGCTGGAGATGCTATCCTTAGGTACTAATCCCGAAAAGGCTGGAGAATCTAACCTTAGATATTAATCCTGTAAGGGCTATGGATTCTGTCTTTAGATACTAATCCTGTAAGGGCTGAGGACTCTATTCTTAAAATACTGATCCTGTAAGAGTTGGAGATTCTATCCTTAGATACTAATCCTCACAGGACTGGAGATTCTATCCTTAGTTATCAATCCTATAAGATTTGGAGATTCTATGCTAGACACCGATCCTGTAAGAGCTGGAGAGTCGATCCTTAGCTACTGTTTTTGTAAGGGCTGGAGATCTGTCCTTGGTTACTGATCCTATAGGGGCTTGAGATTCCATCTGTAGGTACTAAAAGGGTTGGAGAGTTCTATCTTTAGACACTAATACTGTAAGGGCTGGCGATTCTATCCTTAGATACTGATCCTGTAAGGGCTGGAGGTTTTAAGCTTACATAGTGATCCTGTAAGAGTTGGACATTCTATCCTTAGATACTAATCCTATAAAGGCTGTGGATTATCTCCCTAGATACGAATCCTGTAAAGACTGGATAATCTAACCTTAGATACTGAGCCTGTAAGGGCTGGAGATTCTATCCTTAGACACTAATCCTGTAAGTGTTTGAGATTCTATTCTTAGATACTAATCCTGGTGTGACATTGTAGGATCAGCATTGGACTTTGAACCCTAGGTAGGCAGCTCAAACCCACCAGCTCCTCCTCAGAAATGAGTCGGAACTGATTCGATGGCACTTAACAGCAACAACAACAAACCTGTAAGGGTTGAAGATTTTATCTTCAGTTTCTACTCCTGTAACATTGGGAGATTCTATCCTTAGGTATTAATCCTGTAAGGGCTTTAGATTCTATGCAAGAGTTCCTCTTAAAGCTCTAAGCACAGATATTGTGAACACAAATCATGGGGAAGGCATAAAAAAGACTAGCAATAGAACATCTCAGAAGCAACGGATCACATTTTACATATTGCCAAGTCTCCTTTCTGAATTTTTGTTTCTTCAATTATAACATTTCTTTTAACCCAGAAAAGAACTGTACTTCCTAGATACGGAGAGTTGTAGAGTTGCTTTTTTTTTTTTTCAAGCTGACCTATTCTCCATGGGAAAACCTTGATAATTGGCATCTGAATTCCAAGCAACTGGTATGGCCCATGATATGGAAACATCTGTCTTCTATGAAGAAAGTCCTGGATTGATGTTTAATTGCCGATTGCTGGATGTTTGGTGACAGTTTGTGCTTTAACTGTAAAGCAAATGATTCAACTGCTTAGCTGCTCACAAAAAGGTTGGTGGCTTGAGTCTGCTCAGAGTTGCCTTAGGAGAAAGACCTGACTAGCTACTCCCCAAACATGAATCCTTGAAAACCCTGTGGAGCCCAGTCCTACTCTGACACATGTGGGGTCTCCATAATTGGAATATACTCAACAGCAACTGCCTTTTGTTTTGTTTTACTGTGGTTTGAGTACAGTTTTACAGAGCAAACTGGGTTTTGCATTTGACAGTCCACACACATTTTGTGGCATTCACTGCAGTCCTCACAATGTAGCAACACTCTTCCCATTCACTCTCGGGTTACCGTGGCTCTCTGGCCTTCTTTTCCATCCTTTCGTGCCGTCTGAGTTTGATCCTTGTCAAATGCTGCTCTTTCCATCTGTGTCATTGATTATTCTAATGAGTGTACAACCTCCTTGGTGTTACTGCTCACCTTATTGACAGTCTGTCTTTTGGTTGCAATTTACGTCACAATGGTGAGGTCATTTCTCAGCTTGACGGGTATCTAAGGCTTAATCTCTGGGTTTCCACCAGTAAGATCAACAAGTCGGGTTTTTGTGATTTGGGGTTTTGGGGGTCTTTTTTGAGGAGGGGACTATGATATTTCATTCATCCATTCATTTACTTATATTTGTCAACATTCTCTTTACTTTTTCAAAACTCTTTGTGAATTAGGTGAGGGTTTGCAGAGCAAATCATTTTCACATAACAATTTACATACATTTTGTTTCATGTCATTGATTGCAATCTCCACAATGTAACATCACTCATCCCACTCCCTCTCCTGTGTTTCCCATTTCGATTCTTCCTTATTTTCTAGCTTATTCTGTCTTCTGAGCTTTGTCCATGAGAAAATGCTGCCCCTTTCAACTTGAAGCTTCATTGTTCTCAGGAGTGCATACATCCCTCTTGGTACCGATCACGTTGTAGACCTGTCTCCATCCATACCCTTGGAGGTTCCACCATTCTCTACGTAACATTATGCCTGTTTGTTTGTTTGATAGGTGTTTCATTGAATTTTGTTCCACATTTTTCTTCCATTTTATCCAGGACTTTCTTTGTGACCTTTTCAGAATGATCTGCAATGGTAGCTGGGAACCATCTAGTTCTTGTCTCAGAATCATGGAGGTTGGGTTTAGACTAATTGATTCCATTTGTCTTTGATTGTCTTCATTCTTTTTTTCTCTGGACAGGGAGGGACCAGTAGTTGGATTTTAAATGGCTCCTCATTAACTGGCAATAACCTAGTCACAACTCATCTGAGTAGGATGTGAATATTGCCTTTGTGGACTATGTGATGCCAGTTGACCTTTGTTTTCCCAAAGACTTTGATCCTGAGCCCCCAAGCCCATTGACTCATTCCCTCAAGGTGTTTGGTTAGGGCTAAGAAGCTTCCATAATTTCCCACCCATATGATTTAATATATTCATGGATATGTCATAATTTGCAGCACATATATAGATGTTGTTACATGCCATTGAGTTGGTTCTTATGCACAACAAAATGAAATCTGCAAAGCCGTGTGTCATCCTCACAAATGTTGTTATGTTTGAGCCCATTGCTGCTGCCATTGTGTTAATCCATCTCCCTGGAGATCTTTGTCACTGACCCTCCACTTTTCCAAGCATGATGTCCTTTGCCAGAGATTGTTCCCTCCTCACAGCATGCTCAAAGTATGAGAGACAAAGTCTCCCCATCCTCCCTTCTAAGGAGCCTTCTGGTTGTACTTCTTCCAAGACAGAGCTTTTTGTTTTTCTGGGAGTCCTGGTCCTTTAAATACTCTTCTCCATACAGTAATTCAAATGCATTGATTCTTCAACTGTCTTTCTTATTCATTGTCTAACTTTCACATGCAAATAAGACAATGGAAAATACCATGGCTTGGTCAGTCAGGTGTACCTTAGTCCTCAAACTGACATCTTTGTTCCATAACATTTTTAAGAGTTGTTTTATAGCAGATTTTCCCCTATGCTATACAACATTTGATTTCTTGACTGCTGTTTTCTATCATGAGCATTGATTTTGGATCCAAGTAAAATGAGCTGGTTGATAACGTCAATCTTTTTTACATGTATGATGCTATTTATTGATTCAATTGTGAGACTTTCCCTTGGTTTTACTTTGAGCTGGTGTTCATACTGAAGGCTGTAGTCTTTGATCTTCACCTGTATGTATTTCAGGTTTTAACTTCCAGAAAGGGTATGGTTGGGGTACAGTATGTCATCTGCATATGGTGGGTTGTTCATGAGTCTTCCTCCTATCCTGATGCCATGTTCCTCTTCATATAATCCAGCTTCTCAAATTATTTGATCAGCATACAGATGGAATAAGTATGGTGAAAGGTTACAGCCCTGGCACATACCTTTCCTAATTTTAAACCATTTAGTATCCTCTTGTTCTGTTCAAAGTTTTGCTTTTCAGCCTATGTTCAGGTTTCTCATGAGTACAATTAAGTTTTCTGGAGTTCACATTGCTCAAAATGTTACCTATTGTTTGTTATGAGCCACACAGTCAAGTGCCTTTGCATAGTCAATAAAGCACAGGTAAATATCCTTCTGGTATTCTCTGCTTTCAGCCAAGATCCATCTGGAAATCCCTGGTTCGACGTCCTCTTCTAAGTTTGGCTTCAATTTCTGGCAGCTCCCTATCAATGTACTGCTGCAACTGTTTGGAATTATCTTCACCAAAATTTCACTTGCATGTGCTATTAATGATATTGTTCAATGATTTCTGTATTCTGTGCGGTCACCTTTCTTTGGAGTGGACACAAATATGGATCTCTCCCTATCATCTGACCAGATAACTGTCTTCCAAATTCCTTGAAATAGATGAGTGAGCACCTCTAGAGCTGCATCAATTTATTGAAACATTTCCATTTGTATTTCATAAATTCCTTGTTTTTCACCATGTTTCCTCTTATTTCAAGTTGTGCTCCATCAGCAAGTGAAGGTTGACTTCACCCACATCATTACAATTAACTCTACTTTGAGGAGGCAGCTCTTCCCCAGTCATATTTTGAGTGCCTTCTAAACTCAGGAACTCATCTTTTGACACAACATCAAACAATGCTCTGCTACTGTTTATGAGACTCTCCAAGTCCTGCTAACCTTCATAGAATGATTCTTTCTGTCGGTAAACCTTGTGTTTTACAGTAATGGTTTCAGACAATATTTGTATTTTATGGTTGACTAATTTTACTCAGTACAATGTTCTCTAGATTAATCCTGGTTAAGAGGTGTTTCACAGATAAAGTGTTATTCTTTCACGTTGCATAACCTTCTACTGTGTATATGTAACGTAATTTGCTAATCCATTCATCTGTTGATGGGCGGGCATTTAGGTTGTTTCCAAATCTTTGCTTTTGTGAATGATGCTGCTACAAATATGGATGTTCATGTATTTAATCGTGTTGTGGCTCTTATTTCTCTACAGTATACAAGGAAACTTCCAGAAGTTTGTGGAAAACTCCAACATTTAATTCCATTTTTCCATTAAGTTTTTGAAGCCTCCTTGTATACCTAATGGTGGGATTACTTGATCATAGAGTACTTCTACTGCCAACTTTTTGAGGAAGAGCCACACCGTTTTTCACAGTGGCTGAACCATGTTCTAGTCCTGCTAGCAGTGCATAACCGCTTCTGTCTCCCTGCACCCTCACCAGCATTTTTGTTGTTGTTGTTGTTAAGTGCTGTCTTTTCTGTTAATGCTGGGTGAGATGATATCTTATTGTTGTTTTGGTTTGTATCGCTAATGACCAGGAGCTAGGGATCACTGCGACTCAATATGATAAGTA
>NW_006408538.1:22694586-22698416 GCF_000296735.1 Chrysochloris asiatica | reverse complement strand
CATGTATTAGGTTTTGAGATTGGGAAGTTGGAGTGCTTTTTCTTTTTCAGTAGTGTTTTGCTTATCCCAGGGTCTCTTTCCTTTCCATATAAAGTTGGTTACTACTCATTTTTCTGTTTATTTAAAGAATGATGATGGTATCTGAATTAGGATTGCATTATTTCTGTAGATCATTTTGAGTAGTGTCATGACCAACAATGGCTATACTCTGCAACTCATGCGGCGAGATTAAACCCAAGTAGGGGCGACGGGAGATTAGAACAAAAGGAAGACACAAGACACAAAATGAAATAAGTAAAGTTGAACCCAGGTGGGACACAGCACTCTGATGGAGATACTGTGACAGACACAGACCTAGTGCTGTGAGTTTATTATATACACAAATCAAAAGAAAGTGCTGGGGGCAGGGAAAAGAATGCAAAAACATCTGGTGTAATTGATGCATGCAGTAAGTGCAACTTTATCAGAAGAATGTAGTTGCTAGGGAAGCAGAGATAGGGTAGCTAGATATTTTTGCAGCCTAAACTGAAAGCCATGGCTGCCTACAAGGAAAGACTTTGCAAATTCCTTGTTCCCTGAGGCAGTCTTTGCAAGTTCCTCAGGGGCAGCCTGACCTGGGAGCAGCCCCGATTTTCTGGACCACAACTGTTTAGTTGCAATCCTTTGGTTAAACTGCCCCCAAGTCCAAGACCTTCGGTTTAGTTGCTCCCAACAGGTAGTACTGACATTTTCTCAATGTTAAGTTTTCATATCCATGAGCTTGATAAATCCTACCATTTTTGTAGGTCTCTTATAACAATGTTTTGTAATTTTCTTTGTACTCCTCTTTTATGTCTCTGGTTAAATTCCAAAGTACTTCATCATTTGTGTGACTGTAGCAATGGTTTTGTTTTCCTTATATTCTCTTTCAGTTTTCTTTGTTAGTGTAGAGGAATCAGAATGGTTTTTGTATGTTAATCTTGTACCCTGCCACTTTACTGAATAATTATATTCGTTCCAGTAGTTTTCTTGTTGACTCTCTAGGATTTTTCTATGTATGGAATTTTATCATCTGCTAAGAGAGATAATTCTACTTCTGCTTGGCTAATTTAGATGCTTTTTATTCCCCTTTGTTGCCATATAACTCTGGCTAAAACTCCCAATAGCATATTGAATTAAGAGTGTTGGTAAATGGCATCCTTGTCTGGTTCCCATCCACAAGGGAAGTATTTTTCTCTCTCTCTCCATTGAGGATAATATTGGCTGCTGACTTTATGCGCATACCCTTAATTATGTTGAGGAATTGCCTTTGTATTTCTATTTTGATGAGTATATTTATCAAGAATGAGTGTTGGATTCAGTCAAATGTTTTTCTGCATCAACTGAAATTATGTATTTTTTCACTTTTTAATTTATGTGGTGATTATATTGATTTTCTTCTAATGTCAAGCCATCTTTGCATACCTGGTATGAATCCCACTTTATCACCATGTATAATGTTTCTGATATGTATACAAATAAGAAGTGGTCAATGTTCAACCATTTCAAGAGGTAGCATATGGTTAAGAGACAGTGATAATGGAGGAGGAAGTCCAAGGTGCACTGACGGCATTGATAAAGAACAGGACTCTGGGAACTGATGAAATGCAAATGGAATCTTCCAACAAACTGATGCAGCACTGGAGGCACTCACTCATCTATGCCAGGAAATTTGGACGACAACTACCTGACCAACTGACTGGAAGAAATCCATATCTGTGCCCGTTCCAAAGAGAAGTGACTCAGTGGAATACAGTAATCATCAGACAATATTATTAATATAGCATGCAAGTAAAATTTTGCAAGGATAATTAAAAAACATCTATAATAGTACATTGTCAGGGAACTTCCAGAAGTTCAAGCCAGATTCAGATGAGGACATGAAATGAGGGATATCATTGCTGACATCAGATGGATCTTGGCTGAAACCAGACAATACCAGAAAGATGTTTACCTGTGCGTTTCAGCACTGCAAAAGCTTTTGACTGTGTGGGTCATGGCAAGCTATAGACAACATTGCAGATAATCAATATTCTGAAACATTTAGTTGTGCTTATGAGGAACTTGTAGAGTCCTGGTGTGGCACTGTGGGTTAATGCACCAGACTGCAAAGCCATTTGAACTGCAAGGTCAGTGGTTCAAGCTTGCCAGTTGCTCCTTGGAAACCCTATACAGGGTCGCTATGGGTCGGAACTGACTCAACGGCACTTAACAACAACAACAGCATGAGGAACTTGTACATAGATCAAGAGGCAGTTGTTCAAAAAGGACAAGGGAACACTGAATGGTTTACAATTAGGAAAGGTGTGTGCCAGGGTTGTATTATTTCCCTATATTTATTCAATTTGTATGCTGATCAAATAATCTGAAAAGCTGGATTATATGAAGAAGAACATGACATCAGAATTGGAATAAGACTCATTAACAACCTACAGTATGCAGATGATACAGCCTTATTTTCTGAAAGTGAAGAGGACCTGAAATACTTACTGCTGAAGATCAAAAACAAAACAAAAAAAAGGCTGTTGGTATGGGTTACACCTCAATGTAAAGAAAACAAAAATCCTCACCACTGGATCAATAAATAACATTAAGATAAATGGAGAAAAGATTGAAGTTGTCAAAGACTTCATTTTGCTCAGATCAGTCAACTATGAACACTCATAGAAGAATAGTCAAGACGTCAAACAACATACTACATTAGGCAAATCAGCTGCACAAGACCTCTTTAAAGTCTTTAAGAGTAAAGATGTCAGTTTGAGGAGTAGGGTGTGCCTGACCCAAGTCATGGTATTTTCAGTAGTCTCATATGCATGTGAAAGTTGGATAGTGAGTAAGGAATATCATAGAAGAATTAATGCATTTGAGTTGTGTTGGAAGAGAATATTAAAAGTACCATGAACTGCTAAAAGCACAAACAATTCTGTGTTGGAAGAAGTAGGGCAGGAATGCTCCTCAGAAGGAGGGCCAGACTCATCTCTCATACTTTGGACATATTCTCAGGAGGAACCAGTCCCTGGAGAAGAACTTGGTAAAGTGAGGAGTCAGTGAAAAAGAGGAACACTTCTGATGAATTGGATTGACATAGTGGCAGCAGAAATGGTCCCAAGCATAGCAACAATTGCGAGGTTGGTGTGGAACTGAGCAGTGCTTCATTCTGTTGTACATACTGTTGCTATGGTGGTGGTTATGTGCCATGGAGTCGGTTCTGACTCATAGCGATCCTGTACAGGGTTTCCAAGGCTGTAAATCTTTACGGGAGCAGAAAGAGTCACCTTTATCCCACGGAACAGCTGGTAGTTTTGAACTGCTGACCATGTGGTTCGCAGCCTGATTCATAACCACTATGCTACCAGAGCTCATTAATGTTGCTATGAGCCCTTACCAATTTGGCACTTACCAACAACAACAATATGGGCTAGGGTTTTGCTAAGTTTTATGTCAATGTTCACAAGGGATTTTGTTCTATAATTGTATTTGTAGTGATATCTTTGCCTGGTTTGTGATTGGAGTTGTGCTTGTTTCATAGAATGAGTTCAGGAGTATTTCTTCCTTTTCTGTGTTCTAAAATAGTTTTGAGTGGAATTGTTGTCAACTCTTCTTTGAATGGTGTTCTGGTGTGGTGCTGGTAGAATAAGCACTAGACTGCAAGGTTGGGTTCTAACTCAGCAGCCACTTCTTGGAAACCCTATAGTGAGTCACTGTGAGTCAGAATCGTCTTGATGGCACTTAACAACAACAACAAAACTTCACTAAATTTTTGGTAGAAAATACCAACGAAGCTGTCTGTGTCAGAACTTTTTTTGTTGGGC
>NW_006408538.1:22681102-22693398 GCF_000296735.1 Chrysochloris asiatica | reverse complement strand
AACAACAACAACTATTACTGTGGAGTTGTCTGTTTCTCTCTTCAATTGTATGAAATTTTGATGAATTTTATTTTGAGTCTCTTTCATTGGCTGTGTAGAGGTGCATTATGATTATGTCCTCTTGTTTACTATGCTAGGAATGATCAATTGAAGAGAAAAGGTACCACATTCATCATCAAAAATAATATTTCAAGATCTAGCTTGAAGTACAATGCTGTCTCTGATAGGATAATATGCCTGCAACAAAGACCAGTTAGTATCACTATTCTATCACCAAAATTAGTGATGAAGCAATTGAAGAGCTCTACCAGCTTCTTTAGTCTGAAATTGATCAAGCATGCAATCAAATGCATTGATAACTACTGGTGAATGGAATGTGAAAGTTGAGGGAAGATTGGAACACTGTTTTTGGGATTATAAAATGGTCCAGTCATAAGGAAAATGTCATAGTTCTTCCTCAAAAATTTATAAAAAATAATACCTTATGATATGATCCAGGAATCCCACACCAGGTATATGACATAAAAGAAGTGACACAAATGGGCATATGTACACTCATGTTCATTACATCATTATTCACAATAGCAAAAAGATGGGAACAACCAAAATGCCTATTAATGGACGAGTGGGTAAACTAATTGTGGGGCCTACATAAAATGGAATCATGCATAACAATAAAGAATAAAGATGCATCCACGGAACATTGTATAACGTGGGTGAATCTGAAGGATATTTGCTGAGTGGAACAAGTCAAACACAAAAGGAAAAATACCACATGCTACCACTTTTATAAAGAGTCAAGACTAGATATATACACAGAAAGCAATGTTCTCTGATGATCACCAGGGATTGGAGGGAAAAGGGAAGGGAGTCACTGAGTAAACAGTAGATACTTGTGAATTCTGGTGATGGAGAAGGCGGTACATAACATACAGGAAGTTAGCACAATCTGACCTAGGTCAATGAAAACACTGAGAGTCATATAAGAATAAAGGACTCCTAGTGTGGTGAAGGACAAGCTCTGGACTGTGAAACACAAGGTTGGCAGTACAGCCTTGCCATCTGCTCCTTGAAACCTCTACATAGGGTCCCTAGGAGTCAGGACCAACTCGATGACACTTACCAACAGTAATTGTTACAACACATGTGACTTTGCAACAACAACACACTCCTGACTTGTTGACTGTCTCTCTGATATTCTGCATTTACAACAATAGTAAAAAATCTACTATTCAGCTATTTTGAGGATTAATGAAGTACATCTGGCAGGAACAAACACCAAAGTGCATGGTAAGAGGAACGAGAGCAGTGATGGATAAGGCTATGTGTCACTTTAGCTGGGCCATGATTCTTGGTAATTTAGCAGCTATATAATGCTATGATTTGGCAGTTATGTATTGATGTGGTCTCACCTTCCATTTTGTGGTCCTCTTTCATTTTCTCGAATTGCCAAATTTCACATAAGGAAATGGTATTTGGAACTTAAGTATGTCGATAGGTGAGGACAGGGTGCAATACAGGCAAAAATTATGTGAGTTTTCCCAAAGATAGACATGTTGTTATGAAGTGCCATGGACTCGATTCCAACCCATAGCGACCCTGTATAGGGTTTCCGAGGAGCAGCTGATGAGCTTGAACTGCTGACCTTGCAGTGCAGACGGCTTTTCAGTCTGGAGCATTAACCAACAGTGTTCAAATCTCCAACATTTCAATCTCCACTGAATGGCACCATATTAATGAAATAATATAATATTAAAATGTTTGTTTTCAAAAGTAGGATACAAAAAGATACTAATTTATATCAAATATACATACCTGAGCAGATATGTTTACATAAAAATAACTGCAGGTAGTACACCAAATTTTATTTAGTGGTTAACTCTTGGTGAGAGAATTCTAATTGATCATTATATTTTCTTATACTTTATGTATTTCTATCGTTCCTATTGTGAAGTATATTTATTTTAAATTCTTAATAAATATAAATGTATAAAATAGTTAAAGCAAAATACACAGCCATGAACAAAATAAAAGTCAAGGGATCTAAAAACAAAGGCAACAAAAAACCAGTATAAGAGACAAGGAAGGACGTTATATAATGATGTCCAACAAGAGGACATAATCATAATGAACCTCTACACAGTTTGATCAGTTTCAGACTAAAGAAGTTGGTAGAGCTCTTTAATTGCTTCACCACTGGTTTTTGGTGATAGAATAGTGATATTAACTGGTCTTTGTTGTAGGCATTTTATCCTATCACAGACAGCATTGTACTTCAAGGTAGATCTTGAAATATTATTTTTGATGATGAATGTGATACTTTTCTCTTCAATTGATCACTCCTAGCATAGTAAACCTTATGATTGTCCAATTCAAAATGGCTAATACTTGTCCATTTCAGCTCACCAATGCCTATGATATCAATCTTTATGTGTTCTAATTAATTTTTGGAATTCGAATTTTCCAAATTTTTTACTTCATATATTCCATATTCTGATTATTAATTTTTGTTTGCAACTGCTTCTTCTCATTTTGAGTTGGTGACTCATCAGCAAGTAAAGGTCCAAATAACTTTTAATCATCTGCATTATTAAGGTCAACTCTACTTGGAGGAGGCAGGTGTTCCCTAGTCATATTTTAAATGCCTTCTAACTCCAGAGCCTCATCTTCCAGCTCTATATCAGACAATCTTTTGTTGATATTCCTAAGGTTTGCAGTGCTTAATCCCTCAGAAGTGGACTACTTATTCCTTAATAGTCTGTTCCTAGTCTGTAAGCTCTACTAAAACCTGTCGACCACGGTGGTCCTGCTGGTATTTGAAATATCAGTGGCATGGTTTCCAACATCACACCAACATGGAAGCCACCACCACAGTATGACAAACTGATGGCTGTGTGGGGTCATGAGAGATACTGGTCTGTAAATGTTCTTTTTTATTACATATTTTCTAAGTTTGGTATCATGATTATGCAGGAAATGGATTAGGAAATATTCCTTCTCCTTTTCTATATACTAGAAGACTTAGAGTAGAATTAGTATCAACTTTTCTCAATGTTTGCTAGAAGTCTTGAGTCAGGCCATCTTGTTTGGGGCTTATTTGTTGTTGTCAGAAGTGTTTATTCATGACATCTTCAATTTTTTCTTTTGTTATAGATCTATTTAGATTTTCTACCTCTATTTGTGTTCATTTTGAGTCCTAATGTGGCACTGTGGGTTAATGTGCTGGACTACAAAGTCAGATTGAACTGCAAGACTGGTGGTTCAAGCTTACCAGTAGCTCCTCAGAAACCCTATACAGGGTCTCCATGGGTTGTCACCGACTTGACAACACTTAACAACATTTGTGTTAGTTTAGGTAATGTATTTGTAGAAATTTGACCATTTATTGTAGGCTTTCAAATTAATTGTACAGTTTTTCAAAATGCTCTCTCATGATCTGTTTTATCTCAGTGAGCTCTATTTTGATGTCACTCATTACATTTCTTATTTTGCTGATTTATGTTTTACTTGTTTTTTCTTCTTTCTCAATATGACTACTGGCTTGTCAATTTCAAAGAACTAACTTCTAATTTTGTTGTTTCTTTCTACTATTTTCTTTGCCATTATTTCTACTCTGATCTTTTTTTTATTTCTTCTGGTGACTGGTGTTTTTTCCTCTTCTAATTGCTCAAGTTACTGAGTTAAGGTAGACCTTTCTATGTGTGTATTTTGCTATGAATTGTACTCTGAGCCCTGTATTTGCTGTATTGCACAGGTATTGGTATATTGTCTCCTCATTCTCACTGGATTTCAAGAATGTTTTCTTTTTCCTTTTAATTTCTTTTATGACCCAGTCCACCACTGGTCTGTTGTAAGTGTTGTGCTGTAGTTGCTTGCATGTTGCTGTGATACTGTAAGCTATGGCTCACCCATGGAAACCATGTTTCAATGGCGCTTTCAGACTAAGACAAGCTAGCAATAAGGATGTAGAAATCCACTTCTAAACCACTGGGCAGTGACAACCTTACCAATAGTAGCAGGACTCTGTCTGATATAGTGTCAGAAGGTGAGCCCTTCAGATTGGAAAGTACTCAAACTATGATTGGGGAAGAGCTGCCTCTTCAAAGTAGAGTCAACCTTAATAGCATGAATGGAGTAAAACTTTTAGGATCTTCATTTGTGGATGTGGTACAATACATGATGAAAGAATACACCTCCACACATCCATTAGTAATTGGAATGCATGAAGTTTGAATCTAGGAAATCTGGAAGCCATAAAAAAATGAAATGGAACACATAATGATCAATATCTTAGGCATTAGTGAGCGGAAATGGACTAGTGTTGGCCATTTTGAATTAGACAGTAAGTGGTCCTACAGTGCCAGGAATGACAGATTGAAGGGGAATGAAAACACATTCATAGCCTAAAAACACATTTCAAGGACTACCGTGAAGTACAGTACTGTTAGTGATAGGATAATAACCATCTACTACCAAGGAAGACCTTTTAATACAAGTCTCATTCCAATTTAGGCACCAACCACTAATGTCAAAGATGAAGAAATGAAAGGTTTTTACCAATTTCTGCAATCTGAAATTGATCGACAGGTAGTTTAGATACATTAATAGTTACTTATTATAGTAATATGGACATTGGAAACAAAGAAGGGGGGTCAGTATTGGGAAGCATGGCTTTGGTAATGAAAACGACTTGAGCGATAACATGATAGAATTTACAAGACCAATGGTTTACTCATTGCAAACCATTTTCAGCTACATGTATGGCGACTATATATGTATAGGAGTCCTGGTGTGGTGCTGTAGGATAAGCACTGTACTGCTAGCTGCAAGGTCGGCAGTTCAATACCACCAGCCACTCCTCAGAAATCCTACACAGGGTCACTGGAACTGACATCACAGCACTTAACAACAGAAACATACATGAGCAACTCATCCCATAGAATACACAGGAATCAAAACAAGTGTGTCTGTAGAAAGAAACCACGAAGAAGTTCATCACTCAGAGCAAGTCCAGGGTCCGAATGCGGAATAGATCATTAGTTGCTCAGATGCAAGTTGAAATGGAAGCCAAGGAACATTAAAACACGCAAGGTCAGCAGTTCGAAACTACCAGCTGCTCCACGGGAGGAAAGATAAGGCTTTCTGCTCCCATAAAAATTTACAGCCTTGGAAACCCTGTTCAGGGTCACTATGGGTCAGAACCAACTTGACAGCACTTAACAACAACAAAGTACAACTTTAAGGGTATCCCACATGAATTTAGTGAGTACCTCCAGAACAGATTTGACAGATTGAACACAATGACCAAGGCCAGATGAGTTAGGGTCTGACATTGTAGAACTATGTCTTTCTTCAATTCTGTTAGAGTTTGTTCCTATCTTCAATTTTCATTTTTTTTGGTCTATTTGAGTTATTAGAGACAGAAACAGAGTGATGATGGAGACTTTATTTATCACTCAATTTTTATTCATTGTAGTATTACTACTAATTATTTTTTATTTTATTTTATTTTAATTATATAATTAAACATTATTTTATCCCTAACTTCACTGTAAATTTCATAACTGAGTCACTAAGTTTTATATCTTCACTGTAAATTTTAACTGGGTATATTATTTTTAAATTTTCCCTTGAGATATATTTTGTTATGCTTGAATTTTGTTGTTTTTCTTCCTATTGGTCTCTTGTAAAGCTATGACTTTGATTTTGATTTTTGTGTTTTTAACAAGTCTGAGCATCTTTTCCATTTTATATATTCATTTAAATCATTTATGTTTAGTTACACATTGTTTATTAATATTAGAGTCTTACATTATGTTTTTACATGCTTCTATAATAACTGTGAATTTTATTATCAGTATTTTTCTATATGGGGTATATACAGATATAGATTTATTGTTTGTGTTGTTAAATGCCACTGAGTCAGTTCCTACTCATAGTGATCTGGCCTAGGGCTTTTGAGGAGCAGATAGTGGGTTTGAGTCACAAACCTTGTTAGCAGTCCAACGCTTATCCTGCAGTGCCACACATAGTATTGCTTATATAGAAACTGGTGGTGGTTGTATGCTATGGAGTTGGTTTCCATTCATAGCAACCCTGTATAGAGTTTCCGCGGGAATAAATCTTTATAGAAGCAGAAAGCCTCATCTTTCTCCCTCCAAGTGGCTGATAGATTTGAATTGTTGACCTTGCAGTTTTAGCAGTCCAACTTGTAACCCACTCTGCTTTACATTTACGTGAAAGAGTAGGCACTCTAGTGAACTGTACCTGCTCTTTGAGGAAGTATGTTGTTGTGTGTGGTCACGTCAGTTCTAACTCTTAGTGAGCCCCCATAGGATTTCCAAGGCTAAGAATCATGACACCAACAGAATGGCGCACCTTTCTCCTTTGGAACAGCTTATGGATTAAAACTGCTGACCTTATGGTTAGCGGCCCACCTCTTAACCCACTCTACCACCAGTTGTCCTTTTCCAGAAATATACTTGAAATTATATATTGCTTAAAACAGAATTTCAAGTATACTTCAAGAAGGTATACTTGATTAAAGATGTACAGCCTTGGACCATATACAGGGTCTCTGTGACTCAGAACTGACTCAACCAAACACACCACCACCAACATACTTCTTGAAAGACTAGGCACCATTCATTACAGTGCCTACTCTTTCAAGTAATGTGTAAAATATTCTTTCTAACTCTACTTAATGGTGTCTGCTCTTTCTAGGGATATACTTCAAAGTCTATTTTTTCTATATGTTACCATCTAGAAAAACTTAGTAGGTCTGGATTTGTCCCTCTGTAAGAGTAGGCAATTTGCATGTACCTTATAGATCCTGTTCTCCTCTACCTTGTTTTTATAACAAAAATTTTAACATCAACATACAAAAAGATCATTATTTTTACATCATGTAAAAATAATTTTTTTTTTCTTTCCAGGATGAGTTTTGACATTTGCATTCAATTCAGATTTTTTTTTTTTAATTGCGGTGAAGCTATACATAACAAATAGACTCCAATTCAGCAATTTCTGCTGGTACAATTCGGTGATATTTATTATATTCAAATAGTACAACCATTCTCAGTATCCTTTACCAAACGTTTCCGCCCACCATTAACATGAGCTCAATTTCCCTAAGCAAGAACTCCTTATATTCCCCCTCTGATAATCATTGACAATCTTTGGTTTCTATATTTTTGCTCATTTCATAGAAATGAGATAATGTAGCATTTGACCTTTTGCAACTGATATCTTTCACTCAGTATGATATTTTCAGGATTTATCTATGTTGTAGCATGCAGCAGGACTTTATTTATCTTCATGCATGAGCAGTATTCCAGTGTATTTCTACCACAATAGACTCATCATGCTAACTGTAAGGTCAGCAGTTCAAACCCACCTCAGAAACCCTATACAGGATCACTCTGAGTCGGAAACAGCTTGACAGCACTTAACAACAACAATAGCATTCATCTGTTGATAGACAGTTCAGTTGTTTCCACATGTTGGTTAGTGTAAAAAGTGCTGAAAGGAACATCCGGTAGAGGATTTTTGTGTGTGCCTGCTTTTAATTCTTCTGGGCAAAAGAATTGGGATTGCTGGGTCATAACTGCAGTTCTGTGTTCAGCTTTTTGAAGAACAGCCTCACTTCCACTGAGACTACAGCACCATTTTACATTCCCATCAGCAATACCTGAGGGTTCAAATTTATCCAGAATTTTGCCAACACCTGTAGTTTTCTGTTTTTTGTTTGTTTTTTTTTAAGTCATTACCATGCTAATGAAGATGAAGTGATATCTCATTGCAGTTTTGATTTGCATCTATTTAAGGTCCACAAGTCCACCAACTGCTCTGAGGGAGGAAGATAAGGCTTTCTGCTTCCCCCAAAGATTTAAAAAGCATCGTAAATACTATATAGGGTTGCTATGAGTCCGAAATGATGGGACGGCACTTAACCAAAAAAAAATGTTTTTAATGGCTAATAAATTATCCCTGGTGACACAGAGGGTTAAGTGTGAGACTGATAGCTGCAAGGTCTGTAGTTCAAATCAGAAAGATGAGTCTTTCTGCTTTCATAAAAGTTAGTCTCCAGAACCCTATGGAGCAGGTCTGTTCTGTCCTATGGGGTTGCTGTGAGTCAGAGCCAACTCGGTGGTAGTTGTTGTTGTTAAGTGCCCATAAGTGGGTTCCTATCAATAGTAACCCTGTATAGGGTTTCCCAGAGGCAGTTGGTGAGCTTGAACTGCCAGACTTGCGGTTCAGACGGCTTTGTAGTATATAGCACATGAATCCACAGTGCTACACTGGGTAACAGTTAATGGTCGCGAGCATCTTTTGACGTGCTTGTTGTCCAGTTGACTATCCGTTTTACTTCTCTCGAGCTGCTGTAACAGAAATACCACAGGTGGATGGCTTTAACAATCAGAAACTTACTCCCTCACAGTTTAGGATGCCACACTCAGAGTACCGGTTCCAAGGAAAGGCTTTCTCTCTTTGTCAGCTCTGGAGAAAAGTCCTTGTCACTGTGAGCATCTGTAGGCTCAGCATTCCTTGGAGATCTCTGTGTCCAGGCATCAGTCCTTCCTTGGATCCAAGAGCTTCATGGTGCAGGGGACCCAGCTCCAAAGGATGCACCCTCTTCCCAGATCTTTTTAGTTTGTGCTCGTAGGTCCCTCTGAGCTCTGCTTGCTTATTTCATCTCTTAGATCTAAATTGAGAATGACTCAGAATACAAACTAATCTTGTATATTGCACATAGTTTCATTAACATCAGGCAAATACGAATTTACAGAGCATAAGTTAATTGCAGGGCTGATCACATCTGATTATGTCATGGGGATGATTCCATTGTATTAGATCTCATCATGGAGGTGACTACTGTATCTTACCTGTAAAACCACTGAAATTCCGGGCTCAGTCAAATTGGCACCAAAAAAACTTAACTGTCACAATATCCTCTTTGGGGAAATACTGTTCAAATATCCTTTGTATATATATTGATTGGTGTGCCTGGGGGAGGGGGTTTTGTTGTTAAGTTGAGATGTTTTTATATATCCTGGATATTAGACACTTATCAGATATATGCTGTTGTTAAGTGCCATCGAGATGGTTCCAACCCACAGCGACCCTGTATAGGGTTTCTGGGGAGCACCTGGTGAGCTTGAACCTTGTGACTCGAACCGACTTTGTAGTCCAGAGTATTAACCCACAGCACCACACTAGGATTCCCCATAAATGGACCCACACATGCCCGCCCCCAAATTTGCCCCTCATCTGTAGTTATCTTTTCCTTTTTGATACAATCATTTGACAAACAAATTCTTCTGTTTTTATGAAATCCTATTTGTGGTGCTGTGGAGTAATGCACTGAACTGCAATGTTGATTCAATAGTTGCTTTGGGCAGAACTGACATCGTAACTATATTAAACCTTGAAATCCACAAACACAGCCTATCCTTCCAAATCTTACGGTGTTTAATTATTTTAGTAATATTTTATCCTTGTCTTTCCTATGTAACAAGTCCAGTTTATTTCTATGTACGTTATTATTTTTTATAGTTTTGTAAATGGTATGCTTCCTAATTTTATTTTCCACTTGGCTCATTGTAGATGTGTAGAAACTCTAGTCATCTTTGTGTGTTGAGCTTCATCTTGCCACTTTGCTGAATCCTCTTATTAGTTCTTGTAGCTTTCTTGTGTATTCTTTAGGGGTTTCTATGTATAGCATCTTGTCACTATGAAAAGGGATAGTTTTACTTCCTCTTTTCCAATGTCAATACCTTTCCTGCCATAGCCCAATTGCTGTTGCTTGGGTTGTCAGAAGAATGCCAAATAGCACGAGTGTGAGTTTGCATCCCTATTGGCTTCCCAATCTTAGTAGGAAGTTCTCAGTCTGTCTTCATAGAAGATGATGTGAACTTGGGTTTTCCATAAACACTCCTGATTATACTGAGGAATTTTCCCTCTCTTCCTATGCTGTTGAGTGTTTTCTCATGAATAGGTGTTGAATTTTATCAAATGTCTCTTCTACATTGATTGAAATGATCATCTGGTTCTTTTCCTTTCTTCTGCCAATGTGAGGCATACGATTGGTTGACTTTGTAATGTTGAACCCTCCTGGCATTCCTGAGATGAATACCTTTTGATTGTGGTGTTTTGGGGATTCAAAGTGTGTTTGAGTATTTGTGTACCCAATGCGGACATTAGGCTGTACTTGTGTTCACTTGTGGTGTCTTTTTCTGACTTTGGTATCAGGATAGTGCTCGACTCATAAAATGTGTTGGGAAATGTTTCTTCCTCTATTTTCTTGAAAAGTTGACATAGGCTGGGGCTCACCTTTTTATTGGTAGAATTCCCCAGTGAAACCATCTGGTCCAGGACTTTTATTTGTTGGGAGATTTTTGAATAGTGATTCAATTTCTTCTCTTGTTATGAGTACATTGAGATGCAATATATATAAATGAAATATGCATTATGGAGTCCTGGTGTGGCACTGTAGTATAAGCACTGGATTGCAGTATCAGTTTAACCTCAAGGTTGGTGGTTCAAACCCACTAGCCACTCCTCGGAAATCCTATACAGGGTTACTATGAGTCAGAACTCAGTCAGTGGCACTATGAGTCACTGTAGGGAGTTCATGTGTTATTTCAAGGAATGTGTCTAAATGATCTATTTTTTTTGGCATACTGGTCCCTTATAATCCTTTTTATTTTTGTAGGCCCTGTTGTAATATCCCCCCTTTCTTTTCTAATTTTAGATATTTGTATCTATTGTCAGTTTAGCAAAAGGCTTATTGATTCTGTTAATCTTTTAAAAGGTCAACTTTTTTATCATTTATTCTATTTGTTTTTCTCTTCTCTAAATTTCAAATATCTGTGATACCTCTGCTCTGATCTCTATTTTTCATTTGTCCTGCTAGCTTTGGGCTTAGTTCTTCCTTTTCTACTCCCTCAAGTTGTAGAGTTAAGCTATTGATTTAGAATCTTTCTGCTGTTTCAGTGTAGGCATTTATTGATATCAGTTGCCCTTAGAGCACTGCCTTAACTGGAACATGTACATTTTGGTATGTTGTGCTTTCATTCTCTTAAGTTTTTTGTTTTTTAGTTTGCAATGAATCTTGCACATCAGATTTTTAAAATGACACATCAGACTGATTTCAGTAATTTCCACCAGGATTTTTAAAACAACTTTGCTCTTTTTTTTTTTTTTTAATAAGGCAAAACTTAATAAATGCTTAGGTACCCAGAGAATCAAATTATTCTATTGCATCTACAAATGCCTCACAATTTAGCTTTTTTGGAATGTTTATTTTCAAAACGCGGTTGGCATTGCTTTTATGTCAGTGCCTTGTAGAGAAGTCTGAATCCAGCCTGATTTTGAACTTTTTCCCTCCTTCTGGCACTGTTTTAGGTTATTTTCCTTCTTCATTGAGTATATTAAATTCACACCTACACCTAGTTCTGTTGTTCACTTCATGACAGGTTGTTGTTGATTTGTTTTTACCTCCTTAAATTTTGTTCTCAACTTTGAACTGTTTGAATACTTAGGGTTTTCTCAACATCTACTAGCATCAGCATTTTTTTTTTTTTAAAAAAAGGAAAATCGTTATACCTTTTTTCCCTGTAGTTTAGCAAAACTTCACTACTGCACATTTTGTTTTCAAGTTCAACATTTACTGCTTCTTAGCAGATATAAATTTAACCACCACAATTTAGTTACCTTTGAACTACTGATTTTTAAAAAAATAATTTTATTGAGATTTAAGTCATGCGCCATAAAACATACCCATTAAAATTGTACAACTGAATTCTTTTGAAGAAATTCATGGAGAGGGTCATTCATACCCACAGCCAGTGTTAGAATGTTTTCATCACCTCTAAAAGAAACCACTTCTCTTTTAGCTTTCTTGCTCTCATCCCTAATGCTCCCTGCTCCTGTCTGCAACCATAGCCACCACGAATCTACTTTCTGTCTCTGTAGATTTGCCTATTCTGGACATTTCTTATAAATGGAAATATAAGTGATATTTTGTGACTGATGTTTTAAGCAGCATTATCAAGGTTCATCTACACTGTAACGGGTTATCTATACATCATTCCTTTTATGGCTATTCAAGTCGGTACTGACTCATAAATGACCTTATTCACAGCAGAACAAAACACTGCCCGATCCTGGGCCAACCTTACTACTGTTGCTACGCTTGAGCCCTTGATGCTTCCACTTTGCCAAACCATCTCGCTGGGGGGCTTCCTCTTTTTCTCTGATCCTCCACCTTACCAAACATGATATCCTTCTCCAGC
>NW_006408538.1:22636648-22676227 GCF_000296735.1 Chrysochloris asiatica | reverse complement strand
CAGACTAAAACAGACAAGGAAGAAGGAGAGACAGATTACTCGCTGAAAAAATTATGAATAGCAATGGAACAGTGTCAAGTAACACCAGACTATGGACTGTAGAAACATGATGAAGAGCACCAGAATATTGCCGGATGGAAGATGAGCCCCTCTACTTGGAAGGCACTCAAAATATGACTGGGGAAGTGTGCTGCCTTCTCAGAGTATTGTTGACCATAATGATGTCAGTGGAGGAAAGCCTTCAGAACCATCATTTACTGATGGAGCACAACTCAAAATGAAGACAAACAATTATAAACATCCATTAAGAACTAAAAATGGAATTACAAAGTTTAAATCTAGAAAAATTGGAATGCATAAACATTGATTTCCTAGGCATTAGTGAGCTGAAATGAACTGCTGTTGGCCATTTTGAATCTGACAATCACATAGTTTACAATGTTGTGAATGACAAATTGAATACGGAATTGAATAGGAATGGCTTTGCATTCATCATTAAAAAGAACACTTCAAAACCCTCATGAGAACATTTAAAAATCTGTCTTGTAATACAACACTGTCTGTGATAGGATACAATCCATACACCTACAAGGAAGACCAGTTAATACAAATGTTATTCAAATTTACACACCAATGACTAAAGTCAGTGATGATGAAACTGAAGAATTCTACCAGTTTCTTCAGTATGAAATTGATAACTAATGGCTATTAGAATGCAAAGGTTGGAAACAAAGAGGAAGGCTCAATAGTGGGAAAATATGGCCTTTGTGATAGAAATGATGCTGGAGATCATAAGATCAATGACTTGTTCATTGCAAATACCATTTTTTCAACAACATAAAACCTGATTGTACACATGGACCTCACCAGATGGAATATAGAGAAATCAAATTGCCTACATTTGTGGAAAGAGAAAGCTGCATGTCATCCATGAAAACAAGGACAGGCACAGACTGTGGAACAGACCATCCATTGCTCATATGCAAGTTCAGGCTGAAACTGAAGAAATTTAAAAGACATCCAGAAGAGCCAAAATATGACTTGGAAAATACCTGATTTTAGACATCATGTGCAGAACAGTTTGATGCATTAGACACTAAAGACTGAAGGCCAGAAGAGTTGTGAGATGACATCAAGAACATCATACAGGAAGAAAACAAAAGGTCATGAATAAGATATGAAAGAAGAAAAAGACCAAAATGGATGATAAAGAGACTATGAAACTTGCTTTCCAGCGTAGAGAAACTAAAACAAGTGGAAGAAATGAGGAGAGGTACAAGAGCTGAACAGAAAGTTTCAAAGGTCAGTTCGAGAGACAAAGTCAAATTTTACGCTGAACTGTGCAAAGACCTAGAGTTAGAATACCAAAAGTGAAGAATAAGTTCAGCATTTCTCAAGCTGCAGGAACTGAAGAAAAAAAAAAATCAAACCTCAAACTTGCAATATTGAAGAATTATTTGGGCAAAATAATGAATGATGTAGAAAACATCAAAAAAATTAGATGCTCAGTCACTGTACCAAAAAGATGTTCAACCACTTCAAGAGGTAGCGTATGATCAAGAGTCAGTGATACTGAAGGTAGAAGTCCAAGGTGCATTGAAGGCACTGGCAAAGAACCTGGCTCTTGGAATTGATGGACTACAAATTGAAATCTGTTAACAAATTAATGCATCACTGGAGACACTCACTCATCTAGGCTAAGAAATTTGGGAGACAGCTACCTGACCAACTGCTTGACAGACAAACATTTTTGTGCCCATCTCAAAGAGAAGTGACCCAACGGAATGTGGAAATCATCTGACAAATTCGTTAATAATCACATGCAGGTAAAATTATTCTACAGATAGTTCAAAAACAGTACATTCAAAAATACATGCAAGTAAAATTATGCTACAGATAATTAAAAAACAGTACATTGACAGAGATTGAAGCCAGATTTATACTTTTCCTTTGAAGAGTTTTATGGTTTTGCTCCTCTATTTGGTCCATCTTGAGTTACTTTTTGTACACTATGGGAGGCAGTAATCCACCTTCGTTCTTGTGAATGTTGATATCTAGTTGTTGTAGCACAATTTGTGAGACTCCTGTGAATGCTCATGGCACTGTTGTGAATATCAGTTCTAGTCCATTGGTCACTATGTCCACACTTAAGCCAATAGCATACTCTTCTGATTATTGTAGTTTTGTAGTTAGTTTGAAATTGAGGACATGTACACTTACAACCTTTGTTCTTTTTTGATTGAATTGGTTATTCAGTGCCCCTTGAAATTTAAGATCAGCTTTTCTATTTCTTTGAAAAGGTTTTTGGTGTCTAGATTGGGATTGCATTGAGTCTGTTATTCCTTTGGAGCAGTAGTGCCATCTTTATAGAGTTAAGCATTCCAATCCATAAACACGGGATATCTTTTCAATTATTTGGGCCTATTTTAATGTCTTTTGCAATGTTTTATAACTTTTAGTGTGCCTTTTACCACTTTGGTTGCATTAATTCTAAAATCAGTTTTTATGTTATTATAAATGGAATTGTTTTCTTCATTTAATTTTCAGGTTATTCATTGTAAGCATATAGAGAAATACAATTATTTTTGGTGTATTGATCATGTATCCTAGAATTATGACAATTTTGTTGATTAGTTCTGGATATATAGGATCGGCACAGGACTACAAATCACGAAGTTGATGTTTGAGCCCATGAATTGTTCCTCTGTAGAAAGATGAGTTTTCTGCTCCCACAAAGAATTCCAGCCTCCCAAATCCTAGACAGGGTCACTTTATGTCTGAACTGACTCAGTGGTGCTTAATAACAACCACAACAACAGATTTTTAGTAGATTTCTCAGGTCTTTCAATGTATGAGATAATTTCATCTGCTAAAAGGAAAAGTCTTACTTTTCATTTCCAACTGGATGCTTTTAATTTCATTTGCTTGCTCGCTAATGTTGAATACAAGTGGTAAGACTGGGTCCCCCTTGCCTTGTTCCTGATCTTAGGTGTAAAGCATCTCATCTTGTACCATTAAATATGGTTCCAGCTCTGGCTTCATCACGGATGCCCTTTTTTAAAGCAGAGGAACTTCCTTTTTATTCCTGATTTGTTGCCTGATCATTTTTTATCATGAAAGACTATTACATTAAGTATTTAACACATTCATTTTAGTTTCCGTTGTTGTTGTTGTTGTTAAGTGCCGTCGAGTCGGTTCAAGTAGCTCACGTTAAAATATGACAAAGATATTTATGAAATTAGTTTCCTTAATATTTTTCCTCTTCTCATTACCAAGACTCTTCAACTGTTTAAAATTCATTTTGATTTAAAAAAAATTTTTTTTTTCACTACTTCCAGTAAGTATTCCTTTATATCTTGAATATGATGTTGTTGTTAGGTGCCATTGAGTTGGTACTCACTCCCAGCAATCCTATGCACAACAGAATGAAACACTGCCTGGTCCTGGGCCAAGCTCACATCACTGCCAGCACTGTGCCAATCCATCTTATTTGGGTGTCTTCTTCTTTTTCGCCAACGCTTCTTCTCCAGTGATTGGTTCCTTCTGATACTATGTCCTAAGCATGAGAGTCAAAGCTTGGCCACCCTGGTTTCCAAGGAGCACTCTGGCTGTACTTTTTCCAACACAGATCTGGTTGTTCTTTTGGGAGTCCATGATACTTTTAATATTCTTCTCCAACACCGTAACACGAATGCATCAATTCTCCTGTGGTCTTCCTTATTCACTGTCCAATTTTTGGAAATTTTGTGTTCTACTCCTGTACCTCCTTACTTCTTCTGTTTGCTTTAGCATCTCTATGCTGGAGAGGAAGTTTCAGAGTTGCTTCTGACATCCATTTTGGTCTTTTCCTTCTTTCTCATCTTCTTAATGACCTTTTGCTTTCTTCCTGTATGATGTTCTTGATGTCATCCCACAACTCTTCTAGTCATCATTCACTCTTTAGTGTCTAAGGCATCAAATCTGTTCTTCAGATGATCTCTAAGTTCCGGTGGGATACAGTCAAGGTGACATTTTCTTCATCTTCAGCCTGATTTTGCATATGAGTAATTGATGGTCTGTTCCACAGTCTGCCCCTGGCCTTGCTTTGGCTTATGACATGAAGCGTTTCTACTGTCTCTTTCCATCAATTTGATTTCTGTGTATTTCATCTAGTGTAGTGCATGTGTATAGTAGTCTTTTATGTTTTTTAAAAAAGGTATTTTGCAAGACCAATGACTTCTTCTTTGAAAGTTCTCTCATGTGATCTCCAGCATCGTTTCTATTACTAAATGCCATATTTTCCAATGATCGATCCTTACTCTTTTGTTCCAACCTTTGCATTGTCAATACATCTTGATTGCATGTTTGATCAATTTCATCATCACTGGCTTTAGTGGTTGGTGTGTAAATTTGAATAATAATGGTATTAACTGATCTTCCTTGTAGGCATATGGATATTATCCTATCACAGACAGCGTTGTACTTAATGACAGATCTTGATATGTTTTGTTTGATGATGAATGTGACGCCATTCCTCTTCAATTTGTCATCCCTTGTATAGTAAACCATGTGATTATCATATTCAAAATGGCCAATACCAGTCCATTTCAGCTCACTAATGCCCAGAGTATCAATGTTTTATGCATTCCTGTTCATTTTTCAACAATTTCCAAATTTCCTAGATTCATACTTGGTACATACCATGTTCTGATCATTAATGGATGCTTACAGCTGTTTCTCTTCATTTTGAGTTGTGCCCCATCATCAAATGAAAGTACCAAAGTCTTTACTCCCTTTGCGTCATCACAGTGAACTCTACTTTGAGGAGGCAGCTCTCCCCCAGTCATGTTTTGAGTGCCTTCCAATCTGAGTGGCTCATCTTCTGGCACTCTATCTGACAATATTCTGGTGCTGACAGTATTCCACTGCTATTCATTAGGTTTTCAGTGTCTGAATATTTGGAAGTAGTCTGTCTCCTTCCTAGTCTTCTTCTGGAAGCGCATCTGAAACCTGTCCACCATGGGTGTCCCTGCTGGTATTTAAAATACCCATGGCATAGCTACCAGGATCACAGCAACTCAGAAGCCACCACAGAGTACGACCCACTGGTAGACGAGTAGTGGTTCTGACCCATATCAACCCTGTATAGGGTTTCTGAGGAGCAAATGGTGAGTTTGAACTGCTGACCTTGCAGTCCTGCACTCATCCCATGGTGCCATACCAGGACTCCCTTGAAAAGCATTTATATTGACTCAGTTGTTCCCCTCTTTAGTATCCATTTGAGCAAGACTGACATTTTATTTGATTTTGTCAGTATCCATGTTTCTTAATGCTATGCTCCCTTGGTCTTCCTTTGGAAGGGTTTGTATCCCAAAGTTCTATGTCAAAAATCATGTTCAGCTCTCATTTAATCTGGCGTGCAGAACTGAGGAGGAGTGTCCTGCCCCTGATCATGAGTTATCTGACTGAATAGAGGGAACGGAGTCCTACTGAGATGCTGTAGGATAAGCACTAGATCACACGTTCACTTTTAACCATAAGCCCGGGGACTCAAAGGCACCAGCCACTCCTCAGAAATCTTCTACAAAGTCCCTGTGAATCAGAACCAACTTGAATGATACTTAACAACAATCTGACAACATAGTGGAAAAAGATTTACGTCAGAACATTGAGAGAAGTCTGAGGCAGTAAGCAGGCAGGGAAGGGGAGGTGCTCACCTTGGTTAAGCAGAAAAGAGTGTTGTTGTTAGGTGCCATCGAGTCTGTACCGACTCATAGTGACCCTATACACAACAGAACAAAACCCTCCCTGGTCCTGGGTCAACCTCATAATCATTGTTAAGTTTGAGCCCATCACTAATGCTATTGTGCCAAGCCCATCACTAATGCTATTGTGCCAAGCCATCTCATTGGGGATCTTCCTCTTTTTCTCTGACCAACCCTCCACTTTACCACACTTTACCAAACCTTCTCTAATAACTGGTCCCTCCTAATAATATGTCCAGAGTATGAGAGTTGAAGTTTTACCATCCTGTCTTCCAAGGAGCGTTCTGACTGTACTTCTTCCAACAGAGATCTGTTTGTTCTTTTGGCAGTTAATGGTACTTTAAGTATTCTCCTCCAGCACAATTCAAATACATGAATTCTCTTCTGTGGTCTTCCTTATTCACTGTCCAACTTTCACATGCATATGAGGTTATTGAAAATACCATGGCTTGGGTCAGGTGCACTTTTGTCCTCAAGCTGACATCTTTGCTCTTCTACATTTTAAAGAGGTCTTGTGCAGCAGATTTGCCTAAAGACATATGTCATTTGATGTCTTGACTGTTGCTTCCATGAGTGTTGATGGTTGATCTGAGCAAAAATGAAGTCTTTGACAACTTCAATCTTTTCTCCATTTACCATGCTGTTGTTCATTGGTCCAGTGGTGAGCATTTTTGTTTTCTTTACATTGATTTGCAACCCATACCGAAAGTTAAAGCAGAAAAGATTAGAAGACAGAAATTCCAGGTCACGTTTGATAACTAAGGCGTAGACAGACTGGAACCAAAAGAGGTGTTCTCTGGGAAGGAGTGAGGCAAAAGTTTACTTGCAGGTTACCCTGGGCCAATTGGGAGCACCTGGATGTTCTAAGGATGGTAGTGCGAATAGCCAGGGAATTAGTTTTGAATCTGCCACGCATGCACACAAAGAACACTTCCTGTGCCCTGTCCTGTTGCTGATGTCAGAGCCCACGATGAAGTTTCCAGTAACCTTAGCTGTGCCATTCTGGAGCCTAGGTGGAATCTTAGTACAATTCAGGGCTGAGATGAAATGACCTAGAGAGGTTTGCTTGCCTCTAAAAAAAATTTTTTTTAATTGAAAGTGGAAAATGTAAAGTGTTGGAAATGAGTTTGAGTCTTTCTCTCATTAGAGAAGTCCTCATGTGTCTAATCTTGAGCCAACAGCAGTCATTACGTTGTGTCTACTGTGCTCTGGGAGACCTGGTGTAGCGCTGTATGTTCATGCGCTGAACTGTAAGGTCAGTTTGAACCTCAAGGTTACCAGCCATTTCTTGGAGATCCTATATAAAGTTGTTATGAGTCAGAACCAATTTGACGGCACTTAACAACAACACTGAGCTCCAAGTGCTTTTCTAAGTGGGTCCCATGTATTAAATTGTATAAACCACATTACCACTCTAAGTATTCAATTTTACAAATAACAAAACTAAAGCACTTGAATATTATATATGCTGCCCAAGGAACTTCTATGAAGTGGAGCCTAGCTTGACTCTAGATCCCTGTGTCTCTGACCATTACAGTGACATTTCCTACAGCTTCTGCAGTCTGGTACAGTGTAAATTCTCCTTAGTGTCTGGCATGCTATGTCTAATATCCCTACTTTCCTTAGCCATTGGAATTGTGTATCACTTTGGTGTTTTTGTGAGTACTCCAATGAGGAGAATAAGTCTGGCCTTACTTGCAACTATTCTCTTAACTCAGATCCATATAAACTCGATCTTAATGGTTATGTTCATTTTACGACTGAGAAAATCGAAGCTCAGAATTGTTAGGAAACCTCTGCCCAAACACAGAGGTAGTGATGGCAAGGAGGAGAACTTTTGTCCCCACCACGTTTTTCAGGTAACCCAACTAAAGAACTGCTGAAATAAAAGTTCCATCTGTCTTGCTTAACTTGCCTCCAAAGACACATGCATCCTCAAATGCCATGGGGCAAGATTCAGAGTGATTTTATTTAGACTGTGTGATTTCTTATTCCTCAGGAAACAGAATGCAGACCTTAAATGAGGGTTTTCTCAAATTAGGCTGGGTGAAAAAAATGTCTTTTTAAGCTTGTTTACTTGACATCGGTATTGGCTTCTTAAGGACTGCCATAGTATAATACCACAAACCAGGTGGCTTTAAAGAACACACTTTCGTTCTCTCACCATTCTGGAAGCTAAAAGTCTACATCAGAGTATCAGCTATGGGGATCCCTGCGAAGGGCTCTGAGCTCTCTCCTTGCATCTGGCTGTTGTTAGGTGCCACAGATTTAGTATCGACTTATAGCGACCCTTTGCATAACAGAACGAAACACTGCCCGGCTCTGCACCAACATCACAGTCGTTGCTACGTTTGAACCCATCCTGATGTCACTGTGCCAAGCCATCTCTTTGAGGGGCTTCCTCTTCCTCTCTGACCCTCTACTTTACCAAACATGGTATCCTTCTCCAGGGACTGGTCTCTCCTGATGATATGTCCAAACTATAATAGATGAAGTCTCACCAACCTGGCTTCCAAGGCATATTCTGACTGTACTTATTCTAACACAGAGTGGTTGGCTCTTCTCGAAGTCCTTGGTAGTTTTGATATTCTTTTCCAACACATTAACTCAAATGCATGGTTTTCCTTTTTCACATGCATATGAGGTTAATGAAAATACCATAGCTTGGGTCAGGTGCACCTCAAACTGACATCTTTGCGCATCAACACTTTAAAGAGGTCTTGTGCAGCAGATTTACCTAATGCAATATGGCATTTGATTTCTTGACTGCCGCTTCCGTGAGTGTTAGTGGTTGATCTGACCAAAATGAAGTCTTTGACAACTTCAGTCTTTTCTCCATTTATATGTATACTGTTGATTGGTCCAGTGGTGAGGATTTTTGTTTTCTTTACATTGAGGTGCAAATCATAATAAAAGTTGTGGTCTTTGATCTTCATCAATAAGCATTTTAAGTCCTCTTTGCTTTCATCAATAAGGTTGTATCATCTGCATATCGCAGGTTGTTAATTAATGAGTCTTTCTCCAATCCTGATGCCATGTTTTTCTTCGTATAACGCAGCTTCTGGAATTATGTGCTCCGCATAGAGGTTGAATAAGTATGGTGAAAGAACACAACCCTGATTCACACCTTTCCTAATTTTAAACCATTCCATGTTCCCTTGTTTTGTTTGATCAACTGCCTCTTGGTCTATGTGCAGCTTCCTGATGAGCACAATTAAGTGTTCCGGAATTCTCCCTCTCTGCAATGTTGTCCATAGCTTATCATGATGCACACAATTGAAAATCTTAGCATAGTCAATAAAGCAAAGGTAAACATCTTTCTGGTATTCTCTGCTTTCAGCCAAGCTCCATCTGGCATAAGCAATGATATCCCTCATTCCACATCCTCTTCTGAATCCAGCTTGGACCTCTGGGAGTTCTCTGTCAGTGTATGCTTGCAGCCATTTTTAAATACCTTTTAGTTCCAGGTATTTCTTGCAGCTGTCTTCTCATCTTTGTCTCCGTTTATCTTCTAATGTCACTAATCACATAGGATTAGGGCCCACCACCCAAATGATTGGTGGTGGTGGTGGCCACTGAGTCACTTCTGACACAGTGGGTCTCCAGGTGTGCAGAGGAGAACTGCTCCACAGCATTTTCAAAGTTGTGACCTTTCAGAAGCAGGTGCCAAGGCTGTCTTCCCAGGTGCCTCTGGGTGGTGGGTTCAAACCACCATGCTTCCCGCTAGTAGCTAGTAGTGGGGAGCTTAACTGTTTGTATCTAAGAACTCTTTAGCCTACTGATAACATCTTCACCGATAGCCTACTGATAACATCTTCACCGAATCTCTTACCAAACAAGGTCTACTTCACAGGTACCTGTGGCACCCCGCCAGTCTGGAGTGACACATGAGGATGCACATGGCTCCAAGGAACTCCAGTGACTGTCTCGGAGTCCATGCACAGTTTTGTTGAGTGCCCAATGCCCAGTGCACTACCAAACTCAATCATGATTTCTTGACCATAGCTCATATGCTAATGACCTAAATGTATTAAAAATAACTTTGTCAGACTATTGAATGAAGGCAAATGAGGCTGAACTTCACTTCTAGAAATGTCATGAGAATTGCATGGTGTATACATGAACAATACTGTGCCAGAATTCTTTAAACACAATTTCACCATTTCTGTTCATATATGTATACGTGTTACTTATGTGAGCACTGTATCGGTGAAACAATCCAGTAAAAGGAAGGCTCTCATGGTAGAGCCAAGCAGGCGAGAAAAGAATGGAATAATTGGAGGCTGCTGTCTTTCCACTTCCCACATAAAATTATTTGAAGAGACAGGCCAGAGCTTACTTTATAACAGAGAGACCAAGAAAAGTTGTAATTTGATCGTCCACTGTTGTGACGTTAAGGATGTTTGCTTAAAAAGCTTCATTTTCCCGCTCTCTCTTCGCAGACATATTTCAATGACAATATCCTTACCTTGATACGGACTTTGGTGACTGGAGGAGCCACACCTGAGCTCGAGGCTTTGATTGCTGAGGAGAATGCACTTCGAGGGGGCTACAGCACCCCCCAGACACTGGCCAACAGGGACCGTTGCCGCGTGGCCCAGTTAGCCCTGTTGGACGGTCCCTTTGCTGACTTAGGGGTGAGTTCATGGTCCAAGGTCATTTGAGACTACTGACTGGATCCAGCTTCAGGTCAAATGGTGACAAGTTGGGCATCTGACTTCTATCTGGGAATGTAAACTATAATGAGGTGTCATTTGTGGTAGCTGACTGTGCATTTGTCATTGTGCTTTACATGTGGTCATTTTAATTCTCTTAATAACTCTATGACATAGGACCCATTACTAGATATTCTAATGTCTGTGGGCTTCAATCATTCTTTGGTGGTCCTCTCTGATGCCTTCTACCATGAGATGGCTCACAACAGCTAATCCCAAGGTACAGCCCAGTTGAGAACCATTTCCAAAGTTTCTGGCATATCTAAGTCCTGGTGTGCACTGTAGGGTTATGTACTGGACCTCAAGGTCTGTTTGTACAGCAAGGTCAGTGGTTCAGTGGTTCAAATTCACCATCCGCTCCTTGGACACCCTATACAGGGTCGCTATGAGTTGGAACTGACTTGGTGGTGCTTAACAACAACAACAAGAAGAAATACTCAGAGAGCTATGCTGGTGTAAACCATTCAGGCACTCAGCTGCTACATGAAAGGTGGGAGGTTTGAGTTCACCTAGAGATTGGAAGATAGGGCCAGCGATGTACTTCCAAAACCAAACCAATCAGCCCCTGAAGGCCCTATGGTGTCCAGACCTACTCTAACACCCATGGGGATGCCAGACACTGAGTTTGGCCTAAAAGAAATCATGTGGACTTTTAAAAAACCACTGATATGCAACTCTAGCTCAGCAGCTGGATTTTGTTCTGGATCTAGGCATGATTCAGGCATCTAGATGTAATCATATACTTCCAGAACTTCTAGTCAAACCAACCAAGTCTCATGTGGGTCCTTGACTATCTTTAACTCCAAACCTACATCTTCTAATTTCTCAGACTGGTCTCAGTGGTCCCATCTCGTGGCCATCCTTCCTGTGACAGACAGTACAGGTCAGCACTTCCCTTAGGGTCCTGTGCACCAACTGGATTCCAGGTTCATTGGCAGAAATATGTAGTTTTGCCATATTCCCAGCCCAGGCTATATTGAATAGATGGAGCCATAAATCTTAGGGACCCAAAACTCTATTTTGCCAGCAATACTGTCCCCCAGGAAGTCCAATTAGGCAAGGGTCAGCTTGTCCATTTCCTCTGAAACACGGATGATACTGACTCGCCCCATGTTTTAATTTGGTTTTAGGCAGGAACCTAGGTCTAATTTTGTCAGCTTCTATACTAGTACCTCTGTTTATCTGTCATTTGCTTATGAATGCACGGTGAAGGGATAAAGACTTTATATCATGGTAAGATTTGATTCTATTTGGGTTCTCTAATATAGTGCCCACATGGAAATGCCAACTGTAGGAAGAACAAATACAGTCACTTTTTTTTTTGTTTTTTTTTTTTTGCCAGGGTTGTCATTCTTCAATACCCTATCTCCAATAATGCCTACGTGAAGTCCCCAGATGGTATGAAGCCAGTGTTTCCAAGTGAATGAATCTGCCTTCATGTACCACATCAGGCCCAAACCCTTGGAAAGTGGTTGTGAAGTGATTAGAGCTGTGATTCCTAGTTATTCAGCCCATAGACCTCCAGCTCCTGGGACCACACTTTCTCTTCCACACTTGCAGTCTCTGAGCTCTGTAAATTGTGCTTTTCACACAGTTCTTACCTGAGAGATTCTGTCAACATCATTCCTAGTAGTGTCTTTTCTCCCAGAAGTGTTTTTAATTATCACTTGGGCAATTTTGACAAGGTGGTCAGGATACAGGTGAGCTGGGGCAAAGTACACTCACCATTTGGCAGAGCTGGTTTCTCTCAACAGGACGTACATCAGTGACCGACAGTCAGTCTCCCCCGAGCTCTCAGTGGTTGCAGGTGGCCAGCCTGGAGAGATAAGAGAAAACCCCATTATCATCTGACCCCTAAAATTGCCAATATTGGGTGTAGGCTGTTCACCACATTGACTTTTCCAGCCACAGTCCAAAACCCTTCGATTTCAGAGACTACAAACAAGCTTTCCTATAAAGCCTCCTTCAGACAAATAAAAATGATATTTTTTTGTTTTTTTATTATCTCCCAGGATGGCGGTTGTTATGGTGATCTGTTCTGCAAAGCTCTGAAAACATATAATATGCTTTGTTTTGGGATTTACCGGCTGAGAGATGCCCACCTCAGCACCCCTAGTCCGTGCACGAAGAGGTGAGTGTCTGCCCCCTCTTGTACTCTCCCACTCCCAGTGCAGGGACCTAAGTGCTCTCTCCTGTCCCTCATGTACAGCCTCTGGGTATCACAATTGGCACTTAGTTGCTAACCTAAAGGTTGGTGGTTCAAACCCACCCAGTGATGTTGTGGAAGAAACAGCAGGTGATCTGCTTTCATCAAGATTACAGCTAAGAAAACCTCCACAGAGCAGTTTGAATGAACTCGAGGGCAATTGGTTTGAGCCCTTATAAAGGCTGCAGTCTATCAAAATGCTCTCAACATACAGATTCCTCTGTGGTGTCACATATGACGTGGAGAGCAGCCGTTATGGGATGTGCTTCTCAGAAATCACTAATAACTGATGGAAAGACTTAGTGGAAAGAATTAATCTTTGATAGTTGTTGTTGTGAAGTGCTGTTAAGTCGCTTCCGACTCATAGCAACGCTGTATAGGGTTTCCAAGTTGTAGTTGGTGAGCATGAACCGCCAACCTTGCAGTTCAAATGGCTTTGCAGTCTGGCGCACTAACCCACAGCGCCACGCCAGGACTCCATCTTTGATAGTGGTGGTGGCTGTGTGCCGTGGAGTCGGTTCTGACTCATAGCGACCCTGCACAGGGTTTCCGAGGGTATAAATCTTTACGGGAGCAGAAAGCCTCATCTTTTCCCCATAGAAAAGCTGGTAGTTTTGAACTGCTGACCTTGAGGTTCGCAGCCTGATGCGTAACCACTCCTGTCAAGGCAACCACACTTCCAACCATCTTGTTGTTGTTAAGTATCGTTGAGTTGGTTCCAACTCATATCAACCTTGTATAGAGTTTTTGAGGAGTGACTAGTGGGTTTGAATCACCAGCCTTGCAATTCAAGCTGACCTACAAAACTCACAGTAAGGGAGAGTTCATTATGACTGACCAAATACATCAGGCTAATTTTTAAGTTGATCATTTTGCATGGCCTGCACATAATGTTATAAATTTTGGCAGGAAAAAAGATTTTCCACTCCTGTTTTATATGGTAGTATCATCAGGCAGCAGTTCAAATCCATCAGCCACTCCTCGGATCCCTATGCAGGGTTGCTATGAGTCAGAATCGACTCCGTGGCACTTAATGACATCAACAATCCTCACTCAGTAAGAATATTCACAATACAAGCATCTCCGTCAAACTCCATCAACCGCTACAACCTCGTTAGGTACCTGAAACAGAGTGGTTTCACATCACTAAACAAGTTCCTTGGTCATAGCGTAGAACCCTATCTCTTTACTTCCCTTTTTTAATTGGCTCACAACTTTTATACATTTGTTTCTAAAGAAATTTGGTATAATCACCTGAGACAGAAAAATAGCAATTTAGTGTACTATTGATACTGTTTTGTAATATGCATTAGAATAAATTCACAGCATATACAAATTAAAAGTATATCCTGGAATGACCAAAATCAATGACTTTGCATAAAGCCCCACTGGAAACAACGCTGTAGATGACTGTTTCTAAGCCCTGCTTGCATCCCGCATATTAGAATCACCCATGGAGCTGTTAAAAAATAACCTGATTTAACACAGCTGGGGTGTGCATACATTTTTGTATTTAATGTATCATGGAAAGATTCCATTTTTCCACAAAATTTCTGAAGCCCCCTTGCCCAGAGATTACAGTCAACAGCCAGAGTTGCTATGGACCAGCAGACTCTCAAAATTCGGCTGCATTAGAAACACCTAGAGAGCTTGTTAAACTCCAGATGGGTGGGGACCAGAGGACTGACATTTTTTAAAAGAAGTCCCAGGTGGGTACTGATGCGTCTGGCTTCAGACCACACTTTGAGCCCCACTGCTGTAGATGAAGCATATAGTGGTTTTGCGTTCAGTCATTATTTGCTGTGAGAGTCTGGTCCGATTGAGGAGAGCAATAAACCAAGGCTGAGAAGTAGGTAGAGAGGCGTTTTTTATCCTTACATTCAGTTAAGTTCCCACCCAAATTGATTCTTGTTAAAGAGTGAGGAAGTCTGCAGAAGAAACAAAGTTGTCCACATATGTCATGTCTGGGTTCTTAAGAAAATTCTAGAGTGAAAGTTACAGCTCAGTCCATGTAACCCCATGACAGCTCAAGTTCAGACGTGAACTTGATGTTGTAAGCAAACGTGAGCATAGATCATTGTTGTTGTTGTTGAGTGCCATCAAGTGGGTTCCACCTCAGGGAGACTGATGGGTTTGAACCAGGAACCTTGCGGTTAGCAATCCAGTACTGATCCTATGGTGCCATACCCAGACTTCACATTTTTATTTCATTTTCCATTCCTGGCAACTAATTTCGTAGCTCAGCAATGACACGGCTGAGCGCCTCAATTCAGCTTTGGTTAGCCTCGGATCTGCTGCAAGTTCATCTTGCACTTCTTTTTGTCTCACTGAGAGAGTTGAACCCTCTCACCCCACCCCTAGTTGTCTGTAACTTCTTTCCTTTTCTGTCTAGGTATGTCATCACCAATCCCCCATATGAGTTTGAGCTCGTGCCTACGGACCTCATCTTCTGCTTAATGCAGTTTGACCACAACGCCGGCCAGTCCCGAGCCAGCCTCTCCCATTCCTCCCATTCGTCCCAGTCCTCTAGCAAGAAGAGCTCCTCTGTTCATTCCATCCCATCCACAGCAAACCGACCGAACCGCCCCAAGTCCAGGGAGTCCCGGGACAAACAGAAGTACGTGCAGGAAGAGCGGCTTTGATTTGTGTACCCACTGCCACTGTGTGTGAAACTGTATCTGCCACTCATTTCCCCAGTTGGTGTTCCTAACAGTAACTCTCCCTGTTTCCCCTGTAGTTTTCTCTCCCCATTTTTTTTGTTTTTAACACATATTTTGCATGTCGGGTGTCGGTTTTCTTTCACCACCATAAAACCCTTGAGCACAACAGCAAACAAGTAGATGGACCAAAAATTATTTATGATTCTAGAGGGGAAAAAGACCCCACGGGCACGCTCCAGACAGAAAGAGCTCACGGCAGGAATTAGTTCAAGGATCAGAAAGGAGAACTGTGATGAATGGTGGCTACACCAACTGAGTTTAACAGAGAAGAACACAGTTGGTTCTGATTTACCAGAATTATCAGCATGCTTTGGGTTTTGATCTTTGTTTTGTTTCCCTTTGTTGTTGTTGTTTTATATACACACAGTAAGTTAGCACACATTTATTTGAAGCAAGCAACCAAAAAGCAATGAAAACCGATCGATTGTTTCCACTCTCTGGGCTGAACTATTGCCAAGCATTTGAAAGGCTTTCAACGTTTGTGCAGATGATTATCAAACGCCTGCTTGTTGTAAGAGAACAGGAGAGATTTTTCAGTTACTCACCAAGGCCTTTTGTCCCAAAGCTATCTTCCTTTGGGAGTTCATATGAACATTTTTTAACCTTAAAATGAAAGAGAAAAATAGTATTCCATTCATGGAAGTCTCAAATCCTAGTGATCTAATTTAAATGAAAAAAGGTTTGGTTGCATACTAAATTGTTATTCTGTCTCCTTATGATGCCATATGAATAGCTATTTTTTTCTTTTACTTTTGACATTTGGGATGAAAAGCCATATGTATCATAAATATCAGATACGTCATTAAAAAAAAACTGCCTTCCTGGGACATCTTTTAAAAGGTGAATCACTTACCTTATGTACAGAATAAATAATGCTCAGGAAAGAGCAAGTATTTTTGCACGCATCCTCAGGGGACCTTTTTACTCCCCTTTGTCTAGTTCGCCAGGGCCCCATGCCAGTTAGGAGCAGGGACTGGGACAATGGTAGTACGAGGAGAAAAAGATAAAACCATCAACAGATCTTTTCTTAAAAGCCAACGTGCTAAATCAATCCAAACATAGGACTACCAAGCCAGAGTTGACTCCAGAAAGATAGAAGCCAGCTACCACCATAAACTACTGGCTCAGCTGTCCCGAGCTGGCTGACCCAAAGTGGAAAGCTGATGGGAGAAATGCTTCATCGCCTGTTTCCTGCACAGGCCAAGTCACCTGAGCAGGTGAATGAAAATCAGACAGAACTGCTCCTTGTTGTTAGGAGGTGAGGGATAAGAAGAAAAGTGGGACAGTGAACCAAACACGTTATGGTATAATATGATTTTTCCCTTTTTCTTTAAACAGTAAATTGAGAGGAAAGGTGAAACAAATGCCCTTTTTTCAATAAAGAGTTGTCAGATTTTTTTTTTTTTTTTGCATGCAAATCATGCTTTAGACTGTTCTGTAATTCTTCAAAATTGGTCAACTCTGCCATCACCAAATTGTGGCATTCATATGGATGGGCTAGCTCTGGGCTGGCATACACGTATTGAAAATGTTTACTTTCACACACTTTATTGACCAGAATAGGGGTAGAGGGGAGGAGAAAGATAGCACAACTGTATCTTCTCTCAAAAGGTGTTTTTATGGTGAATGCTTTGGGTTTAGATTTTGGATTCCCCGTTGCCCCCAAGCATGGTAGTTTTGGAGATTTGCTTGCTGTGTGAATTGACAAGCACTTTTACTGACAAAACGGTGAGGCTGAGTCAGAACCTCCACCCCACCCCTGCACCAAAGACAGGGGCAGTAAGGTATTCAAACCAGTAATGGGGTGAGGAGTACTTGTATACATGTATATTAAAGAACCCAATGAATAGAAGATGTTTTTCAAATTATTTTTCTTCCTATATACTGATTTATATATTACTTATAACTATTTCTATATATATATAACTATATATAAATGTGTGTATATATTTATATATATATTCCCTCATTTGGGATCATGAAGAGCTCTTCATGCATCCTTTGCAAAGGAAGATATAAAGCTATGCCCTCAGAACATTTTTAACGATAAGAATGTGCCAGTTAAAGTGCTCAACAGGAAACTATGACAGTTTACAAGCTGTAAAACTCACATATAGCTTACTTCTCTCTCTAAAGTGCAACAAGGATGAATAGGATGGGCCAAGGTATGATCATTAATGGTTCTGCATGACCTAGCCACTGCTGGGGGTTTTCTTCTATAACGTTGTCCTTGTGAAAACTTTTGTGAAATTAAAAAAGAAAAAAAAAAAAAAAGGAGTTACAAATTCTATTCTGTTATTGGTTTCTTTTTATTTAAATTGTTCCGTTTGTGGTTTTATTTCTTTTGTTTTTTGCTCTTTTTCCTTCCCCTTTTCCCATGCCTATCCCCTTCTTCTCTTCCTCCTTCCATGTCCTAAACTGCTCAGCGCAATGAGGCTGTGTTGCTGCTAAGGCTAGATCCTTTGAAGTTTGTTTTGGTGTTCTTGGGTTTGGGGTTTGGGTAATTTGGGGGAACTTCTATCCATCTGGCTTGCCTTTAAATCTGCACGTGGCCTCCCTGCCCATCTTGGTACCTTGTTCCAAATCCAAAAGCATTTTCCCACTGAGAAACCCAGCTTCCTTCATTTCCCCCCCATTACCACCACCCCAACCCAGCCCCTCCATTAGTCTGTCCACATCTCTGTGTTTATCTTGGCAAGGCTTACTAAATCAAGCAATGAGTCCAGTTGCTATACATTTCTGGAAAACATTTGCAGCTATTCCATTTGGCCAACCTGCTTCTCTCTTAATCTTAATCTATGTTCCTTCTCTGGTTTAAACCAGGAGGATTAGTAATGCCTTAAACATCGGTGTCCTTTTAGTTGGATCAGTATGAGCCAAAGTTAAAACTGTTCAGACGTATGTATATCCACTCAATAGTCCACACCCAGCTTTCTGGGGACTGACGATTTAGCCTCTGTATTCCCCAGGACTCTTCTTTGTCACCTGTATTGCAGACATTTGTCAAATCCCAACCAGAGATTGGGCAGCTAGAAGTAAATTCAAAATGTGTTTCATATACAATTTGTTTCACAGCTCTGGTGAAATGGTGTTGTAAGTGGAATGGAATGGGACCAGTCTATGACATGAAATGGAATTTTGAAATCTTCCCTGGATTTAATTAGGTACACAGTCAATGACAGTTGATGAATAATTGAGAATTGAATAGACTTGAGTAAATATATTCAATGATGGAAAAGGTATCATCACCATGACTAGTGGACTATGCTTCCCTTAACTGAGTGATAAGTCTCTTCGTTTGTTAAAAAATGAGATTCCTGATTAGGAGCTCATCACTGATAGAGGAGGAATACAAGTTGCTAATATTAAGTCTCTTACTCCCCCTTCCACCAACAAATAAGGGTAGAAAGTGAAAGAATTGTTTTGAAAGATAAAAATACAAGCATTTAAAAAGAAGCAGAGTTAGAAATGCAATTATCAGCACTGTTAGAAAAGAAGCAATTTGTAACCCATTCAGTACAATTTACTTTAAGTTTTGAAAGGGTGTAAATGTTCAGTCAGTTAGTAGACCAAGAGGCACAATGAAACTTTCTCTGTCCTTAAATCATCATGAAATCACCCACCTTCCTAACAAGAGTTACACAGGGTTATTTCTGAAGCCAATTCAAATGGATACAAAGAAAGCTGGGTATTTTATACTTAAAGTATAGTTAGAGTTCTAGCATAATTGGGAGAAGTTTTAAACTATGTTGTGAATATTAAAAGATTGTAACCCAGAACCTTACTCACAATAGACGCTCAATATACTTTGGAAATAAAATTTACCTTAAGTAGCTCTATACCTTATATAGTCATTTTATAAATTATCCTTGCCCCCTTGACTTTTTTTTTTTTTTTAAAAAAGACAATGAACACCTCCAGGGTATCACAAAGCTGCCAGGCAGTTGGCACGTTCTGAAGCTTGGATATGCTGCTTCTGAGAAAGAGGAACTGCCAAGTGACCTCCGGAGGCAGAGGATCTGACTGTACCTCTTGCCAGGTTGTTCAGTTCCCTGATGACCAGAAACGCCTTTGTATTGGCTCTTCCTCAGCATGAGAAAAGCCTAGAGGTACCTGCATCCCAATAGAGATAATTAAATCAACCTGCTAGGTTCCTATAGCAACAGACTCCTTGAAGGAGAAATCTGAGAGTACACAAACTTTGGAGCCTGTGAAAGTCAAGACAGGGTACAAATCCACATCTCAATCAACGCCATTCAGCCCACTCCTGTTTTGTCATAACATGATGAGAGTTAGCTGTCACTGAACTGGTTCACTATGTCTCCCAGGCGGAGGCTGCACAGACCAAGAGTGCTTATCCTCTGGCACCCAGAAGGGAAAAGTGAAGAAGCTGCCCTCTGGCTGGCTGGACTCAGGGTCACAGAGAAGGGTTTGGAGAGGGCAGTTTGCTCTGTCCAGCAAACCACAGCATTAGACTGTCGGTGAAAACAGACAGATAGATTCATGGGTGAAAACTGCAAAGGAATGAGACAGTTTTCATCAATGGAAACTGCTCCAGCTTGGGTACCAATTATTTTCATCTCTATAAAGTAGCCACACTTAGCCCATGCTGAGAAAAGGATGTTTTGTGTATGGATGGGGGCACTGGGGTTTAGCATGCCGAGGAAGAGCACAAGACCATCTACTAGAAATGTGAAGTGGAAATCTATGCCGCTCTATCTTTGAAGGCTTGAGCTCTTTGTTCACCCTTACTGTTCTCACCTGCTATCTTTATCCAACTGGGATCTTTCTCTTCTAGCTTTCCCCGGTGTGTGGTGCAGTAAGAAGGCGGCCAATTATTCCAAGTGCCTTTGCTTTCCCTTTCTGCACTCATCTCTGGGGAGTAGTTACATGAAAAAGGCTAAATCCCACAGTACTGACAACCCACAGAGCCAGCAAAGAGACTTGATTCTCTTAGCACAGCTTGCTTCTCCCTCTGCTTGTTGGGTGTCCAGGTGACTAAGGCAGCCCTCAAAGAGCTCTGGCACTTGGATTGGCCACACCATCTCAGTGATGAAGCTAGTGACACCTCAGGTGGGAAAGGGTGCCTTTCACATGAAGCGTCAGCATTTGAGAGACCCACGGGGCCATGGGAGGGTGGCAGCCTTGAAGTCTCCAGACCTGACATCAGGTCACCTCTTTTTCTCATTTACTGCCCCCCACGAGGACTATCCAGCCAAATCCTCCTCTGTCAACGCTACCATCATGACCCACATTGTTCAGGTCACTACTCCAGCCATATTCTCCAGCCCTGCTGAAGGGCATCATTTGCAATCACACCTGAAAAGTGCCATCCAACTTTATCCGAGTCCTTTTGTATCTGTAGTGCTAACCAGTCCTGGTGTGGCGCAGTGGGATAAGCACTGGACTACAAGGTTGGTGGTTGAAACTCATCAGCCGCTCATTGAAAACCCTGTACAGGGCTGCTATGAGTCGGAAATGACAACCCACTGACAACCCAGAGAACACTTAACAAAGGCACTTAACAACAACAACCGATACTAAAAGGTTAAGATGGAATAGGAAGATCTAGTAATCTAATTCAGAGAATCAGCCAATGAAAACCCAATGAATTACAGAAGTCTAATCCACAGTCATTGGGATACGGCAGTGTTAAATTGTTGCAGTGTACGTGGGGTTGCTGAGCTGGGGATGGAGTTGGTGGTAACTAAGAACTATAATGCTTTCCTGAAACTTCAGCGCTTACAATGAGCCACTCTTGTACGCACGTGACATACCATGCTAATCTATTTAATCCTCATGGGACTAGAGATAGATGCTGTTATTTTTTGTTGTTAAATACCATCAAGTCGGTTCTGACCCAGAGCAACCCTGTATAGGGTTTCTGAGGAGCAGCTGTTGAGTTTGAACCCCCGACCTTGCAGTTCAAACCGACCTTACAGTCCTGAAGCTGTTAAAAAGATGAATAATCTAAGATACAAATTTGTTCAAAATCACATAGGCAGAAAGTGACCAAGTGGCACTTTAAACTCAAGTCTATAAATGTGGCCACCAGGGTTCCATTACTGATCCTATAATGACTAACAGCTCACACTGACTTACCATGCACCTGTGGGAAGGGACAGATGTGCCTAGGCTCCCTTTTCCCTAGCAACAATATGAAGGAAAGTTCTACCAAATAGCTCCACTCTTCATAGAAGAGTTGTTGACTCATAGCTACCCTATTAGGCTTTCCAAGGGGTTGCTAGGGAGTCTGAACCACCGACCTTGTGCTTTAAGCCAATCTTGTGGTCCAGTGCTTTATCCTACAGCACCACAACCAGGATTCTTAGTAGAAAAATTAAGATAAATTAAGTAAAGATGTGAGCGAACCAGGCCTGCTTGACTTTAAACTACTACCCCGGACCATTTCCTTGACCTGCACATCATTGCTTACTCCTGGGGGAGAGTTCAGGACCTCCCTAAGACAGTACCATTCTTCTCCCAGCGTCTTTTAGGAGCACTTTCCCATAGTTTCTCTTTCCCTATTAGCCCACTTGCCACAGACAATGTGAAATGCCACTCCTTTCCTACCTAACCCCACTAACTGCCTTGTGATAGCAACTTCCCTCAGGTTAGGGTTTGTACCTACAGGGATTCCTCAGGCATTCCACACTCTCAGAGTATATTAAGCAGAGGGGCTATTTTTCTTTGGCAATGTAGAGGCACCGCAGATAGCTTGCCCTTTTAATATTACGGGTGAAAATATCCTGGAATGTATGCTGCCATTTGGATTTGTCCTTTAACCACTTCAGCAATTATTTGAATTCCTTCTTGGAATCCTCTTCCTTGTGGCCAATTGTGTGGCCCGTTTCTTTGGAGGACAAGATTCAATAAACCAATCAGTCATTGCCATGTTTAGAGTTCTTCCCATGGAAGCCGAACGACTGGCAATTATTAAAATGTGTGTTCCCCGAACTCTGTGTGAAAATCTTTACAGAAAATACCTTTGCCACCAGACACTTTGGAGTAAAATGCTCATAGCATTAGTATCTTACCATTTCCCCAACATCTTATTTAACCAAGTCTGCAACAACAAATACATTTATATCTTACACGGCACCAGAATTAGACAGCTGTTTCCCAGGCATAAAAAAACCCCAACTTCTCACTAAGATATGCTTTAACCTAACTCTCTCCAGAGTTAAAGCTTCATGACCAAAACACAGAAGTTCCTCTGCTTAGGTTTTTGTTTTTTATTACAGGAAATTTTAAAGGAAAGAGAGGAGCTTAAATGAGAATAATTTTCTCTTTCTTGCAGACAGCAGAAGGAAATTGATATTCTCTGTGCCGTGAAAGGTCAAAATGCCAACTTTGAATTGAACTGTAAAGACTAAATTCTGAACAATTATTCTCTGTAGCAGTTGTAAAAATTTCAGCAAATTGTAGCTGTCTTGAGTCTTTCACCCAAAAGACCTGCTCGTTTCCATCAGCAGAGCTCACTCTCCCATCCAACCTGGCATGTCCATACTAGCGCTAAATCCCTGTGCACATTCAATCTGCCTAATGGCAGAGCCAAAGCTAAGGGCAACTCAGGCAAACAGCACAAACACCAGGCTCCACTCCCCCGAAAATCATCTTTACACATCAACCATTTGAAAAAGTCCGACTTTGAAAGTGTTTCCACGGTCTGGCAATGCTTTTAAAAGATGATAACCATCATACTTTACTCCTCTCTGAAAGGTTAGTTTTAATCGTAGATCACAAAAAATTGGTTTCCACAAATGCATAATGGTTCATCTATGTCACACTTGAACTAAATGGTTTTTTAAATGGAGCTGAAATTATTTTGATGTGTACACAGACCTAGATTTCTATACAACCGTTTCTAACCAGCCCATCGGAAGCCTTGCCTCTAAAGCCTCATTAATAATTCAGATGTGCTGATGACTTTAAAAGATCTAAGGAATTGAAGCTTAGGAGGAAAAAGAAAAAAAATAAAAAAAACACCTCTGCTTGACAAAAAGATAAATGGATGTAGAAAGAAGCTTGTAGGAGTCTGGCAAGCTGTAGATCATCTCAGAACAGATTGTAACTTTATCATTCTGTCAGGGGGAATAATTTAAAGCACTTAATCAGTTAGCTTCACTGTGAGGGTGTACCATTAAGAATTCCTATCGTCCAATCTGTTCAAATCAAAGTGAACTTAATTAGAATAGGTGAGAGAACCAGAGAGGAGAGAGGAGGCGGAGGAGGAAGACCCAAGAGGTAGCAAGTTTACTGGGGTGTAAACTGAGCTACCAAACAAAGGGTATCAAGGTTTTTCTCCCAGGCACATCCCAGTTCCAGATATTGCATTTTCATTGAGGGATCAGGGCACTTAAAACAGAGAAAGAAATGGACCAAGGAGAAAAAAAAAGCAGACCGGTGTTGAGCTGGTCATAAATGTTTAGAGGACGAACACGCACACACATACCGAATAAGCCAGGTGAGAATTTCTATTAATAAGCCAGGCCAGGACCACTGACAAGTCAGTCATCAGAAGAGTAAAGGACTCTGGAGAAGGCCCTGTTTTCACAGCAGGGGATGTGTTTGAGAGCAGAGCAGGGTAGCTTTTGCTCGTTTTCATTTTCCTCAGCCACAAAAAGGATTCTAACTTAGAATGCCTGACTTGCCTAGTCCATCCATATCTGTGCACACAACTGATTTCCCAGAAAATTTCCATTTTAGAAATGGGGATTTAGAAAGAGATGGAGGGTAAGAAGATGCTAGATGGTTTTCATTCTCACTCAAGCCCCCGGATACCCTGACTCAGCATTACCCCCAAGCCATTTCTGTATTTACGATGGAAATGAAATGCCAAGATTTCATGGAGCTCTTTGTTGAGAAGTTGGGTTCTTCTACTCAGTTAAGATATTGCCTCTGGGAATCCTTTTCATCAAAACTATACAGGAACCCAGAGTTTTCTCTCTTGAAATGAAAGCCATCTTCAAATTCTCTTAAAACTGTGTCAGTCTTGTGATTTCTCACTCTCAGTGTGCTTACTTTAAGACCCCAAAACTAGCTTCAAAAGAAATGTGGTACAGTTGAGACAAACTGTTTGCTATAAGCAAAGTCTAATCAAGGCTGGGAGTAGGCGATCCTGTACAACATTCTAGATCGCTCACTCTATAGCTGGGATATGGTCCTTACTCATCCCACTCAAATCGATGGGTGGACAGCTTTGTCCTCCAGTGATGTCCACATACAATATCTGATAGAGTCAGCATCTTGTCCCCACGGAAGCTTTTCAAACCACTAAAGTAACTCGAGTGAATAATGTTAGAGTTCATCTTCCAATCCCACTGTATTCCCTGAGGTCTATCCACGAGCCTCCAAATTCCAATGGCACACTTGGTATATCACTTGTTATAGGTAGTAAAGGTCTGCTTAAGGGTCTGGGATTCCCTTTACACTGCACTGTCTCTCTTAGCAATTACTCACTGTCAGCTTCTATCCGTTACCTTTTTGCATTTTTTTTCAATGAACTTTCCAACGGCTTTACCCTAGGACTAATGAAGCTTCTTATTTTCCTTCTTGTTCTCTATCCGTTTTGCCCTTTAGCAGAAAAGAAATGGTTTACAGATGAATCGGATAATGCCTATCCCAGAAACATTCAAATCAAGCCCATGAGTACCCACATGGCTAACCAGATCAACCAATACAAATCCACAAGCAGCTTGATTCCACCAATCAGAGAAGTTGAAGATGAATGTTGACTCCCACGAGACCAGACTATTTTTTTAAAGCCTGACAAACTCCATAAATGGTGACGTGACTTTTTTTCCTCTTACATGCTGAATCACTGGGGGAAACATTAGGATGAGCAAGAATTGTAAGAAAAATAAAGTAGACAAATCTTTCTCTTTGTCTGCCTTGAATACTGCTTCCATGTATTTTGGAAAAGGAAATGATTTCATTTATAAATGAACATACTAAAATAGTCATGTATAGCTTCTAGCATTTAAAACTATTTTTATTTATTAGAAAGAAAATATATTTTTCTTTTTTTTTTTTTTCCATTGTCAAATATCTTCCCTACATCCAAACAATGCAAAATCAAAATGAGTAAGTGGCCAGATGACTTAATCCATATTTATTTATCTTCTTTCTGTGTTCCTTTGAGGAGACTGATGGTCACTTTCACAATTAATTGTAATTAGGGGAAGTGGATGATGAAAACATTTTTAAACGATCCAACAATGTATACATGTATTTTAGTAAATTCAAAAGAGATGTTAAAGAAAGAGAGAGTGGGGCAGGTGAATTGAATACCTGCTCCTGTCTTGGACAGATATCTATTTTGATATGCTTCAACACCAGCTCTTAATAAATGGAAATTTATTTGTTTTCACAGCTGGAAGTTATATGTGTATGTGTGTGTGTGTGTGTATATATATATACACATACATATATATGTATGTGTGTGTGTGTATATATATATATATACACACACATACATATTTTTTAGTTTTAGTTTACATTCTGTATTCTTATCCTTTTGCTCATATATCTCAAAGGAAGACCTCTTGCAGCTTTTCTACAATCTCCAGATCAGATTTGCCAGGCCAACCAACTATACCAGGAGGGTTGTGAACATGTCTGGGATGTGAGGTTGAGGTCGAGATGCACGCAACACACGTCTCTGTTCGTTTTCAAATGACAGAGATTCCTATATGCTGGCATGCTTCTCTTCACATTTCCAAGCCACTCAACTAATTTCAACTGTGGAAGGGTCTGGTAAGCTTTCTTCCCATTTTCCAAGTCTCCCAGCTTTTAGCCTGAAAGTTTCTAAATGCCAATGAATAGGAATATTAACCTATTCATCCTCGTAACTGAGTTTTTGTTTAAATGTCAGATAATTTCTAAGATGAATGAGACAACTTTTGCCCAACTTTTAATTTGTAGGTTTTTCTTTAGTTGTTGGGAAAAAATCCACACAATGCTACACAATTAAAGGCAACAATAATGAAAGGAGAGCAAGAAATTCATTTAAGGGAGACTATTAGAAAAGGCCTTTGAAAATCATCAGCAATGAAATCCAGTGACTCGGCCGGCCACTTCAAACTGTGGCCACAAGATTTTTCTAGCCGTCAGATGCAATTACAATGTCTCAGGACTGCTGACGCATGCTCAGTGAAGTCATCCCAGCAGCTGTTTCATTCCAAACCATTTAGCAAACCCTTCTACTTCAAAATTATCAACCTTCGATACAATCATCAGGGTCTCTGGAGAAGCATGGATGTGATAGTTTTGTTTTCTGAAAAAAATGTACACTGTGGACACTTGGGAGAAACCAACCATACTAAAGTATCCCCCAAAGTCTCATGATATCTCTTCCATTAATTATTTAGGCCATGGCCCTGTTGTACCTAGTCATATTAGTAAAACTGATCAGCACAAAGCAATGAGATCACCACAAAAACACATGTCCACTACGTACTCCAATTACCAACGTAGGCAAAGTGAGCTTCCACCTCTGTCCACTCCCTGCAGAGCCAGTGTAGTTGTGCTTCCACTGTGTAAGCATTGTCCTGCAGTGACTCGTCGGACTGTAATTACTTTGTCGTCACATCGTGTAGAATTAGTTCTATAAAAGTATCGTGAATGTAATGTATGTCCAATTGGATTGTTGAAAACTACTTATAATCAATCACTAGGCTACTCAGAAGACAAAATGACGTCAACAGTCTATCTTCAGGCTTCTAAACATTTCTTGATTTCCAACAGAAGCTAAATGAATTTGTGGGATGAATCCCTTACTAAGATTTCTGCAATTGTCCTAAAAGTTAGACCTTTTCCATAATGATTTTGCATTGAAGTCACCTTAGTACATCCATGTCAGTCCACGCTCTTCTTTCCTTCATGAACAACGGTAGGTTCCTCTTCACTCTTGTTCTTGGTGATATCTATTTGGTTTCCTCTGTCAGGCGATGGTGGCCACTTAAATGATCTTCCATTTTCAGAAAGCAGAACCCAATGCCACGTGCCCACTTTCTTCCCTCCCTCTCTCTCTCCATACCAAAGCAGTTTAGAAGTAGAAGCACAAACTGATGGCCTTCAGTACAGGCTTCCAAAATAGAATTACTCTTAAATACGTTAGTCCCTGGGCTTTCCCTTTGGAATGTCATTATATTAATTTGTCTCTGTGTTCCTAGGTTTTTCTTCCCAGTATCATCCCTGGCTGACTTCCTGAGTACAAGGGCCACCAGCTACAAATAATCCATCTATCTTTAACCCACATGTCCAGTTCCATGAATTCCTGAAGGTTTCCTCATTTACATTTCCCAATATGGCTCTGGGCTTCAAAAGTAACCTGTCTTTTTTCTCACCTCATTCCTTGTTCTCTATTTGCTTTTCTTTCTCCCATGAATAATCTAGTCAATTATTTGCTCCTTACTTCAAAAAATCTAATTTTTATTTATTATTCTTGTTGGTCAAAAAGGAAGGAGCAAGGCAGGGAGAAAGAAAAGGAGAGCGGTCAGAAGGAGAGAATGAAAGAATACCAACCGATTGACTGGGATGTGAGCTATTTTGACTGGAAGACGAAACACATCCATTCAATTTAGATGCTGTGCAGAATCTGTTCTTTTCCTAGTCTGTTCCTATTTTACTGCTTTTAGAAAGGTGGTTAAAATCACCAATCACTGTGACTGTTGAAAGAGTCTTCACTAATTATGGCTTGACTCACCCTCTTAAGAAGCAAAAGGGACTGAGAATTCACTTACAACCTGCCTGGTAAATTACCTTTCTGTCCCTCCCCATTCAACCTGCTATCAATAAGCTGATATTCCACTCAAAAGGCATTTTTCCCTATCCAGATGATTTAACATTTAAATCCATGGCCATTTGAGGAGTCCCTTTGCATTTATTTACAGACAGAGTAGTAAGTAGCAATAATTTCTAGCCAGCTTGTACCAGGGTGGCAATATTGGTTGTGTATATAGACTCAGTTCCTACTGGTTGGTACCCATGCGGTTTCAATTGTTGATAGCTGATATTTTCATTAATATTGCCATGAAAATATAAGATAACTCAGAGAATACCTTAATCTTTAATTTTAGTTCCCAAGAAACTATAGAGCCTAAGTTGTTTTTTTTATAGAAAGCTTGCTCAAAACATGCACCCTAGAGTAGCTTAAGGCTTCATGATATCACAACTCCATTTGGTGAGACTGGAGAAGGAATTCTGAGTTCGACTACCTGTACCAGTCTTCCTATTTTGTTTAGTTTTTTAGTATAAAAATGGGCTTGAGAAAGACCAATCTCAGAAAAGACCTCAAAAAGTAAGAATGAAAACAAAAGTATATCAACAGCATCTCAGCTAGGAGCATGTATCTGGAGCCGAGAGACTGTGTTTGGGGTTGGAAAGGAGAAAGGAGAAACTATAAGGTTGGCAGAATTCAGACAAATATAGTAATTAATGGACTTTTGTGGTGTTTCAATAGGAAATGCAAGGTTGGAGATGTAAGGAATGATGGTATCTCTGGGAAAGGGGGCGTAATGACACATGGCTAGACGTGATTCAACACATACACCTCTTTGTCTGTAGGACAAGTGTATGTGTAGGGGAGTCAAAGAAAACTAATATGAAGGCTTATGGAAAGGACTAGAAAGTAGGTCATCTTGAGGACCAAACCATGCAGTTGGAACTCTTTAAACAAAGGGATGGTATGAGTCACTGACTGCGCATCTTTCAGGTTGGAAGTTTTGAGATGTCTGTCTTTCTTGGTGGTCATTCTAAGAGGGTCTACAAAACTGAAATGTTTTCCAACAACATGGAATTCCAAGAGGGTGCATACTCCAGGTCAACAACTCCACATCCACTCCAGCTACCTCCTTCACACACTTCTCTCACTGCTATGGGAGGGAGATAAGTTATTAGAATGGCTGCGACAGACACACAAAACAGGTTGAAAGGAAAGGCAGAGATTCCAATTCTTTAAAAACCTGAGAAGCATACTATTTTTGAGACACTGGCATAGTAAGAATATGGGGCAGACCATCAACAAACTGTAGAACATAATCAATAGTTCAAAACTGCCTAGTATCAGTTCCCAATAATCAAACTTTCTGTCAGTTGTGCAGATAGTCACCAGTTAACATTCAGTCAGCATTTCTGAAAGCAATGGAAGGGATTAATTGAGTGAGCATAGTATAGGTTTGCTGCTAATAAGCTTACACTCCAACTAAAAAGCCAAATACCCTCACCAAGCCATACAAGAAAGAGCAGGCACTAATGACAAGTAACATCTTTCAATATGACAGATGCTAACATAACCCTGGTGATGCTGTAGGAGACAGAAGAGCTGGACTGCTAATGGCACAGTTGACCGTTTAAACCCACAGAAGAAAGATGAGGCTTCCTGCTTCTGTAAAGAGTTATAACCTCAGAAACGCTATATAAGGTTGCTAAGAGTTGGAACCAACTCAATGAGAGTGGATTGGGTTTGTGGTAATAAAAGGAAGAAATACTGTGATTTGAAGTAAGACTGACTTTCCAGAGAAAGGCACATTTAGATGTGGCCAAGAAAGATGGACAGAAGTCAGACAAGGAAAGAGGCCGAGTTTCAGGTATGCAGGCAAGAAGTATATGGTTTTTGCAGGCAGGGTCCCAAATGCATATATTGGAGATTTAAGGAGCTCTGGTCATGAGGTGGGCTGCTAACCTTCAGGTCAGCTGTTTTGTAGGAGAAAGATGAGGGTTTCTGCAACCATAAAGATTTACAGCCTCAGAAACCCTACCCAGGCTTGCTGAGAATTAGAACCGACTCTACAGCACATAACTACCACCATCACCAATGGAGATTTGCATGAATAGTTTGTGTGTGTTTGTTCCTGTGGTGCAAGACATTTAGAGGAGGGTGGCGCCCATTGCTAATATCTCATATTAAAAGTAATATTTTGCTACAAATGATGAGTCAATATTATTATTTTTAATTGAAGTCCACATCTACATTGGGCTTTACTCATCGTATTCAATCATATCTTTAAAGCCTAAAGGGAACAAAATTAAGAAGGAATTTTGAGGGATGACACACAGGATAAGATATCTAGGATTCTCCAGAGCCAGCAAAATGGAAAACAAGAAAGGGAAAATTTCAGAAAGAAATGATTGGTCATCTATGAGGTCCATGGAGATAGTGACCCAGAAGTAAAGAACTCATTTGTCTTTATCCCCAGAGCTTGTCACAGAGTCAGTCCCCACTGGTTACTTTGGATACCATGGGAAATGAGGTTGGACAGGTGATCTAGATCACCAGCATCCTATCTGGAGAAAGTCTCAAAAGAAAGGGATCTCATGAAGGCATCTTCTTTCCCCTCCCTTTTGATGCCATCCCAGGGATCCCTGCTCCCCTTCTAAACATACTGGCATCTTTGGGTTCCAGATTCTTAAAACGCATGAGGAGAGATTATTTTGAGGGGGGAGGAGGTAGGGGAGTCCATCTTCTGAGTCGATTGCAAAATGTCAAAGGTTTCCTTTGGTTCACTTATCTCCTTGAGGATTTCTGTGTGTCTTCTTCTGCTTTACCATACTCTTTAGTAGAACAGGGACAACGAACGTGACACCCATGCTCCCTAGTGTGTCTTGTTAGGAAGTGTTACCAGTCCCCATTACTAAGAATATTAGACAGAATGCACACATTGCCAGACTCATGTCTGCCAGAGCCCAGAGCCTTCCTCACATGGGACGGCAGGCTCACTGTGGGAAGGCCGTCAGCAATAAGAGAGGCTGGCCAGAAAGGTGGACACTAAAGCCAGAGAAACTTCCTCCCCTTCCTTCCTTCCGCTGAGTACCACTGGAGACGCATTTGATCAGAACTGCAACATTTCAAACCAAAACCAAGATCTGCCTGGAGACCTTAATTAAAAACCTTCCAGTCCCAGGTGGTATAATCACATCCTTCCTAAAACTTCTGGCTCACATCCCACCCCCCAGATGCTGAAAAGAAACCTTTCCCATTAAACACCAAAACCTGATCTTGAATTCTGCTGGGACAAAGGGGAAAACAAAGTATTCATGCACTGAGTTCAGCCTACAGGTTCATTAAGGAAAAAGAGCGTGGTGTGTTCATCTCTCTTCCAATTATGATTGTTGGCTTTGTTACCACCATCATCCCCATCCCCATCCCCATCCTCTCCATCACTATGACCTAACAGGAATTGGTGGGAAGAAGAAATGCTGGTGCTCTGAAGTGGTCTATTCAACTCTGTCATCTGTTATGACCAGTGAGAACTCTCTTGTCTTGTAAAAAGGGTTTGTACATAACTTGTACATGGTTTCATTTTGTATTTTTCGCAGATTAAAAATTTATGTATTTGTGTTCTAAAACAAGGAGTGTTTCTTGTGTGTTTGTAGAAGCCTTGTGGCCATGTTGGGAGGGAGAGTGGTGAAGGGAAGGGAAGACGGGAATGCAAGGGTTGTTTTGTATCCCCTGAAGACCAAGTTCTGGACCCAATAGAAGACACGGGCTTGCCTTTCCAGCTTTAAGTGGTACCATCTTGCCCAGGCCAAGATAGCAATGGGCAGTAGCTGAAAGGAAAAGCTGCTACCCTTAGATATGGCACCCAAGAATCCCTCCAGAACACACACAGCCATTGTCTGCTCTGTTCTCCAGAGGATAAACCTGCTCCTTCGTAAGACATGATGCACTCCACTAGGCAGGTCTATAAAGAAAAGGGAACATTCAGACTGGCCCTTGAAAAGTTAGAATGTGTCTCTTCTCAGCCACCTGCTCCCAAGCTAGTTTCTCTTTCTTGTCATCTTCAAGAAAACTGTATTTAATTGATCAAACCTAGGTCGACTTGCTAAAGGTTTCACTTATATTGCCATAAGCAAACATCCACAGGGTGATGAATGGAGCTTTGCCTCAAGGCAAAAATGCATCTTAAAGACTAAACTGCAGCTTCAGCATCTGGTCAGTTTGAACTCATCCTGGTGTGGCTCTGTAGGGTAGGCACTGGAACACTAGGTCGGTTGGTTTGAACCACGTGGTCTGTAATTTGAATTCACCAGCTGCTCCTTGGACACCCTATACAGGGTCACAATGAGTCAGAACCTACTCAACCACACTTACCAACAGCAACAAACTATAACAGGAAAAGGAGCCAGAGAGTAGGACGAAACCTCCCAAGTTTTTATAACATTATAGGAGTCCTGGTGTGGCACTGTAGGCTGAGTGCCAAACAGCTAACTGCAAGGTTGGTGGTTCAAATTCACCAGCCTCTCCTCAGAAACGCTATACAGGGTGGTCATGAGTCAGAACCAACTTGACCACACATAACAAAGTGTCCATGGAAAGTACAAATAGTTTATGTGCACAGCTACCAATAGAAAGCCTGAAGATTCAAATCCATTCCCAGGTACCTTGGAAGAAAGGTCTGGTGATATACTTCTGAAAAAGCAGTCCTTTAAATCCTGTGGAGCACAGTTCTACTCTGACACACGTGGGTTTTCCATGACTCAGAATCTCCTCACTGACAACTGGAATTACTGATGTGTAGTGTATAATGTATAAATATTTGGTATTGGTGATATTCTAGAAATTATCTTATTCATTTATTTGCCAAATATTCATCAAATAGTTATTAAGTTCAAGGCCCTTGACTGCTTACTAGTGACACAGCACTTAGCAAGATCTTGACTCCTGTCCTCTAGTCTGGAGAGGGAGGGGGCATAAAATAAACAAGGTTAATGCACTGGGCTGCAGTGTCAGTGTGAGCAAGGTCGGCAGTTCAAGCTCACCAGCCGCTTCTTGGGAACACTATACAGGGTCGCTATGGGTTGGAACCGACTCGATGGCACTTAACAACAAGTTACGTATTGAAAATGGATCTCTGGTAGTATGTACAGCATGTTACGGGAGTCACACAAGAGGACACTTAGTCATTGAAGAATAATCCTCCAACTGGTTGGTACTTTTGATTGCAAACCTTCGTTCATCTAAGCCACTACCAGCACAAACCAGAACTTGTTCCCAGCGATCAGCGAAGCAGGTTTACCTGTCAAAATATGCCAATTCCTGACAGTCCATTGCACTCCAGTTTCTCAAGTTGCCTACTCCAATATTTGCTAACAAATCTGAATGTTGTTGGGAATGTAACCGCAGACCATATGGTCCCCATTAGTTAGGCAAACTCCACTGTCAAAGGCAGCTCCAAGAAAGAATCTGCATAAAGGATGAAGTATTAGGGAGAGAGCAACAGTGACAGATTAAGCAAATAAATGAGACAGTGAGTTACCAAAGAGCGGGCTTGGCAAAGCCACTGTGAGGAATGTGAAACTTATTTTTCTATTTGTTCAGAAAACAATATATGTGAATTTGTACTAAAATCTCCCTGTAGCAAAAATCTAAGTAGACTATTCACCAGAATCAATGTTAACTGCTTTGCAATGTCAGATAAGATAGATTCTGCCTGGGAGACGAACTGGGGGTAGCAGAACAGACTTTGCACTAAGGAAACAAAGCATGAAAAACATCAAAATGTAAATAAGGACTTGGTGCTATTTTAAATGCTAATGGCTCTGGCCTATGAGGGAAGAAAAAGGATCTTTTGTTTACTAACCTCTCACAGGCAGAGTCTGGAAACATAAGCACACAATCAGAGCTCTTTGGTCAGCAAGATTTCAAATGAAGGACAATGGAGGAAGGTAAGAGCTTGGAGCACCTTAGCTGCTCAGTATGGCAAGGCAGTGCCAAAGCCCTGATGACCTGCTTTTCCTATAGATCTAATGTGGGCTGGTGTAAATGGGTAACACACTCGGTTGCTAACCAAGAGGGTGGAGGTTCAGGTTCACCCAGAGGCACTTCAGAAAGAAGATTTGCAGATCTATTTCTAGAACTCAGCCACCAGAAACCCTTCAGAGCACAGTTCTCCTACACACACATGAGATAGTCATGAGCCGGAGCAACTGGACAGGTGCTACTCTTATGCACTGACAATCCCATTCTCCTTTCTTTTTGATGTGTCTTAATTATCTGATCCATAGTTAATTTGACAGATTTGGTTAAAAAACAAAAAATGAATGAAATCTAGTTTTATCCAGAGAAGCAGCAACACCAGAGATGGAGGCAGGGATGATGACATGGAGAGATAGAGCAGCTGAGGACTCCAGACTCATGGAAAGAGAAAGGCTGTGTGTTGGCAGCCAGGAGGCAGGCTTGCAAAATAATGTGCCCTTTGGTTGGTTGTTTAAATGATTCCTGAGTGTTTTTGTGTACATTAAAAAAAAAAAACAACACGCAAAACCAATGGGAGTAGAAGCAAACACCGTTGAATGATGATGCATGGAGAGGATTGTAATCATTGCAATGAAACGAAATACAATAGTATGAGTGTAAAACCTATGTTCTCCCATGTTATCTATCACTCAATTCACAATAGAAACTTTAAAAGAAACCCTAGTTTTTAAGAATTAAATTAGCAATCTCTTTCTAGTATTGGTATCTCATCAATTAAACATAATATTTAATTGTGCACTACATTAATCAGAACAAATATTTATACACATTTTGGACCAAGCTGGCAAGATGAAACTCAAGTGAGGACAGCAGGGCACAGATAGGGTAAGGACAGCCAGCGAGGCTTCAGTTTCAGCCTACCACAAAAAGAGGGACGCAAACACAACAGCAGTTAACTCAGCTAACTGAGAAGTACAGCTTGGTTCAGAGAGCTTTTAATGGAAATAATATAAATATCGATCAGCGGGGAATTAGTTAACTGATGTCTGAGCATCCTTTCAATGGAGACTTTGTTGTTATTGTTGTAAGATGCCAATGAGTCACTTCCGATTCATAGGGACCCTAGGCACAGAAGGAAAACACTGCCTGGGCCTGGGCCTGGGCCATTCTCACAATTGCTGCTGCACCCAGTGAAAAAGATCAATTACAGCTTTTGGGTAAATTCAGTCTGCCTTAGAATCTGTAAAGTTTCATTGGAACACAACCATGCCCATTCATTTATGTATTGTTGACAGCTGTGTTCCTGTGAATGGCAAGATTGAGTAGTTTTATGGACTATAAAGTAAAAAATATTGATAACCTACCAATTGGGAAGAAACTTTAGAGAACTATATGTTTGATTGTTGTTGTTGTTAAGTGCCACTGAGTCAGTCCTGACTCATAGAGACCCTGTAATGAGGTTGCGAAGGAGCAGCTGGTAAGTTTGAACCACTGGCCTTGTGGTACAAGCTGACTTTATAGTCAATTGTTTTTCACCAGGACTCCACATTTGGGTGAGGGTTTAGTATTCAGAATATCTAAAGAATTCATAAAACATATTAACAAAAAGACAAAAAGCTCACAAGGATGGGAAGAAAGAGATTAAAGAAGACTTAAATAAATGGAAATGTGTTCCATGTTCTGGAACTGGAAGATTTAATACTGTTCAGATCCCAATACCACCCAAAGCAATTTATAGTTGTAATATAATTCTGATCAAAATTGCAACAGCATTCTCTTCAGAAGTAGAAAAGCCAATCCTCTATATAGAATATCCAGACACCTCAGCTACCTAAAGCAACGTTGAAAGAGAAGAACACAGTAAGATAATTCACACATCCTGATTTTAAAATGCGGGATAGAGCACTGGACCACAAGGTCAGTTTGAACCACAGGTCGGTGGTTCAAACTCACCAGTCACTCCTTGGGAACCCTATACAGGGTCTCCTTGGCTCAGAACCGACTCAATAGCACTTAACAACAACTTAACAAAACCAATATACAGCTACAGTATAGTACATAGTATACAGTCTATGGGAAAGGCTACATAATATAACTGATATAAAAATAATATATACTAATTTTTAGAAATCAATAACATGAAATACATAGAATTAAGTCACCCAAAATCATCTATAGAAACCCTTTATGAACATTGTGGAAGAACTGCATGTTCTTCTTCTAGACGTGTGTCTATGCACAGACATGATTGCAAACACACCCACACAGATGCATTCTTACCTATTTTCCATATTCTACTGATGTCACTTCGCAATTAGCCATCGGTGTCTTCCCACAGCAAACAAAAACATAACTCTGCACCTATATTATCAATGACCATGGTATTTCATGGTATAGATGTTCCATGATTCCTTTCATCAGCTTCCTAATGATGGAGTCTCTAGATGGCTTCCGTAAATTGTACTTCAATAAGCATCCTTGAATATATACATCTTTGTTTACTTATTTCCTTGAGATAAATCCTTAGAAGTGTAATTATTTGGCCAAAGGGCATGCATTTCTTTAATCAGTTTTCTATAGGTATTTAGATTTTTAAAGTATTTTGACTACTACTAGCAAGCCATGTCTATGACCCTCCCACCCAGAATGAGTCGGAGCTTGTCTGATACAGGAAACTAAGCATGGTCAGGCATGATTAGTACTTGGATGGGAGAACACCTGGGAACACTGGGTGTCATAGATGTTTGGGAGTCCTGGTGTGGCACAGAAGGTTAATGTGCTGTACTACAAGGGGGTTTGAACCATAAGGCCAGCAGTTCAAGTTCACCAGCTGTTCCTTGGAAACCCTATGCAGGGTTGCTATGATTAGGAACCAACTTGATGGCACTTACCAACAACAAAGCAAGCTGTGGACTCTTTGTGTGGCAGTAGTTGGATAAGCACTGGACTGAAAGGTCAGCTTGAACTATAAGGTCAGTGGTTTGAAGTCACCAACCACTCTTCAAAAACCTTTTATAGGATTGCTAGGAGTCAGAACTGACTCTATAGCATTTAATAACAACATATAGCTACGGTAATCAAAAGAGTATGGTGGTGATATATCAGACACACACCAATGGAAGAGAATTGAGAGTTCATAAATTAACCTACAATTGATTCTTTACAAAGGTGTTTTGTCCAATAGGGAAAGGGGTATCTTTTCAATAAGTGGTGCTGGGAAAATTGGGCTCCACATGAAGAAAAATAAAACAGGGTCCTTGTTTCACACCATACAAGGAAACAAAAACAAAAAACAAAAACACAAAATGGATTGAAGACCTAAGTGTACAAACTAAAACCAGAAAATTCTTGGAAGAACAAACAGAGGTAACACTGTCAGGCCTAGCTTTCAACAATATATGTTGTATAGCAACAAAAGCACAAACAGCAAATGACAAAATAAATTAATGGGGTCTCATAAAATTTAAAACATTTGTTCATCAAACGACTTTATTAAAAAAGGCAAAAAGACAAGCTACCAACTGGGAAAATATCTTTGGAAACGATATACATGCAACAAGAATCCAATAGCCACAATACACAGAAAACTTCTAAAAACTCAGCAACAAAAAGACAAATAATGGAATCCTAGAAAGGTCAAAGGAACTGGATAAACATTTCACCACAGAGGACACTCAAATGGCCACAGAATACATGAAAAGATTCTCCGTACCATTAGCCATCAGAGTTTCAAATCAAAACCACCGTTAGATACCATTACACTCACCGTAGGATGGCTAAGATTAAAATAAATAATCACAACAAAATAACACATGTTCATGAGGATTTGGGGAAATTTGATCCCTTTGCTGGCACAAAAGCAAAAGGGTACTGTCATTGTGGAAAACAGTGAGGCGATTCCTTAAAACACTCAAAACAGAATTTCTATCTGAGTCAGGCATTCCATTCCTAGGTGTTTACTCAAAAGACAGCCAGTGAACATCAGTCTCTATAACTCTGAGCCCAGAAGCACTAGGTGATACTTGGCTACCGCTATCAAATGCTGTGAAAGGGATCGCATTAGAAGGTCCCAGATAGAGGGGTAGATAATGTGGAACAAAACTCAGAATTATGAAGAAGGCCAGGCTTACTGGTCAGAAAGAGATAAGAGAGGAACTCATTTTAGGTCTGGAATGGAACTCAACGTTCTGGCCCAATTTTTAGCCAAGTGGTACATAGGTGTATAGGTAGGACATCAACACTAATAAGGTAAGCTCACAGAGGAATGGTCAGCCATTCAAGATCAAAAGGGCAACATCTATCTAAGGACAAAGATGAAAAGGGCGGGAAAGAGGGTGAAACAGATAAAAGAACCACATTGCAATTTTTGAGATGAAACACAGTGCTGATTTGTTGAATGCAAACTGATTGATGATCTTGTCTGTCAACCTTTACTCAATTCACAATAAAAAGTTTCACAAAGTAAAAATAAAAAACAGGAAAAGAGAAGAAGTCTAGAGATAGGACATACACAGGGCTGATTGATGCAGCTGCTCAATGTTGATACGATTTTCTGCTTTGCTGTCTTCAGCATATTGGCAATGTCTTCACTCACAGCCAAAGCATGGTTACAATTATCTTAAGAGTTACAAACAGATACAACTATGTTCTATGCAAAAGAAGAGTGTTTTCTCTCATGTAACTGGTTTTATTATAGAGGAAACATTTTCAGAGGCACTCAGCATACGTCCTGTCACGTCCTATTAGCTAAATCCATGATAACAGACAAAGTAATCACCAGAAAATGATAATGACTCCAGGTTTGACTTGGACTTTGAGCGATCATAATTTACCATATTAGTCTAGGGGTGAGGGCTGCTTTCTCTATTACATGGTGAAGGATTAATCAAACGAGAAAGAGAATGGTTGAAGGCAAGACCACCCAAAACTGTGCCAGTCTGAGAGTTGACCTAGATTTTCATTCACTTATTCACATTCATTGAGTTCTTGAATATATCAGAGGACAGAACTGATGTCAAATGATAATCACTAGTGGGCTTAAAACTAGAATACATCCATTCCAAAATTTCAGAATATAAAATCCTACACAAAACAAGTGGGCCTTTAAAAAAAAAAAAATTCTGAACAAAGTTAAGCATATTTTCATAATTTTATTACTAATATTTTCCATTTACATTTTTCTTATGACCTTACTACAGAATTTCAAATGATCTGTTTAAATTGTTAATTTAATTTCTCTTTATAACTTCAAAATTAGCACATGTTCACCACAAACACCGAAAAGATAAAAAATGAATCTCCTCACACCTCTTCTATGCTCTCAACTTCCCAAGCTGAGAAACCAACGCTAACATACAAAAACATCTGAAAATTTATGGAGAAAATTTTAACAGTAGTTTTGACAAACAAAAGAAAAAGAAACATACTATAACCATGAACCTGTGATTTACTTTTCTAAATTAAAAAAAAATATATTTACATATACACGCACACA
>NW_006408538.1:22634707-22636081 GCF_000296735.1 Chrysochloris asiatica | reverse complement strand
ATGACATTCAGGGTTTTGTCTACATTTTTTCCCCAATACTTAAAGATCCTTTTCTCTCTGATAAAGCACATTTGATGCTCCCTTGAGGGGAGAAGTGTGAGAGAGTAGGTAGAATCAAGATCAGGTAAAAGATTAGTGTTTTAAGGTTTGTGATATACAGATTATACTTTTTTGTCGGTCACTGAAACCCAAACAACTCTTGAATATGTCAGAGGATAGAACTGATGTTCAATGATAGTCACTAGTGGGCTTAAAACTAGATTGTCGCCATTCCAAACTTTCAAAACATAAACACCCACAGAAAGCAAATTGTGTCATGAAAGATTAACAAACATATTAAGCAACAAAAATGAAGCAATTATCAGACACGATGAAGGCAACTCTAAGACTAAATATTATATGAAAAAATTAAAAATGTGCAAACTTATTATTATTTTTAAAGTCCTATGGTGTGGTTAATGCATTGGACTGCAAAATCACTTTGAACAAAGGTTGGCCATTCAAGCACACCAGCTGCTCCTAGGAAATCCTATACAGGGTCGCTATGGGTCAGAATCAACTCAATGACACTTAACAACAACAAAAACAACAAACATGGTGGCAAAATAAAACCCCAAATTATGCTATATAAAATGCTAACAACAAAAGAAAGACAGAATCGCTTAATGTAAAACATGTGCAATGGCATACTGAGCAACTGGAAATTCAAAAGAAAAATACAAGACACTAAAGGAGCTCTGGTAGCGTAGTGGTTACGAATCAGGTTGCAAACCTCAAGGTCAGCAGTTCAAAACTACCAGCTGTTCTGCGGAAGACAGATGAGGCGTTCTGCTCCCGTAAAGATTTACAGCCTTGGAAACCCTGTACAGGGTCGCTGTGAGTCAGAACAATTCCATGGCACATAACAACAACAAAGTCTTAATATCAGACAAGGTTAACATCATTACATGAGAAAAAACAAGGCACTTTGAATGATAATGATACGCTTCAGAGAGGTCTAACAGTCACAGGTATCAAATCCAAAAATCACATCTCCAAATTTTATAAAACATGATACATGAAATGCAGGGAGAAATACTTATAAACTAATTAGTAGTTGGAGACATTAATTTGTGCCTCTTATTCCATGAAATATCAACTGAAAATAAGTAAGGCTACAAAAATTAATCAACATAATTTATAATGTAGACTCTATATGTAAGCTTCATGTAGATGCATATATGTTATTATATGTACATGTATATTACTGTTGTTCTTAGGTGTTCTGAGTCAGTTCTACCTCATAGCAAGCCTATGCACAACAGAACAAAACACTGTCTGGTCCAACACGGCCTCACAGTCGTTCTTGAGCCCACTGCTACAGTGACGGTGTCA
>NW_006408538.1:22631726-22633037 GCF_000296735.1 Chrysochloris asiatica | reverse complement strand
TTCCAACACATATTGGTTTGTTCTTCTGGCAGTCCATGGTACTTTCAATGTTCTTCTACAACACCATGACTTAAATGCATAAATTTTTCTATGGTCTTACATAATCACTGTCCAACTTTCACAAGTATATGAGATTATTGAATATACCACGGCTTGGGTGTGTCAGGCACACCTTAGCCCTCACACTGACATCATTGCTCTCGAACACTTTAAAGAGGACTTATGCAGCAGATTTTCCTAGTGCAATACACCATTTGATTTCTTGATTGTCGCTTCCGTGACACCTTCAATCTTTTCTCCATTTATATGGATGTTGTTTATTGGTCCAGTGTGAGGATTTTTCTTTTCTTTAAATAGAGGTGCAACCCATACCAAAAGCTGTGGTCTTTGATCTTCATCAGTAAATATTTTAAGTCCTCGTCGCTTCCAGCAAGCAAGGTTGTATCATCTGCATATTGCAGGTTGTTAATGAGTCTTCCTTCAGTCCTGACGCCATGTTTTTCTTCATATAATCTAGCTTCTCGGATTATTTGCTCAGTGTACAGATTGAAAAGAGTAAGGTGAAAGAATACAAACTGATGCACATCTTCCCTAATTTTAAACCACTCAGTGTTTCCTTGATCTGTTGTAAGGACTGCCTCTTGGACTACGTGCAGGTTCCTCAAGAGCACAATTAATTTTCCAGAATACGCATTTTCTGCAATGTTGTCCATCACTTGTCATGATCCACACAGTCAAAAGCCTTTGCACATTCAATAAAGCACAGGCAAACGTCCTAATGGCATGCTCTGCTTTCAGCCAAGATCCATCTGACATCAGCAATGGTATCCATCATTCCATGTCCTCTTCTGAATCTGACTTGACCCTCTAGTAGTCCTCTGTCAATGTATGGTTGCAACCATTTTAAAATTATCTTTAGCACAATTTTACTTGCATGTAATATCAATGATCTTGTCTGACGGTTCCACATTCTGTTGTGCCACCTCTCTGGAATAGTCACACACATGGCTCTCTTCCAGTCAGTTGACCAGGTAGCTGTCTTGCAAATTTCTTGGCCTAGGTGAGTGAGTGCCTCCAGTGCTGCTATAGTTTTTTGAACGGTTTCAGTTTGTATCCTAGCAATTTCTGGAGCCTTGTTCTTTGCCAATGCCTTCAATGCATCTTGGACTTTTTCCTTCATTATCATTGGCTCTTGATCTATGCTACCTCTTGAAATGTTTGAACATCGACCGTTTCTTCTTGGCACAGTGGCTCTGTGTATTCTGTTCCATCTTCTTTTGATGGTTTCTGCATCATTCAATATTTTGTCCA
>NW_006408538.1:22616739-22630421 GCF_000296735.1 Chrysochloris asiatica | reverse complement strand
GTTTAATTACTCACTATTCTGGTGTTATCTGACAGTGTTCCACTGCTATTCATAAGGTTTTCAGTGAGTAAATATTCAGAAGTAGTCTGTTGTTCCTGCCTAGTCTGTGTGTCTTTGTCTGCAAGTTCAGCTGAAACCTGTCCAACATAGGTGACCCTGCTGGTATTTTAAATACCAGTGGCATAGTTTCCAGAATCACAGCAACAGGCAAGCCATCAAAGCATGACAAACTGAGAGACCAGTGGTGGAACAGAGAGCACATTCCCTTTTCATATATCCCTGAAGATAATAACTTCCCCAAACAGAAACTATAACTAGTACTTAGTATGAGAAAATCATTACTGTTGTTGTTACATGCTTCTTAGTTGCTTAGGATTCATAGCAACCCAGTATAGGGTTTCTGAGGAATGGCTGGTGGGTTTGAACTACCAACCTTGCCATTTAAACCTAGCTTTCAGTCTAGTGAGAAAATTAGTAACTACTAAATCCACACCAAAGCCCAACTAGATAGAATCCCAGCTCATGGAGCCCTTGAATGGAGCCCTTGAATGAAAACACTCCCAGTTCTGTACCATCTACGTAATTGTGGCCATTTCAGCCCATTGTTGCAGCTACGGTGTCAGTTCATCTTGTCGAGTGTCTTCCTGGAAATTAAATGGTTTATTTTAAAGCAATAAACAAAACCCAAATTAGAGATTATCTAGGAAGATGATCACAAATGAGAACCTATGGAAAACCACTAAAACATTTTTAAACTTACAAAGAAATGCTTAATAAAAATACACTAAAGGTTATTAGTCATCAGAGAACTATGAATGGAAATACCCACCAGCTGGCTAAAATTACAAAGGCAGACAATATCAAGCATGAGGAGGACTTTGGACCATTGGAGATAGAACCCCACTCGGTTGTCAGTCTGTTGCACTCTGGTGGTTTGTGAGCTACTGTGACCCTGGAAGCCATGCCATGGGCATTTTCAACACTGGTGGACACCCCTGGTGGACAGGCTTCAGGAGAGCTTCCAGACTAGGACAGGCTCGGAAGGAGTGGCAGACAGTTTCTGAATAGTCACTGAAAACATGAAGAATATCAGCAGAATAATCAGACAAGTGTCTGAGAATTATGCCAAAATGCAAGTCCCTCATACTGGAAGGCACCACAAATATGGCTGGAGAGGAGGAGCTGCCCGCTCTCATTAAGAGTTGGCCTTCAGAGATGATGACGTGGAGCGATGGAGCAGCTGGAGACTTTAGATCCAAAGAGGGAGAGCGGCTGTGTGCTGAAGACCTGGGGGGTATGGGGGAAGGACTGCATGGATGGGATTGTAACCATGGCAATGAGACGATATACGATAGAATGAATGTAAAACTAATGTTCTCCCATGTAAACTATTACATAATTCACAATAAAACATTTAAGAAAAAAAAAAAGAGTTGGCCTTAATGATGTAGATGGACCAAACCTTTCAGGATCTTTAATCACTGATGGGGCATAACCCCAAATGGGCAGAAACAGCTGTAAATACCTACTAATGATCAGAATGTGGAATGCATGACATATGCATGAATATAGGAACATTGGAATTCATCAAAAATGAAATGGAATGCATAAAGGTCAATATCGTAAGCATTGTTGTTGTTGTTAAGTGCTGTTGAGTCAGTTCCAACTCATAGTGTGTAGGATTTCTAAGCAGTGGCTAGTGACTTGAACTGCCAACCTGTGATTCAAACCGATCTTGCAGTCCAGCACATTAACCTGCAGCACCACACCAGAACTCCAGCCTAAGCATTAGTGAACTGAAATTTACAGTATTAGACATTTTGAATCAGACTATCATTTGATTTACTATGCTGAAAAGAACAAATTAAAGAATGTTGTCATATTCATTGTCCAAAAGAACATTTCAAGACCTATCTTGAAATATAATGTTGTTTGTGAGAGGATAACATCCATATACCTCCAAGGAAGACCAGGTAATAGTTCTATAATTCAAATTGACACACTAACCATAAAGCCAACTTTTTCAATCTGAAAGTGATCAAATCTGCAACCCAGATGTATTGCTGATTACGAGTGATTGGAGTAGGACAATTGGGAACAAACAGGAAAGTTTGGTATTGCCTTGGTCATAGATAAGATGCTGGAGATTGAATAATAGAAGTTCGCAAGACTGATAACTTATTCATTACAAATATCTTTTATCAACAATATAAATGGCAACTATACATAAGAACCTCAGATAGAATACACAGGCATCAAATGGACCAAACATGTGGGAAGAGATGATGGAGAAGCTTAATGCCATTAGTCAAAACAAAGTCAGGGGCTGAATGTGGACCAAGACTTTATATTGCACATATGCAAGTTCAGGGTGAAGCTGAAGAAAATTAAAATAAATCCATGAGAGCCAAAGCATGACTTCGAGTATGTTCTAGCTGAATTTAGAGATCACCTCAAGAACAGTATTAGACACTAATGACTGAAGATTAGAGGAATTGTGAAATGGCGTCAAGAACATCATATATGAAGAAAGCAGATCACTAAAAAAACAGGACAGAAAGAAAGGACCAATGTGGATTTCAGAAAAGACCTTGAAACTTGTTCTTCAATATAGAGACGCTAAAGTGACAGCTAGAAATGAGGAAGTCAAAGAGCTGAACACAAAATGTCAAAGGGTAGCTTGAGTCAACCAAGTAAAGTGTTTACCCAAAAGGGAAGAACACAATCAGTCTTTCTTAAGCTGAAAAGAACTGAAGAAAAGATTGAAGCTTCAACTTGCAATATTGAAGGATTATAGGCAAAACAAGGGAGTACTGGTGTGGTGCTGTAGGATAAGCAATGGACTGCTAACTGCAAGGTCAGCAGTTCAAACCCACCAGCCTATGAGTCAGAATCAAGTTGATGGTACTTCACAGTAAAAACAATGGACACAGTGATGTAAGAAGCATCAAATAAAGATTGTTGTTAAGAGCCACTGATTGATTCCAACTCTTAGTGACTCTGTGTAGGGTTTCCAAGATGCAGCTGGTAAGTTTGAACTGCAGATTGTGCTGTCCAGTGCTTATCCTACAGTGTCACAACCAGGAATCCCAAAAGAAGAAAAGGAGGCAGTTAAAAAGAAAAGGAAAGGGGACAAAAAAAAGAGAGGAATCACTTTTGGGGGGTCTGTTTTAAATTTTTTTATTTTTAATATACTAGAAGGGAAGCAATACATAAATTGTTTTCTCATTCAGACAAACCATTGGGAACTTTTCTGCAAATGAAAAAGGGGAAGGGAAGATGTGGTGAAGAAAGGAGAAAGAGGGGGGAAATATTTGAAAACAGATAATAGTGACCTGGAAAATGTGGCTGATGCAGCTGGATTGTATAAGAAAAATGGTTGAAATGGCAAATACTTGGCTATTTAGTATTTCATTTTGTTATGCAAAGCATTGTTATGAGTTGAAAATGACTTGGTGTGGCCCTGTGGGTTAAATGCACTGGATTGCATAACAATTTGAACTGCAAGGTCGGTGGTTCAAGCTCACCAGTTTCTCCTTGGAAACCCTATACATGATCACTATGAGTCGGAACCCACTTGACAGCACTTAACAACAACAACAATTTTACAGACAAATTGCTATGAGTGGCGCTGTAGGACCAGCACTGGATTGTGAACCACAAGGTTGGTGGTTCAAAGCCACCAATTGTTCCTCGGAAACACTGTACAGGATTTCTATGAGTCAGAATCGATTCGACGGCACTTAACAATAAGAGCAAATGTTATGGTGACCGAGGTATGCTACAAAATTATACATGGGTGTGGGAAGTGAGTAAAAGAGCATCTGAAACAAGATTGGCCATGAATGGATGATTTTTGAAAGTGGGTGATGGATATATTCAATCATTATATTACTAATTTTTGTATGTTCCAAATTATCAATAAGAAGGTTTGAACATTTTTTGACATTATCAAATTTTGGTCAGGATTTGGAGCAACTAGTATTCCCACACTGAACACATAAAATTTTGTCTGACCGGGGGCAGGCTTGCAGGGTATACCCTTTGGTTGGTTGATGATGCATGGAGGGGATTGTAACCATGGCAATGAAATGATATACAATAGGATGAATGTAAAGCTAATGTTCTCCCATGTAAACGATCACATAATTCACAATAATACATTAAAAAAATTTTTTTGTCTGATCTTGAAAGCTAATCCGGGTCAGGACTGGTTTGTACTTGGATGTGAGACCCTGTGGAAATACTGGGTGTTGTGGGTTTTGAGTCCTGATGTGGTGCTTTTAGATAAGCACTGGACTGGTAACCACCAAGTCAGCAGTTCAAACCCACCAGCCACTATTGGAAACCCTACATAGGTCACTATAAGTCAGAATTGTCTTGACAGCACACAACAACAACAATGCAACAAGCCTTCTTCTGGACTGCTGGTAAAAGGAGAAATACAACAGTGACTAGTGAGTTTGAAGATGTGTATAGTCTACTGTCAAACAATCTCACATCTACATGCACAAAGGAACTGTCACAGTGTGCACAAGATCAACACAATTTCATAGCAGCACAGTTTTTTTATGGGTGGAAACAATAAGGAAGCAACCTAGATAGATGTCCATCAAGAGGAGAATAAATAAATAGATTGTGGTATATTCTTCAAATGTATTTCAATCAAGTTGTTGTTGTTGTTTAGTGCCCTCAAGTCAGTTCGGACTCATATCGACCATATATATGGTTCCCAAGGAGCAGCTGGTGAGTCTGAACCACAAACTTTGTGAGTCAAACTGACCTTGTGGTCTAGTGCTTTATCCCACAGTGCCACACCGGGACTCCAATAGAGTAGTAAAGATTTATGAAACATAACGACATTAATCAACGCTAGTGATGCTCACCAGTACAATTATGAGGTAGAACAAAATGAAAAAAGTTTAGGAGAATCCATTATACGTAAAGTTTTAAAAATATTTTTTAAATGGTATAGCCACACCTATAAGAAGAATCTCAAGTACAGTAAAGCATGCACAAGACTGAAAGGTTTCAAATTCTGGGCAGTGGGTACTTGTTGGGAGTGGATAAACCTGCTCTATGTTCATTCACAAATGTATAAATTAAATTACTACGCTGGGTTTTACACACGCTATGTGGGTATTATTTTTGTGTATTTTATTATCACTTTGTACGACTGGAGTTTCACAATTTAAAATTACCAAAATGTATGCAAGAACGAAATAAAAGGTATGAGCAAGGTACAGTTCAAACAGAAAAGGCAGAGCACAGACACAACCTGGGGACTCCCAGCAAACTCTCTGCTGGTAGTTGTGCTTATCAGCCATCCCGTCAGACCCTGGTTCATGGTGACCCCATGCACAACAGAAGGCGCCACCTCCAGGATCAGTGGTGGGTCAGACTGCTGTGATCCAGTGGGTTTTCAAGGACTGAGATTTGGAAGTCAATCACCAGGACTTTCTTTCTAGTCCATCTTAATCTGAAGTTCTGCTGAAACCCAGTCAGTCTCCTCCAGAAGCTAAGCCCCTACGAAGGGATGGGTTGTAGTTACTTCAAAGCAGCATCAGTTAGTGACCAAACTCAGGGCTCCCACGTGGTTGCTGCTGCTACTGAGTATCATCGAGTCAATTCTGACTCACAGTGACCAATAAAGGGTTTCTGAGGCTCTAAATCTTTACGCGAGCAAAATGTCTCCTCTTTCTCCTGCAAAGTGCCTAGTGGGCTCAAACCACTGACCTTGTTGTTCACCGTCCAGTGTTTATCTTACAGTACCAACCAGAATTCTACCCCTGAACCCTCATGTTCTCATAACTCCACAGTAAGGAAGAATTTGTACTGATTCTTTAAAATATCAAACTGGAATGAATTTATTTTTCTAAGACACAGAAACAGAAAGAATGTTCAAAGTAAGAGCACTTGTGTTTTTTCAGACCTGCACATCAAATCTGCCAACTGTCTGATTTTGTACGGTCTGTGAGTAAAACAAAAACTGAGGTTTTTCACTTGCTTAATGCTTTATTTCAATGAGTACACGCATAATAGCTTTGCTTCTGTCCACTGAACCCACTAAGCCTAACTTATTTACTATGTGGCCCTATAAGAAAAACAGGTGCTGACCAATAACATTTCTAGGAGCCCTGGTTAATACAAACCCCTTTCTCTACAGGAGAAAGATGGATCAGTCAGCTTCTATTAAAATAGAGGACTGGGGACACCTGTGGGACAGTTCCTTGTGCTATAGGGTTGCTATTAACATAAATCAACACAAGGGCATACAACAAAGAATTTAAATGTTTGTTTCTCGGTGTGGCTCTTGGAGGAAACAAACCTATTTGAGTCATAAACGTTTTTATGTACTCAGCACAGCAAATTAATGTGCCAAAGAAAAGAAATACAACTAAAATTACCTTAACCTAAAGGGTTGATTTATTTGCTGGAGTCTGAAAAATCCAGTGAACCACATTCAGGCACAGCAGGATCCAGGTGCTCCAATGGTCTCATAAAAAGCTGTCTGTGGGTCCTTCAGCTTTGCTTTCTCCTGTGTCAGAGAGTCATTCTCAGGCAGACTCTTACACTCTGATAGAAAAGGTGAGCAACTGCAGTCCCAGGCTTAGAATTAACTAACAACCATTACCGTGAAAATTCCTTATCTTGGCTTAAATTACGTGTTCTACCTGGATCAGACGACATCCACCTGGATGAAAAGCATGGACCACAAATGTAGGAAAAGTGCTTTCCTAAGAAGCAGATCACAATGCTGCTGCCACAGATGAAAAGATCGATAAGTTGTTATTGGTAAGTGCTGTTGGGTCAGTTCTGACCCACAGTGACCCTGTATAGGGTTTCTGAGGAGAGGCTGGTGGGTTTGAACCACTCATCTTGGAATTTTTTCCTACATTGTTACACTAGGGATAAACCATCAGATGTTCCATATAAACACTATGGCAAATATTATTTGTGTTTGTTGCTATTGTTGTTAAGTGCTGCCAAGTCAGTTCTGACCCATAGTGACCCTGTATATGGTTTCCAAGGAGTGGCTGGTAAGCTTGAATCACCGACCTTGCAGTTCAAACTGACCGTGCAGTCCAGCCATTAACCCATAGCACCACACTAAGACAATATTTCACCTCCACACTTACTACTACTACTGTCTTGAGATGCCAAGACTGATGATAAACTGAGTTGCCTCCACTCTTGGGTGTAATCAATTTTCCTTTACTTCCTATGGAGTCTGCATGTCTTTCAGAGAGCATAAGCAGTTGAATTATGGCTTATAGTCTGAATTCAAATTTCTCCTCTCCTTGTATTTCAATGACCATTTTTGTTTCCTTTTTTTGGTTTCTCAATAACACTTTTGAAAATTCATTTATTCAGCAATCTCTTTTTCTATCCATATTAGAAATTAGTGGGAATCATGGAACATGCATACAACCAACAGCATACAGGTTGAATAAGTATCGTGAAAGAGTATAAACCTGTCGCACACCTTTCCTAATATTCAACCATTCAGTGTTCCTGTGTTTTGTTTGAACAACTGCCTCTTGGTCTATGTACAGATTCCTCATGAGCACAATTAAGTGTTCCAGAAAACTCAAAAACAAGTACCATGGGATAAAGCTCAGTGTAAACCTCAGCAGGATCAACCCCATCTACTCAAATTCATCACTGCTCACACCATGCCACTTCTTCCCAGTATAGATGATTGATTCCCCACACCCCATTTCATACAACAGCCAGGGTAGCAACTGGGTGAGTAAGGTGGTTAAGAGAACATTCTGTGCAGTCAGGCTACCTGGATTTGAATCCTGGGCTACCTGAGTAATCATTAGCTGTACAATCTCTGCTCCACCTTATTCCTCAGTTTCCCTATTTGGAAAACGGGGTGATAGCATTAATAGTTCTGACTTTTGAATGAGTTAATATTTGTAGATGTGCTTAAGATAATGCCTGACACACTCAAAGGACAGTGGGGGGTGGGGTGGGGGAGGTTCTGGTGCTGCAGAGTTGGTTCCAACTGATAGTGATTCTATACAGACAGGTTTTCTGAAGCTGTAAATCTTTACAGGAGCAGAAAGCCTCATTGTTCACTTGTGGAGTAGCTGGTAGATTCAAACTGACCTGGTGGTTAGCAACCCAGTTCGTAACCCATCACACTATCAGGGCTCCTATATAAGTCCTGGTGTGGCGCTGTGTGTTAATGCACCAGACTGCAAAGCCATTTGAACTGCAAGGTCAGTGGTTCAAGCTCACCAGCTGCTCCTTGGAGACCCTATACAGGGTTGCTATGGGTCGGAACCAACTCAACAGCACTTAACAACAACAACAACAACAACAACATGTAAGTACAGTATGTGTTGTCAAAGTGATAGTCCACCAAATTCTTAGTCTTCTTTTAGCATATCTGTTTAGTTTCTAAGATATCAGATCTACATTCTCCATATCAATAAAGGGAAACTGTCAAGCATAATGACAGGGCTAAGGAGAAACTCAGCAAAAAAAAAAAAAAAAAAAAGAAGACCAATCAAATGACTTCTACATAGGTCATCCCAGGAAAGGCTGCTTTCAAGACTGGATGAAACCATAAAACCAGCATGTGAAACTTCATCCCTCATTCACAGAAATGGAGACAGAACCCAGAAGAGAAAACAGAAAACTCTAGTCAGAGTACTAAAAGCTTCAGTTCATTGAAAAGAGAGAAAATCAGACAGAAGTCCCTGGTTGAGACACTCCTGGAAGGAGATAGTTGATTTTTTTATCAGATGTGTCACTTGGTAAAATAATTGCTAGGAGCAATGGTTCAACAGCAGGCTGCTCAGAGGACAATTTATCCACATCTGTTCTACTTTCAACTTCCAAACACCCACTGCCTCATGGATCACATCAAAACGACACCACTGTGGTTAACGACAACGGTCTAATGCAACTCACAGAAGTCAAGTGATTTCTCAAGATAGGCAACGAAACCTCCTGAAGAAGCCAGGCTCTGTGCACATTCTCACCCCCTGCTTCATTCAAGGTGAGGAAGATGGAAGTTGCTTGCAGAGTTTTGCACCTTTAAGATAAATTGCAATCTGAAGTGGGCAGTGGAGGGAGATATGGAAGGATAAATCCTTAAGGTTACAGAACGAGAAAAGTCTCTGGTTCCCCCAATAATGGATCCCTCTAGTCGAGACCAGGAGTCCTCGTGTGGCACTGTGGGATAAAGCACTGAACCGCAAGGTCAGTTTGAACCACAAGGTCAGCTGTTCAAATTGACCAGTTACTCCGTGGAAGCCCTATACAGGGTCGCTATGAGTTGGAACCAACTGGATGGCACTTAACAATGACAACAAGTGATGACCAGATCTTTTTGTGATATCAGGAATAATAACATGAATAATTGTGGGTAAGAGGTCAAGGGACTTCCAAAATCTTTTACTCTCATTCCACATCAGTAACTTACTTGTAGCACCCACCTTAGTCTGACCATGTCCTCTAACTATCCTGTTATCCATTACAGGAGGCTGACACTTCATAGAACCCTTAAATCCTTTTACCCCCAGGTGAAGTAATCCCTAATGCAGCATCACTTCCATTCTACTTGCATGGTAAGTGAGTTTAAAATATGGATTTCACTCTCTTAGACCTCTCAGTTTCATCTGTTTTGTGACTTTTATTTATGTGCCCTTCAAATGTCATGGTTCTGATATCCACACACCCTTTTCTTTGATTCTAACTCCAATCTGGTTATCAAGACTGTGTATCCAGTCTCTTCCGGTAAGCGGCTGGAGGTAATCTCACAAAATGGTTCGCTACTCAGTTGTTCCAGAAAATCCCATAAAAGCATGCAAACCCAGAAGTTCAAATCACCAGGTCCATTTTAAGAACACCTGTGAGACTGCCCAGGCCATCAAGGGTATGCATATCCGGAAAGCCACCAAGAATTTTGTGTCACTTTGTATTAAGATGTCACTTTGCAGAAGCAATGTGTACTCTTCTGACATTACAATGGTGGTGTTGGTAGGTGCACCCAGGCCAAACAGTGGGGTTGGACACAGGGTCGGTGGCCCAAAAAGAGTGTTGAATTTTGGCCCAGGATCAGACATTGTTTCATTTTGTTGTGCGTAGGGTCGCTATGAGTAGGTTCTGACTCGATGGCACCTAACAAAAACAACAACAACAGCAGAGTCCTGGTGTGGCGCTTTGGGTTAATACGCCAGACTGCAAAGCCATTTGAACTGCAAGGTCAGTAGTTCAAGCTCACCAGCTGCGTCTTGGAAACCCTATACAGGGTCACTATGGGTCAGAACTGACTCGACGGCACTTAACAACAACTGAGAATTAGAGACATCAATCTCCTGCTTACAAACTTCTCTTAAGTTATTTATTTTAAAAGCTTGCAAATCAAAAGGCTTTTTTCCCTTGTAACATTGTTCTTTGAACATTGGATGCCACTTGGGAGAAAGCAAATAGATAGGGGAAAAAATTCAAGAGAAAGGCTCAGCAAGTATTTCAAGACATCTCAAACACATACAGAAAGTGGAAGAAAAATAGCTTTTCCTTCATTATTAAGGATAAAATTCCATAAAATTGGCATGTCCTTAGCAGCGTTAGAGTCTTAATAAAAATTAGATATTAGTTTCTTTCCCACAGTTTCTCCTATCTTCCTGACCAATTATCTTTGGATTTTCCTCATGTACTATTTTGCTGGAGTACTGGTGTGGTGCTGTGGGTTTATGTGCTGGAATGCAAGATTGGTTTGAACTACAAGGTCAGAGATTCAAGCTTACCAGCCGCTCCTCAGAAACCCTATACAGGGTCATTACAAGTCAGAACTGACTCGATGGTGCTTAGCAACAAGTATTTGGCTAAGCCTTCTTAAAACCTAATTGTTCCTAAAGGTTCTATATTTATATCTCAATACTTTTACTTTTTATAATCCTTCTGAACACTCTACAGATACCTCACACTCATCATGTCCAGAATAGAACCAAGATTATCTCCCCAAATCTCTCTTGTTCAAGTTTCCCTATGCCAGTAATTTTTGTTGTTGTTGTTTTTGTTAAGTGCTGTTGACTCATAGCGACCCTGTATAGGGTTTCCAAGGAGCAGCTGGTGAGTTTGAATTGCCAACCTTGTGATTCAAACCAACCATTTGGTCCAGTGCACAATGATCACAATTTTTCTAAGAGAGAAATCTAAGCATCAGTCTTGTATATTTCACTCAGTCATGTCTAATTAGTTCTGGGTTAAACTTCCCTGTGTCTTTATCTGTCTTCTGTCAATTTCCCTTTTCTGGTATGTTTCTCTTCCTTTCTTGTATATCACCCTTCTGTTACCCAAGTTAACATGTGTCTACCCTCTAGCCAGTGAACTTCCCAAAGTAATCTATAGATACAAGGGCTAAATGAAGTTGAGGTAAATAGTGATATGTATACAACCTTGGGACAACACTATTCTGTGAATAGATACATGGACAGGGAAATATGCTGAATGGGTATGGGAGGAAGAGTGGGGCTCAACTCATTTTTTTATATTGATCTTATACCCTGTGACTTTGCTGAATCTTCCAATGAGTTCCAATAATTTTCTTGCTGAATCTTTGGGGTTTTTTATGTATAGGATCATATCATCTGCAAATAGATTTTTACTCCTTCTTTGGAGATTTGGATGCTTCTAATTCCTTTATCTTGCCTTATAGCTCTGGCTAATACTTCCAACACAATATTGAATAGTTCCTTTTTACAAAAGAAATGCTTTCAGTGTCTTTCCATTAAGAGTAATCCTGGCTCTTGGATTTGTATATATGCTCTTATATGAGAAATTTCTCTTTAGTTCCTACTTTGATGAGTGTTTTCAATCAAGAATGAATGTTGGAATTTGTCAAACCTTTTATGCATTGATCAATATAATCATGTGGTTCTTTTCCTCTTTTTTATTTATATGGTTAATTATGTTGATTGTTTTTCTAATACTGAACCATTCTTGCATCCCTGGAATGAATCCCAGTTGGTCATATTATTATTTTTTTTTGATATGTTGTTGAATTCTCATAGTTAGGATTGTATTAAGAATTTTTGCCTTTTTGTTCATGAAGGATATTGGTCTATAATTGTTTTTCATTTTTTAGTGATGTGCTTGCCTGATTTCGGTGTGAGGGTTAAGCTCGCTTCATAAAATGTATTTGGAAGCTTTCCATTCTTTTCTATGTTCTGGAACAGTTGGAGTAAAATTGGTGTCCTCTCTTCTCTGGTGAAATTAACCAAAGTATGAGAGATGAAGCCTGGCCATCCTAGCTTCTAAGGAACATTCTGGCAGTATTTCTTCTAACACAAACTGGTTTGTTTTTCTGGCAGAAAGTCCATGGTACTTTTAATATTCTTCTCCAACATCATAATTCAAATTCATAGATATCTTTGTTCTTTAACACCTTAAAGAGGTCTTTTGCAGCAGATTTGCCTAATGCAATATGTCGTTTCATTTCTTGACTACTGCTTCCATGAGATTGGATTCTAGGAAAATGAAATCTTTGACAACTCCAATCTTTTCTCCATTTATCATGGTTCTTTCTATTTATTGGTTCAATTGTGAGGATTTTCATTTTCTTTACATTGAGATACAATCCATATTGAAGGCTGTAGTCTTTGATTTCATCAGTAAGTATTTCAAGTCCTCTTGGCTTTCGAAATGCAAGGTTGTGCCATCCGCATATCATAGGTTGTTAAAGAGTCTTCCTCCAATACAGATGCCACATTCTTCTTTATATAATCATTTCTTGGATTATTCACTCAGTATATAGATTGAATAAGTATTGTGGAAGAATGCAACCCTGGTGCACACCTTTCCAGATTTTAAACCATTCAATATCTCCTTGTTCTGTTTGGACAACTGACTCTTGCTCTGTTTTACAGACCCCTTACAAGCACGGTTTAGTGCTCTTGAATATTTTCTGAGTTAGGATTGTGTTAAGAATTCTTCTCAATGTTATCTATAGATTTTTATGATCCACATGGTCAAATGTCTTTGCATAGTCAATGAAGCACAAGGACACATCTTTCTTATATTCTCTGTGTTTAGCCAAGATACATCTAATATCAACAATAATATTCCTCAATCCACGTTCTTTTCTGATTCTGGCTTGGATTTCTGGCAGCTATCTGGACATGTATTGCTATAACCATTTGGAATTATCTTCAGCAAAATTTTATTTGCATTAATACATTCTTTCTAATAAGAACAAGCATAGGTCGCTTCCATTCAGTTGACCAGGTATTTGTAATCCAAATTTCTTGGCACAGATGAGTGCATCTGTACTGTTGAAACATTTCAAGTTGTAGTCCATCGATTTCAGAAGCCTTGTTCTACACCACTGTCTTCAATGCAGCGTGGAGTTCCTCTTTCAGCACCATCAGTTTTTGATGCTATGCTACCTTTTAAAATGGTTGACTGATTCTTTTTGGTACAGTGACTGTGTATTCCATCTTTTTTATATAAATGCAAATCAAAACTATAATAAGATATCACTTTATGTCCTCTAAGAAGGCTATGATTTAAAAAAAAAAACTGAAAATAATAAATGTTGACAAAAATGTGGAGAAATTGGAACGCTCATCAATTGCTGGTGGGATTGTAGAATAGTATACACACTGTAGACAACCATTTGCCATATTATCAGTAAGATAAACATAATTATTATTATATAT
>NW_006408538.1:22614372-22616639 GCF_000296735.1 Chrysochloris asiatica | reverse complement strand
GATAAAAAAAAATAGAGGACAATAAAGGTTGGCAAGGATGTGGAGAGACTGGGACACTCCTACATTGTTGGTGGGACTGTAAAATTGTCCAAACACGCTGGAAAGCAATATGGCACTTCCTCAGAAGGCTGGGAATTGAAATACCTTATGATCCAGCAATTCCTCTACTTGGTATTTACCCACAAAAAATATAAGCCATAACACGAGTAGATACATGCACACCAATGTTCATAGCAACGGTATTTACAATAGCAAAAAGATGGAGATAACCTAAGTGCCCATCAATTGAAGACTGGATAAACATACACACAATGGAATGCTATGCTATCTTGAAGAACAACAAAGAAGCTACAAGCCACTGCATAACATGGATGAACCTTGAGGACCTTATGCTGAGTGAAATTGGTCAGTCACAAAAGGAGAAATACTTCATAGGACCATTATTGTAAAAGCCTAAGGAAAAGAACCCACCCAAAAGGGGGAAAAACAAAACTATATATATAATTGCTGATCACTGGGATGTATGGGATGAGAGGAAGGGAGAGAGGGAGGGGAAGATAGAGCACAAGGTAGGGAAGAGACACATAATAGTTTGGGTGATGGGGGGTGGGGGTGCGGGCAATACACAAGAAGGGAGGAATGGAAGAACAAGGCAGATGGAAGGACAGTTAGGCAGGTTCTCATGGGCCAAGTGGGTCAGAGGTAAATAATGATGTATGCACAATCTTGGAAAACAGGGCTCTGGGATACAGGGATTGAGGCATGGTTTGAAGAGGTAAAAGAGGGGAATAATGTCAAGATGCTTAGCTATCTTTTGAATCTTGGTTTCCCTTGCCTACCATTGTGAAATAGTCACTTGAGGTGGGGGTAGGGGGGAAGGAATAGCCAGAAATATCACACTAGAAAGCTTGTAAGTCCGTCTTCAGCGTATAACTGAGTGGAATACCTTAAAGGAGGCTAGAAATTGCCCAGTGAAAGAGACCTCCTGTGGAGCTTGTGCATTGCATAAGACCATAGGAGGATACCAGAATCCCATCCAGAATTGTCTGAGGTGGGAAATTTCCATTGTAAAGGACAAGCAGACCAACCTGGAGCGGCTAGAAGAACAGAAGATACTTCGTGAAGAAAGACCAGCAGGAAAAATCAGAAACAATAATGGCAGTGTGATTGATTACTACAAGAACAAGTAAGCTGTTTGCCCGGAAGTCATCAAGGCAAATGATCAGGTCCGCTCAGAGGAAACTCCCTTCCAAGACTAAGACTCAATAGGAATACATGAGCAGGCATGTTGTCTGGCTGGTGACCACGTTGGTCACCGATAAGGGAAAGGGAGAAAAAACAGCAACGAAGTTGGGATCTAAGTCTGATGACAATCATTAGACTCCTGTGAACCCGGATGGAGACCTGGATGGCCAGCAGTTACAGCAGGACCTGGGGGCTCCTGGACCCAGAGGCAGTGACATGGCCACAGAGAATTAGAGCTGAGCGTGAAACGTCCAGCTGATATGAAGTGAGGGGAGATGCACAAGACAACCATATTTGCAGATAGTACCCACTTGACCTGGCATCGATGGCTGAATGATCAGAACTTGACTACAAGAAAAAAAAAGAGGGAAGAAAAAAAAAAAAAGAGTAACCTATTATATTTTGATGAATGTTACCTATACATATGGATGTAGGAGCTCAAAAAAGGGAACAAATCTTTACAGCAAGGATCACTTCCACCCCCTCGGTACACAGGGTTGACAGGGATGGGCAACTTAGGCATTGGCTACCCAAAATGGGGAGGTGGCTATAAAGGCAAGAAGAGTCTGGATTACAAGCTTTCAAGAGGGAGCCTAGTTCCAGACGGGGCAGGGGTATGTAGAACCTCCAGTGAATGATTTCCAATCTGTTGGGACTGGGCTGGCAAAAGGAAATGGGGATAAGACTCTTGCGGTACAATAGTGAATAATTATCATCAGGACTGACTGTGAGGGTCAGAAATGTAGAGGTAGATGATTTTTGACAAAAGGAGGGGAGTGATTGATTTTGCATCCCAGGAGCGGAGATCCCTGGGACCATCAAGTGAGAAGAGCGGACAGTGTGACCCTACCCAGAGAGTCAATGACGCCAGGGATGGAGACACAGACGATGACGTGGACAGATGGAGCAGCTGGGGACACTGGACTCAGGGAGGGAGAGGGGCTGTGGGCTGATGGCTGGGTGGGCCTGTGGGGTGTATCCTTTGGTTATTTATGAAGCATGGAGGGGATTGTGATCATTGC
>NW_006408538.1:22607931-22614272 GCF_000296735.1 Chrysochloris asiatica | reverse complement strand
AAAAAAATAGTGACACATTCTACAAAATGGATGAACCTTAAAAATAGTAAGCTAAGTGAAACCAGTCAGAAACAAGCAAAAGGAGGCTAGATATACTTACATGGCAAAACAAAAATAGCCTAGTGTATTGAGACTAAAGACCAAAGTAGTTACCAGGGGCAGGCAGGAGAAAGGGGAAAAGATAACTCATTGCTTAACAAAAATTGAGTTTCAGTAAAGACTGATAGAAAAACTTAGAGACTGATAATGGTAATGGCTTACAACATGATGAATGTGATCTATATCATTGAAATGTACATATGAAGATTGCTGTAATGACAAATGCTGTTACATACAAACTTATCACAATAAAAAATTTAGAGATTTTGTGAATTTAAAATGCACAGACTTACTATCTATCCAGCCATCCATCCATTCATCTACCTACCTACTTATCTATCCATCCATCCATCCATCCATCCATCCATCCATCTAACCCATCCATCTATCTATCTACCTGATCTAGAAGCCTGGTGACTCTATATGATAAGCACTGGACTGTGAACCACAAGGTCTGTGGTTCAAGTCCACCATCTGCTCCACAGAAGAGAGATGAGACTTTCTGCTTCCATGAAGATTTAAAGCCTCAGAAGCTCCATACAGGGTCACTATGAGTAGGAACCAACTTGACTGGATTTAACAACAACATCTATTCATTTACCCATCCATTCATCCATTCATCTAATCCATCTAATCTATGGATTCCTGGTGTGGCTCTGTAGGATAAGCATTTGACTATATATACACACACATGAGGGCATTTCCAAAAGTTCATGTAAAAATGGAATTTAAAGATAATGGGGAGGGGGGAACTTCCAGTTTAGCAGTGACAGAGGAGAGTCAGGTAAGACAGGATCCTTGGGGGAGGGGCTGAAAACCCAGAGACACTGCTCTCATGGAACAGCACCACAGCTCTGGATCTAGCATATGTGTCAGGGCATCAGTTTCCCACAACTTGCAGTGGAAAAATCATGGTATAAAGGAAAATAGTGTGACTTAGAAATCGGTCAAGAAATCAGGACTCCCTCTGTGGCCATTCTGCCTGGGTGGAGGTCAGAGGGTGGGGCTACAGCCAGACCAGTACAGAGAACCGGCAAGCTAAACGCAGTGCAGTAATATTTGCAAAAGGCAGTGTGGGAGGATTCTACACATTTGTTTTCCTCCTCTTCCCTGTCATGAGTTCTTTGCCCAGCCCAGATGCCTTCAGGCAGGTGGGTGCACACCCCTGAAAAAAGTCCAGTGTTGAGACCACAGCTTTCCCATGGCACAGAGAGAAAGAGTCCCATCAGTCCAAGGGGAAATTCTGTGGCTGATGTTTTTAACTTCTGCCTGTAGGTCCCAGCCCTAAAGTTAACTCTTATACAGGACCCTTTACTCTGGCCCATCCAGCAAGAAAAAAAGCATGTTTGGCCTGACAGACAAACCATATGAACAATCTGTAAAACCCTAACATAAAAAGATGCAACTATTTCAAGAACTACACTGTGCACAAGCAAATACCTAACTGACCTTCATAAAAAGCAAACAGTCTTTCTCCCATTAACTTCTTAATATCTATCTGCACACCTTTACAATGGTGACTACAGGAGGGGCCTCACCGAGTGGACACCCCCACTCACGACTGAAGGCTTCTATGGTGTACAAACACTGCCGGTGAAGCAAGGCAACTGGCCAGTTGGCCACAGAATTATTTTTGTTTGAAAGTGGTGGGTTTTTGTCTCTGCTTTGATATTGCTTCTGCTTTTGGGCCTTTTCATCACACATTTTTTTCCTGGAGGTGGGAGCTTTTTCTCCCTACATTACCTAAGAAGAGTCAGCAATCATGGCCATATAGCCAAGCTACAAGCATACCCTATAATATTTCACCATTGAGACAAGAGCCAATAACAGAGCTCTGGTAGCGTAGTGGTTACGACTCAGGCTGCGAACCTTAAGGTCAGCGGTTCGAAACTACCAGCCGCTCCGTGGGAGAAAGATAAGGCTTTCTACTCCCATAAAGATTTACACCCTCGGAAACCCTGTACAGGGTCGCTATGGGTCGGAACTGACTCGACGGCACTTAACAACAACAAAACAAAGCATTACATGTGAAAAGGGAAGCCTATCTCCTGATCATATCACTAGGAAACACCCAGTAAGCTTAATAACATAGCAACAAACATCCATTTAAGCATTAATAATCTATACAATTACTGGAAATGACAAACAAAAAACAACAAAATATATCAAAACATGTCCTAAAATAGAAGAAAGTAGCTGAGACAAATGAGCTGGAGACAGACAAAGGCTCCCCAGAAGAGGAAGAATGGGTTTTGGATTTGGCTGAGAAGGAATTCTGAAGAATGATACAGAAACAAATTCAAATACTCTGAAAAGGGGTGGAGGAAAACAAGGAAGAAGTCAGGAAAATACTACAAGAGCAATCAAACAAGATCGATACAGCATTGGAAACAATTCAAACCCTGCAAAAAGAGGTCCAGATGATTAACAATAAAGTATCAGAAATGGACAATACACTAAAGAGGAAAGGAGCAGAATTGAAGAGCTGGAAGGCAGAACCAGTGAGCTGGAAGACAAATCTCTCAGCACCGCTAAGATAGAACAGCAAGCAGAAAAAAGGATTTAAAAAATCTGAAGAGAGTCTAAGATTCATGCTGGATAACATGAAGAGGAACAACTTAAGAATTATTGGCATTCCAGAACAGGAAGAATCAGAGAAGTCCACAAAGGAGATAGTGGAAAAGCTTCTGGAATAAAATTTCCCTAACATCTAGAAAGATGAGAAGATAAACATTCAAGAAGCTGGCCGTACCCGAGGAAGGAGACACCCCAAAAGAAAATCACCAAGACATATAATAATCAACCTCTCCAAAATCAAAGACAGGGAGAAAATCAAAAAAGCAGTCAGGGAAAAGAGAAATGTTACTTACAAAGGCAAGCAAATCTGATTAAGCTCTAACTATTCATCAAAAAGCATGCAGGCAGAAAGGCAATGGGGAGACATATACAAAATCCTAAAAGAAAAAAAAACCAAAACTGCCAACCAAGAATCATCTATCCAGCAAAAATGTCAATCAAATACAATGGTGCAATCAAAACATTCCAGGATAAACATAAGCTAAGAGATTTTGTCAAAGCCCATCCAGCACTTTAAAACATCCTAAAGGGACTTCTTTGGACTGACTGAAAACCAACAAGAACAGACAACAACCAGAGATTGACAGGTGTGGCAAAACCCCCTGAAACTCAGATGACGGATAGCAGAGTCCAGTACAGAATAAAATTACAACAATGAATTCAAAGGAGCTGGGAGGTCAACAGAAGATCAAAATAACAACAATGTCAGAGAAAGGGAAAGTGTAGGAACGGAGATCCAGGTGGTGAGGAGGTCACGTAGATTACAGGATACAATAGATTGTCTTAAACGGAGGGAAAAGTTAATAGACTATAAGGTAACCCCAAAGAAAGTTAACACTTCACCATGAAAATGAACTTCCAAGCAGAGCAAGCAGACATGAAAACTAAGAAGAAACCAAAAAGAAATAGCACAAAAAACTCAAACTCAGCACAAGAAGGCATTCAGAACAAAGGAACGAACAGCACTACCAAAAAATTATCATAAAGGCAGCAATTAACTCATACCTATCGATAATTACATTGAATGTCAATAGATTGAATGCATCAGTGAAGAGACAGAGAGTGGCAGAATGGATAAGAAAACAAGACCCTTCAATATGCTGCCTGCAAGAGATACACCTTACACACAAAAACAAAATAGACTAAAAGTTAGAGGATGGAAAAAGATATATCAAGCTAACTGCAACAATAAACAAGCAGGAGTTGCAATACTAAGCTCTGATAAAGTAAAGTTTAAGACAGAAACCAGCATAAGGATAAAGAAGGACACTATCTCATGATCAAAACGACATAACCATAATAAATATCTACACTCCCAATGAAAGAGCACCAAGATACATGAAGCAAATCTTACTAAAATTAAATAAAGAAATAGATAAATCTACAATTATAGTGGGAGGTTTTAATATGCCACTTTTGAAAAGGGGCAGAACAACCAGAAAGAAACTCGACAAAGTTACAGAGGAACTGAACAACACAATCAACCAACTTGACCTCATAGATGTGTACAGAGCATTCAACCCAACAACAGCACAATATACATTCTTCTCCAGTGCACATGGAACATTCTCCAGAATTGACCATGTTTTAGGCCACAAAGCAAGCCTCCATATATTTACAAACATCAAAATACTACAAAGCATCATTTCAGACCACAATGCTATAAAAATTAGAAATCAACAATAAGAAGACCAAGGAAATAAAGTCAAACACATGGAAACTGAATAACACCCTGCTGAAAAGCGACTGGGTAAAAGAAGAAATTAAATGTGAATTCACAAAGTTCCTTGAAACAAATGAGAATGAAAACACAGCATATCAAAATCTTTGGGACATGGAAAAAGTGGTGCTGAGAAGACAATTTATTGCTATAAATGTGCACATTCAAAAAGAGGAAAGAACCAAAATTAACACATTAACACAGCATCTCCAACAATTAGAAACAGACCAACAGAGGGAACCTACCGTCACCAAAAGCAAAAGAATAATAAAGATAAGAGCAGAAATAAATAAGATGGAAAACAGAAAAACTATAGAAAGAATCAACAAGACAAGACGCTGGTTATTTGAAAGGATTAATAAAATTGATAAACCATTGGCAAAATTAACAAAAGAAAAGAGGGAGAAGACACAACTAACTCACCTTAGAAACCACAATGGAACGAAAGAAAATCAAAAGGACAATAACAGAATACTTCAAAGAGTTGTACTCCAACAAATCTGAAAATTTAGAAGAGATGAATACATTTTCAGAAAAACATGACATACTTAAATTTATACAGAGTGAAGCAGAAACTTGAACAGACCCATAACAAAATAAGAAATTGATCAGGTCATCAAAAAACTCCCAACCAAAAGAAATCCAGGACCGGATGACTTCATGGGGGAATTCTAGCAAACATTCAGGGAAGAGCTGTTGCCAATTCTACTCAAATTATACCAGAATATTGAAGAGGATTGAAAACTTCCTAATTCTTTTTATGAAGCAAGCATAACCCTCATACCAAAACCAGGGAAGGACTAAGAAAGAAAATTATACACCAATATCCCTCATGAATTTAGATAAAAAATTCTCAACAAAATCTAAGTCAACAGAATCCAGCATCACATCAAAAAAATAATATATCATGATCAAGCGGGTTTCATAAAAAGGATGCAAGGATGGTTCAACATTAGAAAAACAATAAATTTAATCCACCGTATAAATAAGAAAAAGGAAAAGAACCACATGATCATATCGACTGATGCAGAAAAGGCATTTGACAAAATCCAACATCCATTCCTGATTAAAAAAAAAAAAAACACTCAACAAAATAGGAATTGAAGGGAAATTCCTCAACATAATCAAGAGTATATACACAAAAGTTAACAGCTTACTTCACTCACAATGGAGAGAAATTGAAAGCCATCTCTCTGCGAAGGGGAACCAGACAAGTATGCCCTTTGTCACCACTCCTATTCAATATCGTTTTGGAAGTCTTAGCCAGAGCTACACGGCAAGATAGAGAAATTAGAGGCATCCAAATTGGCAAAGAGGAAATAAAATGATATGATCCTATACATAGTTATCCCCAAAGACTCAGTAAAAAAAGCTACTAGACATCATTGGAAGATTCAGCAAAGTGGCAGGGTATAAGATCAACATACAAAAATCAGTTGGATTCCTTTATAGTAACAACGACAGCGCTAAAAAGGACATTAGGAAAGCAATTCCATTTACAATAGCTGCCCAAAGGATGAGATATTTAAGAATAAACATAACCAGAGAAACAAAGGACCTATACAAAGAAAATTACAAAACACTACTACAAGGAACCAAAAGAGATTTACAAAAGTGGAAAAACATACCATGTTCCTGGATAGGAAGACTCAACATTGTGAAAACGTCAATACTGCCCAAAGTAATTTACACACATAATGCAATCCCAATCCAGATTCCAACAATATTCTTCAAAGAGATGGAAAAGACAGTTGCAAACTTTATATGGAAAGGAAAGAGACCAAGGATAAGCAAAGTACTGATTAATAAGAAGAATAAGGTTGGAGGCTTCTCACTCCCTGCTTTCAAAATTTACTACATGGCTACAGTAGTCAAAACAGCTTGGTACTGGTATAATGAAAGTTACATTGATCAATGGAACAGAATTGAGAATCCAGAAATTAAC
>NW_006408538.1:22602022-22603617 GCF_000296735.1 Chrysochloris asiatica | reverse complement strand
AGCGACCCTGTACAAGGTTTCCGAGGGTGTAAATCCTTACGGGAGTAGAAAGCCTCATCTTTCTCCCGCGGAGCAGCTGCTAGTTTCGAACTGCTGACCTTATGGTTCGCAGCCCAATTCGTAACCACATATACGCTACATATATGTATTTTTAAAAGGAGTCCTGGCATACAATGTACTTAACGTGATTGCTGAGCAGAATGTCAACAGCCAATGCATGAGAGAAAAGAGCTGGTAACGGGCTCCTATGAAGATGACAGCCTAGGAAACTGTCTTCTAGGAGACCCCACGGGGCAGTTCTACTCTGCCCTGAGGGTTGTTATGATAGAGATTGACTTGTGGGCACACAATACATACATTTTTATAATAATGTGTTCCTTTTCAAATGTTGTATTCATAGCGGAAAAGGAAAAATCAGAGTCAATGCCCTCGCCACATGAGTATGGGGTTTACAGTATATCTAGGCTTGGAACACAGTTTACTTGTTGCTGTGGAGTTATGTTGACTCTATCTTATAGCAACCCTACAGAACAGAACAGAAATACCATATAGGGTTTCCAAGGCTGCCATCTTCCCAGAAGTATATTGTCACATCTTTCACCCAAAGAGAAGCTCCAGGGTTTGAACCACAGACCTTTCCTTGAGCCCCAGAGAGATAAGTACTGTTCTTAAGCACTGCTCCTTGGAACATAATGTTTTTGTTGGTAAGTGTCAAGTAGGTTCCAACTCATATCTACCCTGGTGGCTTTGAACCACTGATGTAGTCATTAGTAGCCCAGTGCTTATCCTGTAGCACCACACCAGGACTCCAATAGGGTTTTTTAAAAAGTTTGAAAAGGTTAATGAATGAATGAACCATTGGAAACTTGCTGTTGCTATCCTCTTGGTCTTGTTGGGATGCTCTTGATGGTTATAATCACATATTAACATTCCCATAGGCCACTGCTGCGAGAAGTACCCCTATCCAAGACTGTTTTCCACTTGGTACAATTGTGCTCATTTTTCAATTTCAGCTTAAATATCAAGTCGTCTGAAAAGCCTTAATTTCTTCCTCCCCAGAAATACTAATTATTTCCCGTCTTACTACTTCCACAGCACTTAGTGAATACAGTTTTAGAGCACTTTAGCACTAGCGAGTCTTTATTATATGCTGTATTTTCTCCCAATAAAAAAGTGAACTTCTTGAGGAACTTGCCTTCTTTGGATTTCAACATTGGCACTTATAGCTGGAGGTGAATTTTTGTTCAGTTTAGTTGGGTAGAGAACTTAAACTGGAAGAAGAATAAGAGTCACACGCATAAAGAATACACACATCTTTTAATTTCAGGCAAAAACCTGATAGTTGGACTTTTCCAGGATGTTAGAAGTATCTTTATCTAATAATCACTTTAGTGAACAATCATGTATTTGAAACCCCTCCATCTAAATCAAGGTAGTGACCTAGACTTAAAACCCGGAGTAATGCAGGTGAGTCATGGACATTCATGGAAAGCTGCCAGCACAGGCAGCTTAGAACATAGCAGAATGACATTCTGTAATTATTCTTTGCTTATGTTGTGTTGTAGTGTTTTTTTTTTTTTTTTTTTTTTTTTTTT
>NW_006408538.1:22584272-22601812 GCF_000296735.1 Chrysochloris asiatica | reverse complement strand
GGGCACATTCTGCAAGCCCGCTTCCTAGCTGCCAGCACACAGCCTTTCTCTTTCCATGAGTCTACAGTCCTCAGTGGTTCCCTCTCTCCATGTCCTCATCTCTGCCTCCATCTCTGATGTCACTGCTTCTCTGGATGGGGTTCCACCTTTACAGTGGTGACAGTCTCAATAAGTCATGATAAAAATTACTCACTACTGAATAGTAAGCATCTTATCTCCATCTCTTTTCATCAGACTGGTCTAGACAAGATGAAAACTATTTAGCGGGAACTCTGTCTTCCCTGTACACTTTTAAATTAAACTCCCTCTTGAAAACTTGTAAGGCAGTCACTTCGTGCCATTATCACCACCTCCCTCCCATTTTAGGTAGCCATTGTCTAAGGTGTTGTGGTGTCGCTCTTGAGACACAATACCTGCTCCTTCTGCCAATGGATGGTTGAAATACTTGGTGCAGTTTTTGACAATAAACATTTCTTTCATCCAGTTTCTACAGGGTTTCAACAAAGACATAGATAAGTACCCTTCTTTGGTAAATTTCCTATCTCTACTTAAGGAGTTCCTCGTCTGGTGCTGTGGGTTAATGTGCTAGACTGCGAAGTTGGTTTGAACCGCAAAATGAGCAGTTCTAGCTCACCAGCAGCTCTTCAGAAACCCTATACAGGGCTGATATGGGCCAGAACAGATGCAACGGCACTCAACGACAACAAGTTAAGGTATGATACTGTGGGATCAGCACTGGACCGCGAACTGCAAGGTTATTAGTTTGAACCCATCAGCTGCTCCCTAGCAGCCCTATATAGGGTTGCTTTGAGTCAGAACCAACTTGAGAGCACTTCACAAACAACAACAGTTCAGGTAGGACCAAGCACTGCTGCTTCATTATAAAACCTGGGCTTTCGTTTATATGTGTCCAGACAAAAATACACTCTGCAATTTTTGAAAAGCAATTTCCCAAGCTATTTTCACCCAGGATCTTAACTGAAATGTTATCTTACCATCCTCAAGGGACCACAGACTCCAAAAGAACAAATTTGGGCTAATCCCAAAGCGCAAATGTAGAAGCTAATTATTGAAGCCATTTCCATCTCGATTATTTAAGGTCTTTTAATGGACAGTTAGGTGGCAGTGGGTTTTTAATGGACAATTAGAAGTTTGGCCATCACTTCACACCTGCCATAGTGTCAAACAGTTGGAGAGAAAAATATTTTTCTGTCAATCATTAAATCCTTGGAGATGTTGTAACCTGTTATGATGCATTACCCTCTGACCACTGTAACTTGAAGCCTCTAGCATTAAAGAGCAGGTGCCAGAAATAATTAAAACCAATCTTGATTGTATTCACATATAAATGAAGCATTTAGTAGTGGAGTGTTTATACTGTCTGAGCAAGAAGGCCAGGGAGTCTATCTTCTGTGCTGCCACCATTAGCATCGCTATTAATCAAATGTAGTGGGTTGAGATTCAAAGCTATTGCCCTAACACTGCAAATATTTAACACCAATGTGATTACTATTGTCCTGTATTAATGTCCTGCCACAAGTGTTAACAAGGCCACTATAGCAAACTGACTAATTTTCAATGCCCCTAACACCCTATGGTGAAAAAGATGGATTTTCCAGGAACCAGCCATTGTGGAATATACAGGGCTGTGGCTGGCCTTATACATTTTAGTGATTACAAAAAACTCTCCCCCCAGCCCTGGTGAGTTACAGCTCACCTAGGCATTACACTGAATCACCTTATCTCCTAGTAACCGTTCTGTTGTGTCGGACTCAGGGGCATTCATCTGAATGACACCGACCTCCGAATCTGAATTTAGGATCTAAATCTTGAGCATACGAATTTTTTCTTTATGGAGCAGATTTCAGACAGTCCAAGAGAAGAGAGCGAATCACAACGTACAGCTGGGGTACACTTGTTCACAACTCATCTTCACCATTGCCACATCCTGTCCTTAGAATGACCTTATAGAAAAGCAGAGCTGAAGGGAACAGCTACAAAAATGAGAATGACTGAGGAGTAAATAAAACAACAGGCAGGCAGTCAGGGGGCAGTGATGCTCACACTGAACCAGAATAAAACAAATTCATTATGCCATAAATTTCTCACACTCTATAGGACTCTATTATTACTAGGGGTTTGATAGAACCAGGAAGGGAAGGTGAATTCTTACTATATTCAGAGCCAATAAATCACCCCAAAATTCCCAGGACCAAAGAAATTCAATTCCTGATGGATTGTCCATGGTTGTTAAGGGAGAGTAGAAAATAAGTAAATTAACCCTCCAGATAGCCCTATCTGTGGCATGAAGTACATTACAAGCCTTTCTCCTCCATTTGAGCTGTGAATGTGTGAAGATAATTCGCTATCCTGAGGGCCAAATACAAGACCAATTCTAGTGTCTAGTGCTCAGTATATTTCTTCTGAATTCATGAATATGGCCCTAAAGTGTTAAAGCACTTAGCACACAGCCCATCGCATAGTAAGCACTCAATAAATAACAGTAACGCAGTCACTGCGTCATCACCTCCTCCATTTCCGTCTCCCTTCTCCACTAGAGATGTATAAAATACAAGTTACACAGTCTTCTTCTTCTCGTATTACACATGCATTCATTCATCTAATCATTTAACAATTATGGATGGAACAGCTACTATGAAATAGGCAATAAATCCTACACTACAGTGGGCTGAAGTATGGTAAGATGAGCCTTTGTGGCACAATTGCAAAGGCATCCAGGTCATGGACCGAGTGTGAGTTTTGAGGGAAAATGAGTGGAATCCTTGTGGGAAAAATAAGACAGGGCTCAGAAAGTTGATTATCCATGATGGTTATACCATATCTAGTAGTCAGGGAGTCTTCCTCAGGAGTACAGAGATTCAGTGGGCGGAGTTGTGTTGAGGAGAGTGGCCAACATTTGAAGGAGAAAATGGGAAATTACCCATGTGAATTATGGGTCAATTAGTGTGATCAAGTGTGGCGCTGTGGGTCAATACGCTGGACTGCAAAGTCAGTTTGAATGCAAGGTTCAAGCTCACCAGCAGCTTCCGGGAAACCCTATACAGGGTCACTATGGATTGGAACCAACTCGACAGCAATTCACAATAACAACAACAACTAGTGGGACTGTGGGCTAACAAACAACACTTGCACCTATCCTATTTCTCCCTCTCTAACTTTTAACTCAATGTTTACAAGCATTTCCTCCCCCAGGACCACTGTTTTTGTTGTTGATCACTTGTTTCCTAAGGAAAGAATGGGTAGACCTCACCAGATCCTTAAAGAGGATTGCAGATTGCTCCTGTCCTGATTTGCTAAGAAGAATGCCTGTTTCTACACCCCAGTATTGGTGCCTGAGAGTTCCTTGTCACTGTTGTTAAGCGTTGTTAAAGTGGTTCTGATTCATAGTGACTCTGTATAGGGTTTCTGAGGAATGGCTGAGGGATTTGAACCACTGGATTTGTGGTTAGCAGTGCTTATTCTACAGTACCATACCAGGACTGTTTAGGTAACACTTTTTCCAATTTATTCTAATCCTTACTCCTCTCACACAGCGGGGATATCCACTGGGCTCCCTTGAGCCCTTGGCCCTCTAAACAAGACTTGGATAGCAGCTATGATTTTAGAGTCTATAATCACTGCAGAGAAAAGTCCTTTACAGTATAAACTCATTCCTGTTATCTTTTAAAGCCCAGAATGAATCCAAATCAAACCCATCGAATCACCAACTCACAATTGCAACCTGTTACAGTTTACAGAGCCTAGAACTCTCAATCTCTCAAATACAGATAATCAGAAAATGAAGAACTTATACTCACTTATATGAGTAATAGGCAAATATATTGTGATGTATCTATTTAATTTAATGGTATCTAAAACTCCCAAAGCATACTTAGGATGACTATTTAATGACATAGAAAAAATATTTATGACTAAATTCTAAATTTAAAAAAGGACAATGCAATTATACCACAGCTTCCTGAGAAAGTGTGAATAAGAGGCTTCTTTATGGTTCAGTGGTCATAGATGGCTAAGGAAGTTCTAACCATGAATTCTACACCCCAACAAGAAGAAAGAGGAAGGGAGAAACAGAAAACAATGGTACTTAAATCAGGAAAGCAAATCATTTGCCAGAAACCCCAGAGAACAATTCTGTTAATGTCTCATTGGCCGGTGTAGAGACAGTTAACTATACCTGGCTGAAGAATAGATCAAGCAAAGGTGGTTGGAATTGGAATTTTGTTCAACCAAAATGTCTGCCTCGGGTGGCAGCTGAAAGTCTCCCTGCTCACTCTTGGGCTTGATAAATGGTGACGGAGTCTATCACAGTAACCTCTTTGCTAAATGAAACCAGGAAGGAACTGTCCTTCCCTCATTATCTACCTGTTCTCACACCTTCCTCCCTTCTTCTGACACTGTTTAAGGGGGATTTTAGTGTAGTGGTTACGAGTGGGGCTGCTAACCTGAAGGTCAGAAGTTCGAAGTTATCAGTCATTCCATGGTAGAAAGATGGGGCTTTCTGCTCCCGTAAAGACTTACTGCCTTGGAAACCCGATGCAGGGTCACTGTGAGTCCGAACCGACTCCATGGCACATAATCACCACCACCACCACCACAGTACTCAATACTACAGGTTAGGCATTTCTATAGGCACTGGCTAATTACAACAGTGCACAAAACATCCTCAGGCCTCATCCTCAGGTAGCTCACCACATAGTCAGAGAGCTCTGTGCTTCTACTGTGTGTTTACTTTTCCAAATACTGGTGGAGAGTGCTGTGGGGGCACATGCCAAGAGGGACTCAGGTGGAGTGGTATGTGTGTGTGTATGTGCCCATCAAAAAAGTCTAGGGTAAGTGAGAGGGAGTCATTCAGGCAGAGTGATTAGAGGAGTGAAAGAGAGAATTTTAAAATTTAGTGTGACGGAAGAAGAGTTTGTGGCGCCTGAGACCATTTGAGAAAGATAGTAGCACAAAAGAGCTGACTGAAGGGGAAGCTGGAAACAGAAGCTGAGACCAAATCATAGAACACCTTCTCAGCAGGGGGCAAGTGTTCACACTTCCTGAGAGAGGACTGAAGAGTTGGTTTACCAGGTGACTATGGAAGAACTTTATTTCTAGAAAGACCTCCAGGGATATGGAAGGGAGAATGACTGGGAGGGTCTGCAACTGAGACCAGAGATAATTAAGGAGGTTGAACAGGAGATTGGACCCTGAGTCAACATAATGGTAAGGCTATGGCAAGATGTCGGGGGAATGTCTGTGAAAGAATGGTCTGGTGAATTCAAAGGAGAGAGCTATGCATGGTCTTTAAGTAATTTCACACTCACTCATCTTTGTAAGGGACAGAAAAGTAAAATTCACTAGTTCACTAAGAAGCGTTCAGTAGACACGGGCCACCTTTTTTTTTCCCTTCCCCTCTGCGGTTTTACGTCAGTTAGAATTTTCTACATCTGCGAGTACAGAAAAGAAAGTACAATTTCAGTGGCTTACACAAATAGGGGCATATTTTCTTTTCTCACAGACACATGGTTGGTTTGAAGATGTCAGAGTAAATATCACTCTTGGAATTTCCCTCATTGTCACAACATGTCTGCTGCAACTCCATCCATTATGCATTCAAAGCAGTAGAAAGAATAAGTGGTTGAGGTTGTGCCAGCAATATGGGTCCTTATGCTAGAAGAGATAAATATTTTACAAAAAGGCCTATCCCAGAACATTTCTGCTTATGCCTTGTGGATGCTGATCGCCTCTAGCTGAGTGGAAAGCTTGATGGCAAGTATTGGCTTTCTGGACTCTGTAGAAGGCAGGAGCGAGGGAAAAGAGGGGTTGACAATGACTGGTCAGCAGTCAATCAACAGTGTGTGTCCACATACATGTCTGCTTATACTTGAGAGCTGAGCAAAAGCTGTGGATACAAGCATGTAACAAAGGTCAGTCACAGCCATGAATTTTCCGAAAGGCTTGCTGGAGATTGCATTTAAGGAAAAAATATATGGTGACTATGATCTCCCCGACAGCACCATCAAGTGATTTGCAATGTACTTGCATTTCATGGCTCTCGTTCCAAGTACTGTCACTTGCTTTCATGTCAGACAGTTGAGTTGTTTCAAAATCACCAAGCTAGACCGCTATTGAATAACTCACATGTGCACACATGGAGACCCTTTAGGAGCCCCAGTGTGCTGTGAGAAGTGTGTTTGTTTTTCTGATGGCTGAGGCATCAACACCATTGATTTCTTTGGGCACACATCCTTCTTTGCAAGACTAGAACTACAGAAAGATTTAAACTACTCTTTGATCCAGATCTCCTAAACTCCTTAAAACAGGTTTACATCCATGTTATCACCTGGTTTTCAGGATAATTCTGCAAAGTATGTTGTGCTCACCATTGTGAAAGAGGAAACTGACCAAGAGAAATGCAACAGATTGCTCCAGGTGGCTCATAAAGGAAGGGGGTCAGGGACACTGTTCGAAACGAATATTTTCTAAGTTTTCAAACTTTAGCTTCTTCTAATGGGGTTTCTGCAAGGAGCTCTGGTAGTGTAGTGGTTATGAATCAGGTTGCTAACCTCAGGGTCAGCAGTTTGAAACTACCAGCTGTTCTGCGGGAGAAAGAGGAGGCTTTCTGCTTCCATAAAGATTTACTGCCTCAGAAACCCTATACAGGGTCACTATGAGTCAGAACCAACCCCACGGCACACAACAACAAATGGGGGCTCTGCAGTCCTATGGTAGAGCTGTAGTATATGCACTGGACTGCTAACTGCAAAGTCGGCTACTGAAACCCACCAGCCGCTCCTCAGAAACCCTATATAATAGGGTCATTCTGAGGTGAAACCAACTCAAGGGAACTTAACAACAACAACAATGGGGGTTCTGGTTTGGAGATGTAGGATAAGCACTGGCCTGACAGCCACAAGGTCGGCAGTTCAAACCCACCAGCCACTCCTTGGAAGCCCGGTCTCTATCATTCAGATCCAACTAAACGACACTTAGCAACAACAACAACACAGAATGGGAGGGATAGTGGTGCTGTTGGATAAGCACTGGACTGCTAACCACAATGATGTTGTTGTTAAGTTTCATCACGTTGGTTCCGAATCATAGCGACCACAATGTAGGTAGTTTACATCCACGAATCGCTCCTCAGGAAACACAAGAGATAAAGACTTACAACCTTAGAAACCCTATACAGGATTGCCGTGATTTGGAAGCAACTCGTCTGCACCTAATAATGCTAAACGACTCCAAATATGAGTTATGTTTTGTGCACCTTTGTAATGCCAGTGCCTAGAGAAATGCCTACCATGAAATATTGAGTCCTGTGGTGGCTGGCGGTGGTGGTGATTATGTGTCATGGAGTTGGTTCTGACTCATAGCGACCCTGAATAGATAGGGTTTCCAAGGCTTTATGGGACCACACCAGCAAAGCAATGGCACTGAAAACTAAGAGAAAGGCTGCACTGATAAGTTAGCTATAATTTTAATTTAGGGAAAATCTAGAGAGAAGTCCTACTATTTTATCTTTGCTGTAACAGACAACCCCAAAACTTAGTAGGAAAAAAGAAACAATATTTATAGTATGCTTATGGATTCTGTGGTCCAAGAATTCCTACAAGCCACAGTAGGGATGACTTTTCTGCTCCATGACTTCTGGCTCCAAGTATGGGAAGAGTTAAGTGACTAGCAGTTACTGAATGGTTGGGACGTTTTCATTCACTTACCTGGTTCCTGGACTGGGAATGCTTAAAAGTGTGATTCACATGGGGCTATTGACTTGAGCAATCTATATATGGTCTTGACATTTAACTTGGGCTTCCCCACAACACTGCGACATTACAGTCATTTGACTTTTTACAAACCAGCCCATTGCAGCTCAAGACTCCAAGAGAGTGTGTTTTAGGGATCAAGGCAGACATTTTGTGGTCCTTGATAGTCTCATCTTAAGAAATATCATAGTGTGACTTTCACCCTCACAACCTTATTTTAAAACCAGTGCAAAAACTGTAAAGGTAGACGTTTTGTAGCAAAAAGAGCGGAGTGGTTGATCTTGCAGTCCAGGAGCAGAGGACCCTGGGATCATAAAGGGAGAATGGGAGCAAAGTGTGGGACCCTATTCAGAGAAGCAGTGATACCAGAGATGGAAGCAGAGATGATGACAAGAAGAGATGGAGACACTGGGGACTCCAGACTCATGAAGGAAGAGGGGCTATGTGCTGGTGGCCAGGGAGTAGGCTTGCAGAGTGTGCCCTTTGGGTGTTTGAATGATTGCATATTCCTGAGTGTTTTGATGTACATCCAAACCCCTCCCCCCAAAAAAACCCCAAAAAAACAGAGAGAATAGAAGTAAATACTGTTAAACAATGATGCATGGAAGGGATTGTACTCATTGTAATCAAACTAAATACGATAGGATGAGTGTAAAGCTGATGTTCTCCCATGTAAACTATCACCCAATTCACAATAAAAACTTAAAAAAAACAAAAACAAAAATACCCAACCCACATATCCCTTATTTTGAGTTGGTATGGGTTAGGAAGAATACTTTGCACATTTAGGTTTTTGGGTGTTTTTTTGTTTTGAGATTTAAAAACATTTTTTTCTAAATGTATTTCTATGGACCTAATTGGCAGTTCAAGGTCACCAGCTTCTCCTTGGAAACCGTAAACAGTGTTGCTATGGGTCGGAACTGACTCGATGGCACTTCACAACAACAATATGTGGAATATTATCCTTCGGTATGGATTGCATCTCAATGAAAAGAAAACAAAAATAATCACCACTGGACCAATAAACAACATTCTTATCAATGGAGAAAAGATTGAAGTTGTCAAGGACTTCATTCTTCTTGGATCAACTATCAACACTCATGGAAGCAGCAGTCAAGAAATCAAAGGACATATTGCATTAGGCAAATTTGCTGCACAAGACCTTTTTAAAGTGAAGAGTGAAGATGTCAGCTTGAGGACTAAGGTGCGCCTGATCCAAGCCATGGTATTTTCAATAACCTCATATGCATGTTAAAGTTGGACAGTGTATAAGGAAGACCATAGAAGAACTGATGCTGTTGAGTTATGGTGTTGGAGGAGAATATTGAAAGTGTCATGGGCCGCCAAAAGAACCAATAGATCCATTCTGGAAGAAGTGCAGCTTGAGTGCTCCTTGGAGGCCAAGATGGCCAAACTTTGTCTCTCATACTTGGAACTTTTTGTCAGAAGGGACCAGTCACTGGAGAAGGATATCATGTTTGGTAAGGTGGAGGGTCAGAGAAAAAGAGGAAGACCCCCAACAAGACGGATTGGCCAAGTGGCAGCATCAATAGACTAAAGCATGGCAACAGTAGTGAGGTTGGCCCAGGAACAGGCAGTGTTTCGTTCTGCTTTGCATAAGGTCACTATGGGTCGGTACTGACTCGATGGCATCTAACAACAACAATATGTGGATTATACATTGGGCTAAGTCAGCAGTTCAAATACACAAGACTTTTCAAGGGAGAAGCATGACATTTTCTGCTCCCATAAAGATTTACAGCCTCGGAAATCCAAATGGGGGTCCTGACAAGTTGAAATTAATTAACAGTACACAGCAGCAGCAACAGCAATACAATCACTTCCACCACCGACTGTCACTTTGTCATTCTGTTAAAGTCCTCACACCTGGTCCAATAAATAACATGATACATGGAGAAAAGACTGACCTTGCCAAACACTTCAATTTGCTTGGATCTACAATCAATGTTCATGGAAATAGCAGTAAAAAAATCAAATGACATTAGACAAATCTGCTGCAGAAGAGCAAAGATGTCAGTCTGAGGACTAAGATGCCCTGACCCAAGACATGGTATTTTTGATCACCTCATTTGCATATAAAAGATGGACAATGAATAAGGAGGACTGTGGGAGAACCACAGCATTTGAATTATGGTGTTGGTGAAGAATATTGAAAGTACCATGGACTGGAGAAGAATAAATAAATCTGTTTTGAAAGAAGTATGGTCAAAATGCTCCTTACAATGCAAGGATAGCAAAATTTTGTCTGTTGTACTTTGGACATATTATCAGAATGGAGCAGACCCTGGAGAATGGCATCAAACTTCGAAAAGTGGAGGGTTAACAAAAAGGAGGAAGACCCCCAACAATATGGATTGATACAATGGCAGAAACAATGGCTCAAATATAGCAATGGTGAGGATGGTACATTACTGGGCAGTGTTTCATTCTGTTGTACATAGGGTGACTATGAATTGAAATGGACATGAGGACACCAAACAACAACAGTGTCACTTACAAGCTATGAGACTATAGGAAACTTACTAGGCTAATGAATCACACAGCCATCATTCTACATTGATGTAGCCCTGTGAGATCATAAGAAATAGATGGTTCACAGCTTCCACTTCCAACTACTCTAAAAAGGATCATATTAAAGGTAGGAGAAAATGTTGAACAAAACTTAAAATCATAAACAAGAACAGGCTTACTGTTCTGGTGGAACCCTGAGACTATGACCCTTAGTTAACCATCAGGGCTGGAAGTGAACTCACTCCTACAGCTCAGTTTTTCAGTCAAGAAATAGACAGGGCTCTAACTGGAACAATAACACTAGGGAGGTACTCACTTCTTAGAATAATCAATCATTTGAGATAAAAAAAAAAGGCAGATCCAAGGACAAAGCTCAGAAGTGCTTAAAAAAAAAGGAGAAATAGAAATCAGAAACACAAGGAAGATTAGGAATAAGTGATGCAACATTGTGGGGATTGTAATCTATGAAATAAAATGGGTATAGGTTGTTGAATGGAAAACTGATCTACTCTGTAAACCTTTGCCCAAGTCACAATAACAACTTAGAAGTAAATAATAAAATGAAGAAATAGAAAAATAAAAGCTTACTTGGTTTTTCGAAGTCTCAGTTTCCACGTCTTTATAATGAGACACAGTGGCTCTGTAGGGTAAGAACTAGACTGCAAACCACAATGTTGGTTGTTCCAGCCCATCAATTGCTCTTCAGGAGAAAGATGAGGCTTTCTGCTCCCACTAATATTTTTAGCCTTGGAGATCCTATATATGGTCGCTATGAGTCGAAACCCATTCAATAACAATTACCAGCAACAGCAACAATATTAATACCTACCCTCACTGGGTTTCTCTGGGAAGAAAATAAAGTAATATATATGATGAAGTGCTTAGAAAGGATAATTTGACATTTATTTAGCAAATACATCTAGCACTTACCATTTGCCATGCGTATCTCTAAGTGTTCTACAAATATTACTTCATTCAATCATCATTTTACCCTTATGGCATAGATACTGTTATTCCTATTTTAGCAATAAGAAAGTTCAAGCACAGAGTATGTAAGAGGCAAAGGTAGGCTTTGAACTGGGAAATCTAGCTCCAGAGTCCATGCTGTAAACCAACATGATATGCTACCTGTCAGTGGGCAGTGTAGATACACAGTGGGGGTGGGGGTGGGCCACCAAGTCAGTTCTGACTCATAGTGACCCTGTAGAGGGTTTCCGAGGTTATAAATCTTTACATGAGCAGAAAGCTTCATCTTTCTCACTTGGAGCCACTGGTGGATTCAAAGAGCTGACCATTCTGTTAGCAACCCAACATGTAACCCATTGTGCTACAACAGCAAGTTGAATAATTGTTGCACAAAGCCCCAAAGACTCATCATCTGGCCCTGTGTCAGGAAAGTTCATTGACATCTGGTTAAGACCTGATCTGCTATACATTAAAAGCAAGATTTTTTTTTGAAATTACAATATGTTTTATCTTGGTTCTGAATTTTTTTTCCCCTTCTTTGTTAAATGTTAATTGTCAATGTTTAGTTGAATTGCTGTTGTAATTAAGTGCTCTTGAATTGGTTCTGACTCAAAGCTATCCTGTATAAGGTTTCTGAGGATCAACTGGTGGAATTGAACTGCTAACTTTGTGGTTAACATTCCAGTGCTTATTCTCCAGCACCACACCAGGACTCCTTTAATTGAACGTTGTTGTTGTCATCGTAGTCAGATGGTGTCAACATGGTTCCATCTCATAGTGACTTTGTGCACAATAGAAGGAAACACTGTTGGGTCCTGCACCATCCTCACAATGGTTGCTATGCTTGAGCCCACTATTGCTGCCACTGTGCCAATCCATCTTATTTGGGGCTCTTCCTCTTGTTCACTGACTGTCTACTTTACCACTACCACTTGTCTGTCAGTCCGCGGTACTGTGGTGGCTTGTGTGTTGCTGTGATTCTGGAAGCTGTGCCACCAGTATTGTCAATGCCAGCAGGGTCACCCATGGGGAAAGGTTTCAGATGAGCTTCCAGACTAAGACAGACTAGGAAGTTGGAGACACAGATGACTTCCAAATATTTAGTCACTGAAAACCTTATGAATATCAGTGGACACTGTCAGCACCAGAATATTGAATATTGAAACATGATGAAGACTACCCGAAAATTGTCAGATATAGTGGTAGAAAATGAGTCCCTCAGGTTGGAAGACACTCAATATAAGACTTGGGAAGTGCTAAATCCTCAAAGTAGAGTTGAGTGTGATGATGAGAATAGAGTAAAGCCTTGGGGGTCTTCATTTGCTGATAGGACACAACTCAAAGTGAGACAAAACAACTGTAAATATCCACTAATAATCATAATATAGCATATTCAAATTATGAATCTAGAAAAATTGGAAATTGTCAACAATGAAATGGGACACATAAACATTGATATCTTTAGGCATTAGTAAGCAGAAATGGACTTGTATAGGCCATTTTGGATCTGATAATCACATGGTTTACTATGCCAGGAATGATAAATTGAAGAGGAATGATGTCACATTCATCATCAAAAAGAACATATTAGTATCTGTTTTGAAGTATAATGCTGGCTTTGATAGGATAATATGCATATGGTACAAGGAAGACCAGTTAATACCACTATTATTCAAATGTATACATGAACTATTAAAGCCAGTGGCATTGAAATTGTAGGATTTGACCAATTTCTTTAGTCTGAAATTGATCTAACATGCAATCAAGATGTATTGATAATCCCTGGCAACTGGAATGCAAAGGTTGGAAACAAAGAGGCAGGATCAGTTGAAAAATGTGATCCTGGTGATAGACATGAACCTGGAGAGAGCATGATAGAATTCTGCAAGGCCAATGACTTCTTTATTGCAAAGACCTTTTTTAAGCAACATAAAAGATGACTATACACATGGACTTCATGAGATAGAATACAGAGAAATTAAATTGACTACATCTTTGGAAAGAGACAGTCAAAAATTTTCATACTATCAGCTAAAAACAAGGCCGGGGCAGACTGTGGAACAAACCAATTGCTCCTATGCAATTTCAGGCTGAAGCCGAAGAAAATTAAAACAAGTCCATGAGAGCCAAAATATGACCCTGAATATATATTCCACCTGAATTTAGAGATCATCTCAAGAACAGATTTGATGCATTATAACACTAACGACTGAAGACCAGAAGAGTTGTGGGATGACATCAAGGATATCATATAGGAAGAAAGTAACAGGTCATTTAAGAAGGTAAAAAAGAAAGAAAAGACCAAATTAGATGTCAGAAAAGACTCTGAAAACTTGATCTCCAGTGCAGAGATGCTAAAGCAAATGGAAGAAATGAGGAGGCAAAAGATCTGGATAGAAAATTCAAAGGGCAGTTTGAGAAGACAAAGTAAAATCTTATAATGAAATGTGCAATATTGAAGGGTTCTATGGGCAAAATATTGAATGATGTAGAAAACAGCAAAAATAAAAAAAAATGGAAGGAATACATATAGTCACTGTACTAAAATTAAATGGCTAATGTTCGATCATTTCAAGAGGGAGCATATGATCAGGATTCAATGATACAGGAGGAAGTCCAAGGCGCTTTGAATGGCAAAGAACAAGGCTCCAGAATTGATGGAATACAAACTAAAATCTTTCAACAAATTGACATGGCAATGGAAGCACTCACTCTTCTAGAAATTTGGAAAAGAGCTACCTGGCCAAAAGATTGGAAGATATCCATATTTGTGCCCATTCCAAAGAGACATAACCCAGTGTAATGCAGAGATCATCGGACAATATAATTAATATCACATGAAAGTAAAATTTTGCTAAAGATAACTTAAAAATGGCTGCAAAAGTACAGTGACAGAGAACTGCCAAAGGTTCAAGCTGGATTTACATGAGGATGTGGAATGAGGGATATCATTGCTGATCTATGATGGGCCTTGTCTGAAAGCAGAGAATACCTGAAAGATATATGCTTTATTGACTACACAAAGGCTTTCGATTGTGTGCATCATGGCAAGCTATGGACAAAATATGAGTATTCTGGAACACTAAATTGTGCTCATGAGAAAATTGTACATAGACGAACAGGCAGTTGTTCAAACAGAACAAGGGAACACTCAATGGTTTAAAATAGGACAGGTGTATGCTAGGATTGTATTCTTTTGCCATAATTTTTCAATCTGTATGCTGAGCGAATAATTCTAGAAGCTGGATTATATGAAAAAAAAATGTGGCACCAGGGTCAGAGGGAAGACTCATTAATAACCTGCGATATGCAGATGATACAACCTTGCTTGCTGAAAGCCAGCAGGACTTAAAATACTTACTGATGAAGATCCAACACCACAGTATTCGTATGGGTTGCATCTCAATATGAAGAGAACGAAAATCCCCACAACTGGATTAATAAATAACATCATGATAACTGGAGAAAAGATTGAAGTTGTTAAAGACTTCATTTTACTCCGATCATCCATCAACACTCACAGAAGTAGCAGTCAAGAAACCTAACAACTTATTACATTAGACAAATCTGCTTCAGAAGACCTCTGTAAAGTTTTCATGAGCAAAGATGTCAGTTTGAGGACTACCATACACCTGACCCAACCCGTGGTATTTTCAATAACCTCATATGCATGTAAAAGTTGGACAATGAATAAAGCAGACCATAGAAGAATTGATGCATTTGAGTTATGGTGTTGGAGGAGAATATAAAAAGTACCAAGGAATGCCAGAAGAACAAACAATCTTCTGATGGAAAAAGGACACTCAGAATGTGCATTAGAAGCCAGGATGGCCAGATTTCATTTCTCATACAATGAAGATATTATTAGGAGGGACCAGATCCTAGAGAAGGACATCATGCTTAGCAAAGTGGAGGGTCAGAGAAAAAACAGGAAGACACCCAATGATATAGATTTGCACAATGACATCAGCAATGGACTCAGGCGTAGCAAGACTATGAATTTGGCATAGGTCAGGCCAGTTTTCGTTCTGTTGTGCATAGGGTCGCTATGACTTGGGAACCACTCGAGGGCGCCTAACAACAACAAACACTATACTATGCATGTATGATGTCCTTCTCCAGGGACTGGTCCTGTCTGATAGTACATCTGAAGTATAAGAGACAAAGTCGCGCCATACTATTTTTAAGGAGCGTTCTGGCTGTACTTCTTCCAACATAGTTTTGTTTTTTCTTCTGGCATTCCATGGCACTTTTAATATTGTTCTCCAACACCATAACTCAAAAGCATCAATTATTTCCTGTCTTCCTTGTTCATTGTCCAACTTTCACATGCATATGAGGCTATTGAAAATACCATGGCTAGGGTCAGGCACACCTTAGTTCTCAAATTGTTATCTTTGCTCTTGAACACTTTAAAGAGATCTTATGCAACCTATTAGCATAATGAAACTCTTGACTACTGTTTCCAAGAGTGCTGACAGTAGATCCAAGTGAAATGAAGTCTTTGACAACTTTAATCTTTTCTCCAGTTTTCATGACCCAGTTGTGAAGATTTGGGTTTCTTTACACTGAGGTGCAATCCATTCTGAAGTCACTGGTTGTTGATCTTCATCAGTAAGTATTTTTTGTCCTCCATGCCTTCAGCAAGAAAGGTTGTCTCATCTTCATATCTCAGGTTGTGAATGAGTCTTCCTCCAATCCTGATGCTATGTTCTTCATGTAGTCTAGCTTCTCAGGTTATTTGCTCAGGATACAGATAGTATAAATCTAGTTCAAGAATACAATCCCAGTGGGATTGCAATGGTCCAACCTCTCTGAAAAGTAATATGACATTTCCTCAGAAGGTTGGAAATAGAAATACCTTATGATCCAGCAATTCCTCTACTTGGTATTTATTTACCCACAAGAAATATGAGCCATAACATGAGTAGATATATGTACACCAATGTTCATAGCAGCACCATTTACAATAGCAAAAAGATGCAGACAGCCTAAGTGCCTATCAACTGAAGAATGGATAAACAAACTGTGGTACATACACACAATGGAATATTATGCTACCTTGAAGAATAACAAGGAGGCTGCAAGCCACCGCATAACATGGATGAACCTTGAGGACATTATGTTGAGTGAAATTAGTCAGTCTCAAAAGGAGAAATACTGCATAGGACCACTACTGTAAAACATTAAGAAAAAGAATCCATACTAAGGGTGTATGGGTGTTCTTTGCTGGTTACCGGGATGTGGGTGTTGGGGTGAGGGGAGGTAAGGGAAGGTGGAGCACAGGGCAGGGAATAGACACAGGATAGTTTGGGTGCTAAGGAGGGGGGCAATACACAAGAAGGGGCAGGGGAATGGAAGAACAAAGCGGACGGGAAAACAATTAAGCAGGTTTGCATGGGCTAAGTAGGACAGAGGTAAATAATGATGTATGCCTAACCTTGGAACAACAGGGCTCTGGGATACAGGGACTGAGACATGGTTGGAATGAGGAAAAGGGGGGAAATAATGTTAAGATGCTTGGCTGTCTTTTGAATCTTGGTTTCCCTTATATATCATTATAAATAGACACTGGAGGGGGAGAGAAAGGAATAGCCAGAAATATTACCATAGAAAGCTTGTAAGTCTGTCTTCTGCCTATAAGTGATTGGAATATCTAATGGGGCTACAAGGTGTCCATTGAAGGAGGCTTCCTGTGGAGCCTCTGCATTATGTAAGACCATATGTGGAATCCTGAACCGCATCCAGAGTGTTCATAGGAGGGAAATTTCCACTTGAAAGGACAAGCAGACCAACCTGGAGCGGCTAGAAGAACAGAAGATACTTCTTGAAAGAAAGACCAACAGGAAATATACAAAACAATAACAGCAGTCCAACTGATTACTACAAGAACAAGCAAGTTGTTTGCCCAAGAGACATCAAGGCAAGTGGTCAGGTCCCCTCAGGACAAAACCCCTTCTAAGACTAAGACTAAATGGGAATACACACTCTGATTGCTGACCACATTCATCACTGATAAGGGGAAGTGAGGGAAAAACAGCAATGAAGCTGCAAGCTAAGCCCTACAACATGCAATAGACTCCTGTGAACCAGGGTGGAGACCTGGTTGGTCAGCAATTGGCAACACCTGGGGAGAGGACTAGAGTGAAGAGTGAAGCATCCAGCTGGTAAGAAGAGAGGGTACATGCATAAGAACACCCACACTTGCAGATAATACCCACTTGACCTGGCTTCAACGACTGGATGATCAGAGCTCAACTAGAAGAAGAAAGA
>NW_006408538.1:22564548-22583809 GCF_000296735.1 Chrysochloris asiatica | reverse complement strand
GCGGGACACTACCCAGAGGAGCAGTGATGCCAGAGATGGAGGCAGAGACAATGACGTGGAGTGATGAAGTGGCTGGGGACTTTAGACCCAGAGATGGAGAGGGGTTGTGTGTGACAACCAGGGAGCAGGCTTGCAGGGTATACCCTTTGGTTGTTGATGATGCATGGAGAGGATTGTAATCATGGCAATGAAACGATATATGAAGGATGAATGTAAAGCTAATGTTCTCTCATGTAAACTATCACATAATTCACAATAAAACATTAAAAAAAGAGAATACAATCCTGGCACACACCTTCCTGATTTTAATCCATTCAGTGTGTCTTTCTTCTGTTTGAACTACTGCTTCTTGGTATACGTAGTGGTTCCTAATGAGCACAATTAAGTGTTCTGAAATATCCGTTCTTTGTAATATTATCCATTGCTTGTCATGATTCATATCATTGAAAGCTTTTGCATAATCAATAAAGCACAGGCAAACAACTTTCTAGTATCCTCTGCCTTCAGCCAAGATCAATCTGATGTCAGTAACAATATCCCTCACCCACATCCTTGTCTGAATCTGGTTTGAACCTCTTGAAGCTTCCTGTCAATTTAATGTTGTAGCCATTTAAAAATTATCTTTAGCAAAATTGTATTTGCTTGTGGTATTAATGATGTTGTCCAATGATTTCCATATTCTGCTGGATCACCTCTCTTTGGAATGGGCACAAATATGGATCTTTTCCCATTATTTGGCCTGGTAGCTGTCTTCCCAATTTCTTGGCATAAATGAGTGAGTGCCTCCAGTGTTGCATCAGTTTGTTGAAAGATTTTAATTTGTATTCCATCAATCCCTGGAGTCTTATTCTTTTTCAATGCCTTCGGTACACCTTGGCCTTCTTCCGTAAGTATCATTTGTTGTTGTTGTTAAGTGTTGTTGAGTCCATTTTGACTCATAGAGACCATTTATAGAGCTTCCAAGGAGAGGCTGGTGAGTTTGAACCATTGAGCTTGTGGTTCAAACTGACCTTGAAGTCTACTGCTTTTCCCCACAGGACAACAGGACTCCTAAGTGCCATTGGCTCTTGATTATATGCTACCTTTTGAAACGGTTGAACAGCAACCATTTCTTTTTGGGACAGTGACTTGATGTATTCTTTCCATCTTCTTTTGATCCTTTCTACATCATTCAATATTTTGCCCATAGAATCCTTCAATATTTTAACTTGAGGTTTGAGTTTTTCTTCAGTTCCCTCAGCTTAAGAAATGCTGAGCATGTTAAAAACAACAACAAAAGTAAAAGGAATAGAAAAGCAAGTTGGCAAAATACCTAAAATCGTCCTTACAACCACCAAGGGGCAAACACCTACTCTAAGATAGTGAAAATGTTGTCTAAAATAAAAATTTAAATAAAAAAATAGTCTCTTGTTGAATGAAAATACTAACTCATAAGAAGTATTTTGATACAAAGTGATCAATTTTGCAACAGATATTGGTGACAATTTTAAACAAAACCAACTTTCCATAATATACAACAATATGTCTCCATCTTAAAGTTTGTATATTTCAACTGAGAAATCCTCATCTCAATTCTTCATTATTTTGAAATTGTGTTTAACGTCCTGGTGTGGTGCTACAGTATATTGCACTGGAGCATGAGGTTGGTTTAAACCACAGATTGGCAGTTCAAACCCACCAGCTGCTCCTTGGAAACCCTAGACAAGGTCACTATGGGTTGGAACCAACTCGAAAGACTTAACAATAATTTAATTAGCCAGTGAGACAAGGAAAAATAGAGGCATAAGAATTGGGGGGAAAAAAACACACCAAACTAACAGGTTAAAGTATCTCTTTTGTGGATGTTATCATAGTATACCTGGAAAATCCCAGAAAAAAATCAATGATAACACTTAGAAAACAACAGGATACAGTAAGATAGCAGCATGTAAAATGAATATACAGAAATCAATATATATCAGTTAAGAGATATAAAGCCAGAAGAAGAAATGCTATTCCCAGCAACAACAAAGAAGATTAATATTATAGGAATAAACTTAACAAGGTGAAAGTTTAGTCTAAAGAACAAAATTAAAAATGTGTAAAATTTTTAATAGTAAAACTTAAAAAAAAAAAAAAAAAAATCCTGACAGATGCATCTGCAAACTTAAACAAATGGAGAGACTCAATTTCATACAGATGTCAGTATTTCCTAAATGAGTCCACAAATTTAGCATACCAGTAAAAATACCCCAAGTTTTTCATGGAGTTGGACTTATTTATAATAAAGTTTATATGGAAAGGCATTCATGCTGTAACAGGAAAACAAGGACAAAGAAAAGTAAGGGTTGGTAGCAGAGATTATCCCTGCCAGATGTAAGCACAGTATTTTACCTCTCTGCAGATTATAAAGCCTCTGAGGGATAAGCACAGAACTGCAAGGTCAGTTTGAACCCTAAGATAGGTGGTTCAAGCTTACCAGTCACTCCTCAGAAAGGAGCATTCTTGCTGTCATTCTTCCAGCAAACATTTGCACATTCTTCTGGCAGGTGATGTTATATTTACTATTCTTCACCAATACTATAATTCAAAGCTATCAGTTCTTCAGTTTTCCGTACCATTTTTCAGCATAAATATGAGGCAACTGAAGATGCCATATGTTAGGCCAGCAGAACCTAGTCTTCAAAGTGACACCTTTGTTTGTTTGTTTAACATTTTAAAGAGAACTTTTGCAGATTTGCAGCAGACTGCCTCTTGTTCTATGTACAGGTTTCCTTTGAGTGCAATGAAGTGTTTTGGAATCCCCATTCTTTGTAACGCTATCCATAGTTTGTTATGATCCACACAGTTGTTGCATAGCCAATAAAGCACAGGTAAGCATTTTTCTGGTATTCTCTACTTTTAGCAAGATCCAGTCAACATAAGCAATAGTATCCCACATTTCATGTCTTCTTCAAAATCAGGGTCACCTTTTTTTTGGAATGGGCACAAATATGAATCTCTTCCAATTAGGTTGACCTGGTAGTTGTCTTTCAAATTTCTTGCTTTCATTGACGCATAAGTTTGTTGAAACATTTAAATTGGTATTCTCTCAATTCCTGGAGTCTTGTTTTTCACTAATGTCTTCAGTGTATCTTGTACTTCTTCCTTCAGTATCATTGGTTCTTGATCACATGCTACCTCTTGAAATATTTTAACCAAATATTTTTGGTACAATGACTCTGTATTCCTTCCATCTTCTTTTGATGCTTCCTATATAGTTCAATGTTTTATGTATCTATTATGTTTTACATATCTTCAATATTGTAACTTAAGGTATGAATTTTTTTCTTCAGTACTTTGAGCTTGATAAATGCTGAGTGTGTTCTCCTCTTTTGATTTTGTAAGTCTAGGTCTTAGTACATTTCATTATAATGCTTTATTTTCTCTTCTCAAGGTGCCGTTTGGAATTTTCTGTTTAGCTCTTTTACTTAATCGTTTCTACAGTTGCTTTAGCTTTTCTGCATTCCAGAGCAAGTGTCAGAGTCTCTTCTGATATCCATTTTGATTTTTTTTTTGTTGTTGTTTCTTTTCTGTCTTGTTAATGATGTGTTTTTTTTTTTTTTTTCATGTATGATGTTCTTGATGCCATTCTACAACTCTTCTGGTCTTCAGTCATTAGTGTTCAATGTGTCAAATCTGTTCTTGAGATGATCTCTAAATTCAGATGGAATATACTCAACATCATATTTGACTCTCATGGACTTTTTTTTTTTTTTTTTCAATTTCAACCTGAACATAAATATGAGAGCAGTCAGTCCATGGTCTTGATTTGGCTATAGTCTAACTGATTCTTCTATATTCCATGTATTTAGATCAATGTGTACAGTCCCTGTTTATATTGCTGAACAAATGTATTTGCAATGAACAAAGTTTGGTCTTGCAGAACTCTATCACGTAATTTCCAGCATTATTTCTATCACCAAGGCCAGGTTTTCCAACTACCATTCCTTCCTCTTTATTCCCAACTTTCCCATTCCAATCATCAGAAATTATCAATGCATCTTGATTGCATGTTTGATCAATTTCTAACTGAAAAAGTTGGTACAATTCTTCAGTTCTTCTTTATTGACTCTAGTGGTTGATGCGAAATTTCAATAATAGTTAGATTGACTAGTCTTCCTTGTAAGTGTACAGATATTATCATGCCACACACAGTATCGTACTTTAAGATACATCTTGTAATGTTCTTTATGATATCAATATAACAGCATTCCATTTTAATTTGTAATTCCCAGCATAGTAAACCATATGATTGTCTGATTAAAAATGGTCAATACCAGTCCATTTCTTCATTAACAACCTACAATATGTAGATGACAAAATCTTACTTGCTGGTAGCAGAGAGGTCTTGAAATAACTATTGATAAAGGTTAAAGACTATAGACTTTTCTCAAAATAAAATGAAAATCCTCACAACTGAACCACAAAAAATATGGTGAAAAATGGAGAAAAGACTGAAATTGCTAGAGACTTCATTTTGCTTGGATCCACAATCAAAGTTCATGGAAGTAGCAGTAAAGAAATCAAACGGCATATTTCATTAGACAAATCTGTTGCAAAACTTCTTTAAAGTGTTCAAGAATGAAGAAGTCAGTGTGAGGTCTAAGATGTGCCTGACCCAAGCCATGGTATTTTCAACTGCTTCATATGATTTACAAGATGGACAATGAATAAGGAAGACTGTGGAAGAACTGATGTATTTGGATTAGGGTCTTAGAGAAGAATACTGAAAGCATGATGGACTGCCAGAAGAACAAACAAATCTGTGTTTGCTAAAGTACAGCCATAATGTTCTTAGAAGAGAGAATGGGAAGACGTTGTCTCTTATACTTTGTTAGGAGGAACTGATCCCTGGAAAAGGACATCATACTTGGTCAATGAAAAATAGGAAGGTCCTCATCATCAACAATAGGTTCAAACATAACAACAATTGTGAGGATGGTGCAGTGTTTTGGTCTATTGTAAACACGGTCACTATGAGTTGGAATTTAATTGATGGTACTTAACAAAAACAACAATAGTCAATTCACTAATGCCTAGGGTATTGATCTTTATGCATTCCATTTCATTTTTGGTAATTTTCAATTTTGCTACATTCCTATGTCATATGTTCCAGCTATTCATGGATATTTGTAGCTGCTTCTTTCTCACTTTGAGTTGTGCCCATCATCAAAGGATGGTCCCCAAGTTTTGCTCCATCGATTTCACTCAGGTTGACTATACTTTAAGGGGAAAGCTCTTCCCAGTTATATTTTGAGTGCTTTCAACCTGAGAAGCTCATCTTCTAGCACTCTATCTGGCAATGTTCCTTTGCTAGTCATAGGTTTGCAGTGGCTACTTTTTCAGAAGTGGACTGCCTCTTCCCCTTTCCTAGTCTGTCTGAGTCCTTTCAAAAGCATATATAGGCACCTGGAACATCCCTGTTGATTTTTTTTTTCTGGGAAAACGATAAGGTCATGATGCTTCTTTTTGGACAAAGTGTGGGTTTTGTGATTGCTGCTGCTGCAAAGGATGAACTCATATGAGCTCATGGACAATATGGGGAATTCTAATGTGTATTTAAAAGGAGCTCTGGTAGCGTAGTGGTTACGAATCGGGCTGCGAACCTTAAGGTCAGCGGTTCGAAACTACCAGCCGCTCCGCGGGAGAAAGATGAGGCTTTCTACTCCCGTAAAGATTTACACCCTCGGAAACCCTGTACAGGGTCGCTATGGGTCGGACCCGACTCGATGGCACTTAACAACAACAACAACAACAATGTGTATTTAAAGGCAGTCCCACACTTCCCAATGTCTGAGCTCGCCAAGCACTCACTGCTGCCTCAGTCCTGTTAATGATCCACACTTCTAGTTCACCAGCACATTTCAATCAATAGACACGCTGTGTGTCAAGTCCTATCCTACATGACATCAGCATGACTTTTCAAGTATGCATATTTCATGATTTATGCATCAACAGCACAACTGAATATGTTACATATGATGTAAGCACTTCTTTTTATCTGGCAGGAAAAGTGATATTTCAAAGGTAACTATCCTCCACCAGGACACTCTTCCCTGTTAGAATCAGGGCTGCAAATGATCAGCCTGCTAGTCATCTGTGAAAGCTGTAGGCATCTCCTTAAAACCTTCCTCAAGGGCAATTACTTTTTCATCAGCACCACATAAACACTTCCACATTGACTTGACCATGCTGTAGCAAGCACTGTAAGTTAATGCACTGGACTGCAAAGTCACTTCGAGTCATAAGGTTGGCAGTCCAAGCTTACCAGCCATTCCTTGAAACCTATACATGGTCATTATGGGCCAGAATTAACTTTTTGAAACTTAAGAGAACAACATATTTATTCTTAATTATTGAACTAATAATTTAATCCTCAGAGCAATGTGAAAATGCTGATAATGTATCTTTTTCCAGATGAATAACACAAATACATATTGAGAGACCTAAACAGGGAAATAAAAATATGTAAAGTAACTTCCCCTGAAGTCACTTAGCACAATCGAAGAGTCCGCATTCACAGCCAGGTTTGATGGGCTACTCAATCACTACTGTACGAGAGGAGAGTCAAGGAAACTTTCAACTAAAGGAAATGCCTGAAGAAAACCATGTGTCCGCTGTCTACAACATTAAAACAAAGCAGCATCAATACAGGCCTTTGAATACTTTATCTGCTCCATAACCATGGTTAACTAAGAAAATTATTTATTTATGCTCTGTGATCAAGTCAGGATATGGAAAGAATGTACCTGAAATGGGGTCTTCTGCAACTGAACACTGCTGTCTTTTGTAAAAGTTGTCTCTAGGAAATTAGGTTTCTACTGCAAGTTGCTTTAGAATATGTTCTGAGAAAATTTGTATTGTAGGAATGGGATGTAATTTTTTGAGCCAACACGCATTTATGAATTACATTTGTAACCAATGTGATTATCCCACCTGTATTAATATAGTGAATGATGCCCCACTTTTCATCTCCTTACTTCACAAAGAATCAGTCAAAATATTATGCTATAATCATGGATTGGTGGTGGTGGTGGTGTGCCATGGAGTTGGTTCAGACTCATAGCAACCTTGTACAGAGTTTCTGAGGCTACAAATCTTTACGGGAGTAGAAAGTCTTATCTTTCTCTCGCGGAACCACTGGTTTTGAACTGCTGACCATTGGTAGCCTGACTCGTAACCACTACATTACCAGAGCTCTTTATAGTCATGGATTAAGCAACATGCATTTGTGGTGTGGCTCTCTGAGGATTCACTAAACTTCCAGCTTTTACTTCTATTCATTGGCTCAACAATTTTATTATAGTCCTCTTTCTGTTTTTGCTTGAAATCTCAGCAAATATACAGGTAATTCCACGTTCTAGGCTCTTTCAAGAGCCAAAAAATCTTGGGCACAAGTAAAAACAACAACACAATATTAGAGTGACCGCCAACTGTACAAGCAATTAGAAAGTCTCCTGTGATAAGGTAGTTTTGAGACAGGTCTTAGGTTGCTTATCAGTAACAAGCAAATGTTGATACAAGAGAGGTACATATTAGTTTAAGCAAAAGCTTGTTTACACCCTGTGGCAGTCTTCTGCAGGACTTTAGTTTATGACTCAAAGAAAATAAACAGTTGTTATATTTGAGGTTTATCCTATTTGGCCCTTCTGTCATGTGACTGGATGACCTTTGGTGCTCCTTTGTTGGTCTGCCCAGGCATATTCACATTTTATTCAGAGCAGTGTTTTGAAATGTTAACAAGCATTAACTTATCATTCTAAGGCTTAGAGTTCATTAGTCACAGATGCCTGTGACCTAGAGAAACCTGTTGTTGTTTAGTGTTGTTGAGTCGGTTCCGACCCATAGCGACCCTGTACAAGGTTTCCAAGGGTGTAAATTTTTACAGGAGTAGAAAGCTTCATCTTTCTCCCACGGAGCGGCTGGTAGTTTCGAACCGCTGACCTTAAGGTTCGCAGCCCGATTCGTAACCACTACGCTACCAGAAAACCTAAAGGTAATCAAAACAGCCAAACAACTTGGGCACTGTGTGTACTAGAAAAATACATCAATGGAAGGATTTCCTTGAGTTCCAAGGAAAGAGGAGTCAGATCAGGCGCTGCTCACTAATCCCTGCAAACTGCAGGGAATTGAGGACTGAGTTCATCTGCCCCAGTTGAAGAAGGTTTCCATACCTGAATGGACTGTTGACCTAACAAAGGGACTCAAGTTAAAGTTCAGAAATCCCAAGAATGAGAAGTAAATGGCATCTGAGTAGACAGCTCACATTCCAAGACTCTGGACCAGGCTTATAAAACCCGTTGAAATTCATGACCTTTTATTTCTGATTGTTCTTCTCTCTTTAATGCCTGGTAGTGTAGTGGTTATGAAGAGGGCTGCGAACCACAAGGTCAGCAGTTCGAAACTACCAGCTGTTCTGCGGGAGAAAGATGAGGCTTTCTGCTCCCATAAAGATTTACAGCCTTGGAAACCCTGTACAGGGTCGCTATCGGTCGGTTCTGACTCCACGGCACATTACCACCAACCACCACTACTGATGTTTAAGGAGTTTCGGTAGCATAGTGATTATGAGTCGGGCCGCTAACCTCAAGGCCAGCGGTTTGAAGCTACCAACTGTTCCACGGGAGAAAGATGAGGCTTTCTGCTCCCCTAACCGAGCTCTGGTAGCGTAGTGGTTACGAATCGGGCTGCGAACCTTAAGGTCAGCGGTTCGAAACTACCAGCCGCTCCACGGGAGAAAGATGAGGCTTTCTACTCCCGTAAAGATTTACACCCTCGGAAACCCTGTACAGGGTCGCTATGGGTCGGACCCGACTCGATGGCACTTAACAACAACAACAACAACGATTTAAAGCCTTGGAAACCTTATACAGGGTCATTATGAGTTGGAAATGACTCCCTGCCACACCACCACCACCATCAAAGTTTACATAATTTGAATTCTGGTAGCCCAAGCTTATATTTTTTTCTGAGCTGTTTTCCTCCATTATGAAGCCCACCTTAAACTTTCTTCTCTTACTGTTTTCCACAACCCCCTGTTAGTTCCTGGCATGAAATTGCCACTGATAAACTAGCTCAAGCAATGGCAAGAACTTCCGGTTTAAATACAGACTAGCTCTGTCATCCTTTATCTCAAAACTGTGCATGCTCTTTGTTATCCAGTACTTAGTTCATCCTCTGCTGATGTATACCGCCTAATCCAAAGCTACTATTCATTTCAATATTCATTTAAATGATCCATATGCATTAGAAGATGACATCATCTAAGAGCTCAGCCTGTGGTTGTTGTTATAATATAAGGGGCCATCAAATCCGTTTTGACTCTCAGGGACCTTACGTACAGCAGAAGAAAACACTGCGCCGTATTCATACTCACTGAAATGATTTAGCCCATTGTTGTCTCACTGCATTGACCCATCTCACTGAGAGTCTTCTATTTTGCTGGCTCTCTACCTTACCAAGCATTCTCTTTTTAAGGAACATTCTCTTTTTTTTAAAAGTTTTGATTGTTACCTGAGAGATAGTTTACACGGGAGAATGTCGGCTTTACACCGTCGTTTCATTGCAATGATTACAAACTCCTCCAAGCAACATCACCAACAGTATTTGCTTCCATTTCCTTTGTTTTTTGGGGAGGGAGGGGATGTACACAAAAACACTCAGGCATATATAATCATTTAAAGTACCAAAGGGCACATTCTGCAAGCCTGCTTCCTGGCCACCAGCACCCAGTCCCTCTCTTTCCATGAGTCCAGAGTCCTCATCTGCTCCCTTTCTCCATGTCTGGTGTCACTGCTTCTCTGGATAGGGTCCTGCATTCCACTTGTGCTCTCTAAGGAACATTCTGATTGTAGTTCTTCCAACTCAGATTTTTTTCATTGTTTGGGCAGTTCATGGTATATTTAATGTTCATTACCAACACCATGTTCAAAGACATCAATTCTTCTTCAGTCTTCCTTATTTGCAGTCCAACCTTTGCATGAATGTTGTTGTTGTTACATGCCATCAAGTCGGTTCCAACCTATAGCGACCCTGTATAGGGTTTCCGAGGAACAACTGGTGAGCTTTGCAGTCTGGCGCATTAACCCACAGCACCACACCAGGACTCCATTTTGCAGGCATAGGAGGTGACTAAGATATCATGACTTGGACAGGGTGCCCCTAAATGTGACTTTGTGCTTCCATGGGGATTTATAGCCTCAGACATCCTATACAGGGTCACTATGAGTCAGAATTGACTCCATGGCATGCAGCAGTGGTTTTCAAAGTGACATATTTCCCTTCAATGATTTATAGAAATCATTTGCAGAATATTTGCTCAAAGCAATACATCATTTGGTTTCCTGATTGCTGTCTCCATGGGTGTTGATTATGGATTCAAGTAAAATGAAGTCCTTGACATCTTGAGGCTTTTTGCCATTTATCATGTGTTGCTTCTTGGTCCATTTGGAGGGATTTTTGTTTTATGTTGAGGTGTAACACACATTGAAGGCTGCAGTCTGACCTTCACCAGTAAATGCTTCAAATCCTTTTTACTTTCAGTAAACAAGTTTGTTTCACCTGCACATTATACATTGTTAATGAGTCTTCCTCCAATTTTGAAATTACATTCTTCTTTATATAGTCCAGCTTCTTGGAGTTTTGCTCATCATAAAGACTAATTACGTATGGTTAAATGATACAATCCTAATATAAACTTAAAAAAAAAAATTTAAACCACACAGCAAAGTGGTCTTCAATAATAGCATTGCTTTAGATTTTCCTTCAGCACAACACAATGTATATGTTATAGTCAGTACCACATGCTTCACTTGCATTAAAACCTCTGGAACAGTGAAGTATGACAAACATATTCACCATACGGTTGGTTACCTGCTTATACCTCTTATCTCAGGAAGAAGCACCATCACTTTCCTTCCAGTCTTTAGTTGGCTGCCTAAACAATTGTGCTGTTGGGTTTGATACATTCTGTTCACCGAGGTTGTCATTCTAATGATGTTGTTATCATTGGAGTGATTAAATGCAACTTGAAGCTCACGACTAGAGCCTTGACCCAGAGAAGCAATCTAATGCCCACAAGAAAGATGATGAATGTAGAAGACTTCAATATTTCCAATGAATTGGAAGAGGCAAGGGTGTAATCTTGACATGAAATTGTTCAAAAACTCACTAAATTAACTTTCCAATCTTTTCCTTTCTTATCCCACATTTGCAATCACAGGGTGACGAAACCCAGAACTTCCCAACTACAAAGTTACCAGTTGTGTCTGGCTATCAAAGGTACAGTGGCTGCTTGAACCAGAAAGCATTTATAATCCCAGACACTATACCGCCAATAGCCAGACATCACTGTTAAATTTTGTAGCTAGGAAATTCTGGTTTTCTTCATCATGCGTTTGCAAATGTTGGTTGAGACAGGAAAAGATTAAGCCCTTAGCAAATTCTGCAAGCCAGTCTCCTGCCTGTAGACACTCAGCTTTACTCAGACCGGAGGCCTGGAACCTGAAGCTGCTCTGTCTCTCCATGCAAATGGGCACTGCAGCTTTTTCTACAAGATGTCTAGGAAATGAGTTGTTTTTACAACCTGTTTTGGACAATATGTATTGTAACCACCTTGTGACTATGAGATGTAATTTTTTAAGCCACATATACTTCTGCAATTGAGTTTATAATCCATCTGATTAGCCCATCTGTATTACTGTAATCAATGATGTCCAAGCCCTCATTTAAAATATCCTGCCTTCCATCTCCTTGCTTCATGACGAAACAATCAGAATATTGTGATGTAACTTCCTGATTTTACCCCAAAAGTGTTTGCTCTTGGAGAACTCTCCTTGGACTTGTTGATTTCACTTGGTGGACTGGTAGTTCCCATGTGAATATATCTCTTGAATGTTTTACTAAATCCTCTAAATTTGACCTGATCAAGATCTAGACATTTTTTTTCTGAAACACTGTGGTTATTATTAGGTGCCATCGAGTTGGTTCTGACTCATAGCGACCCTGCACGGGGTTTCCGTGGAGCAGCTGGTGGATTTGAACTGCCAACTTTCAGTCATGCTTTTATCCTACAGCACCACACCAGGACTCAGGCTATGTATCTTCCAGCATCACTGAATCGACATTACAATTTAAAAGTCCTCCTAGCTCAAGTATTTAGGACTAAAGGCAGTCCCTAAATTAGGGCCAAGTTTTTTCCTAAGTCTGTAAACTCAATTTGTACATAAGCTGCATCAGTTAGGTGTAGTTTGTATCTAATGGCAGCTAGTCAAATGCTTGTCTCAGTGTATAGTGTACCTTTCTATGCATAAAAAACATTAAAGAAACACTTGCAGATACACCAAAATATCTTTAACATGATAATACAGTAATAACATTCATAATAATAATGTTTTGATGTGTGTATCTGTTTGTTATTAGGAACCCTTGTATGTAGTCAGTGTTTTAGGTGGAGAGGACTCTAGGGTCTCTGGGTGGCCAGTGGCAGGTCTGCACTTGGCTTTGCTCCATCCTTTGGTGACAGGCTTTCATCCCTCTCATGCTTGGACTCCCCTGTGGGAACTGGGAATCCATCTTGAGTTGTATATGGATCTGAGAACACAGCTATGGTAAGGCTGGCCAAGGGCTGCGAATAGCTGGGACTCAGCTTGGGTGTCTGTGGTCACTGCGGTATTCTGTGACACACTACACCCAACTGCAGACAATGACGATGTGGCCTCTAGGCCTGCACCTGCAGTCTCCCACCTGTCTTCAGGTGCTGCCAGTTCCATATGGAGCCCACGCTGGTTCCAGGGCCATAACAGGCTTACTGCTGCATGGCTTGCATGCCCCATATGTTGCTATTGCTTCTGGGCTTAGTCTGAGGTGAGTGCTGTGGGGTGTTGAGTATGGGGACTCCGTGGGTTGGAGGAGCACCTGCTGGCTGCTGTTGGACAAGTCCGGGGTGAGGTGGCATGCCCCTCAGCCCCTTCCTGTGCATGGCCTTTGGGTTTGCACTCAAGGAAAGGCAGATGGGGGTTGAGTCAGCACTCTGAGTTTTACATAGGGAGATGTTCATCAGTCAGGGACTGCTTCGACTAGATAAACATCTCAAATAGTTATCTTAATATCACCGTATTTAGGGTAACCTGGATCATTTTACTGTTTAACTTTTTAGAAGATTTCAGTGTTTGAAATATACAACTCTTAACACAGCACAAACACAATGGTTACATTTCAAGTTCTTTTTACCAAATATGTAGGCCATTTTGAAAGAATACTGTTGATTTTATGAGCTAAAGCCCTTGTCAGAAAGCTCCAAAGAGGACACATGGGATCTGGTCTTCACAAATACACTGTAGAATGACATATACAAAATGTAGTGACGGTCAGGGCTTACCCAAACATAAAAATACAAATTTTCTGTACTAGATTGTCAGCAAACTATGTCATGTAATGGTCTGTTTGTGGATAGCTACAAGTTAGACATGGCTCATATATTTTTAAAAAATGTTGTTTGAAGAACATGCAACAGAGATACATGGCCTGCAAAGCCTAAACTATTTGCTATCTGACCTTTTACAACAAAAAACTTTTTGACCTCTGCTCTTTATGACAGGAGCCCCGGCGGCACAGGGGTTAAGCTACCAACTGCTAACCAAAAGCTCAGCAGTTTAAAACCACCAGCTGCTCTATGAGAGAAAAAAAAAATGGGCCATCTACTCTCCCAAAGGTTACAGCTTTGGAAACCCACCGGGGCAGGTCTACTCTGTCCCACAGTTGGAGTAGATTAACAGGCCATCTTATCAGCTCTTTATTGTAACAATTGTGAGCACGAACTACTGGAATACACCGTTGTTTGTGCTATTAAGTGCTGTCAAGTTGGTTGTGACTCATGGAGGCCCTGTGGAGTGTTTCTGAGGAGTGGCTGATAGGTTTGGACTGCTGACCTTGTGATTCATAGTTCAGTGCTTATCCTACAGGACCACACCAAGAGTCCACTGATGAGCATTAACAAGCCCCCACTGCAATGTACTCCTACTATCATCAATCCAGCCCAAATACTATTCATCCTGTACTCCAACTGGTTATCTAAAGGCATTTTGTGCCTGTGTGATAGAATATAACATTGAACATTTTGCTGGAGGATAAAGATATCTGTATTAGTGTCTCATTGCTGCTGTAGTATATGAACACAAATTTAGTGGCTTAAAACAATATAACTTTGTTATATTAAAGTTGTAGAGGTCAGAGGTCCAAAACCAGTCTCACTGGGATAAAGCAGGGGCAGAATACCAAATAAGCAAGGTACAATAAACCCAGGTTTCCTTGGGTTTAGTTACTAATCTGTAGTGAATAATTCTTATCTTGCTTACTGGTTACTCCATCTTTGTGAGGGATTGTAAATTTGATAAGACTCTCTGATTCTGTAGGAAAGTAGTGTGGGGTTGCTGGTCACACCTAGAAGCAGTGTCTTTTGATGTGGCGAAAATGTGAACTTGTTCAGTACAGATTAGTGAATAAGCACAAGTTGTTATTGTTGTTAAGGGCTGTCAAGTCGGTTCTGACCCACAGCGACCCTGTATAGGGTTTCTGAGGAGCGGCTACTGAGCTTGAACCACCAACCAGTTCAAGCAGTTCAAACCAACTTTAAAGTCCAGCGCCTTAACCCACAGCGCCACACCTGTTCTTAACTTGCTAATTGGGTAATTTAACACAGGACACTGCCTCCATGTCATCAGCCACAAAAATGTTAACTATCAGCTGCAGTGGTAATGAATTTACCTGGCCAGATAATTAAATATTCTTTCTCTCTTTGATTCCTCTCCAAGTTGCATTCTACTTGTAAGCCTTCTGAGAGTGTCAAGATGGACAACAAGGAATTGCTAAAATATCGTGTTGACAGTGTGCAGAGATGAAGAGATTGTCAGGAAGTCTTCTGTGAAGGTTGTGGGGATGGAGGAGGACAATTTTGTTCTGAAGTGCAGTTGTCACTCTGCGTTAACAACTGCACCTGACCTTTTTCTGACAATCAGTCTTTGCTGGGCTTCTCATCAAGCAGCTAGAAGGGTTTAGAATTCAAACCCTGACAAAAGGGGACAGTCCATTTGAGTGAGTAAAGGACACCATTTTGTTTTCTGCTAAGTCTTCGCCTGTCATGGAAACTCAGTGGAAAGCACAGAAGAAGGGTGAAAATAATGCACATGCCACTCATGAGTGTGTGCTTGGGAATTAAAGAGTTTCATGCTTTGAAGTACAATTCAGCTGCAATGCATTAAGTGTTCTGGAATTCCCATTCTTTGCAATGTTATCCACAGTTGGTTACGATTTACACAGTCCAATGTCTTTGTCTGGTCAATAGAGTACAAGTAAACATTTCTCTGGTATTTTCTGCCTTCAGCAAACACACAAGTCACCACAGTATAACAAGCTCACAGACAAGTGGTGACATTAACCATTGTGGCTATTGTAAAGTGCCATCAAATTGGCTCCAATTCATTGTGACCCTGTACAGGGTTCCAAGAAGAGGCTGGTGGGTTTGAACAGCTGACCCTGAGAAAGCAGTCCAATGCTGATCCTGCAGCACAACACCAGGACTCCATATTGCTGTTGCGTGCCATTGAGTCTTTACTGACTCATAATGATGCTTTCTACAGTTTCTGAGAGGAGCTCTGGTAGTGTAGTTTTACGAAGTCAGGCTGCTAACTGCAAGGTCAACAGTTAGCTGTCCCGTGGGAGAAAGATGAGGCTTTCTGCTCTTGTAAAGATTCACAGCCTTGGAAACTCTATACAGGGTCACTATGAGTCAGAACTGACTCCATGGCTTATCACCACCACCGCCACAGTTTCTGAAAGCAGTCAGTGGGTTTGAACTGCTGACCTTGCACCTAGTTTGGTTAGCAGTCCAGTGCCTATCCTATTGTGCCACACCAAGGCTCACATAGTCATTGTTGTTGTTGTTGTTAAGTGCTGTAGAGTCAGTTCTGACTCACAGCGACCCTGAATAGGGTTTCCAAAGATCAGCTGATGGGTTTGAACCACTGACCTTGCAGTCAACCATTCAAAGCTCATCCTATGGCACTAAATCAGGACTCCCTCATTAGCCATCTTGATTTTATTGTTGTTAAGTGCCATCTAGTCAATTCCGACTCATAGCAACCTTGTATAGGGTTTCCAAGGATTGGATGATGAGTTTGAACTGCTGACCTTGCAGTTCAGCTGACCTTTTGGTCCAGTGCTTATCATACAGCACCATACTAGGACTCCACATTAGCCATTGTTGTTGTTGTTGAGTGCCGTCAAGTCAGTTCCAACTCATAGCAACCCTGTATAGGGTTTCCGAGGAGCAGCTGGTGAGCCTGAACAACCACCAACCTTGCAGTTCAAACAGCTTTGCAGTCTGGCGCATTAACCCACAGTGCCACAGCCTTATCACCATTAGAATGGCTATAAACAACAACAGAAAACAGTAGATTTGGGTGAGGTTGTGGAAACTAGGACCATCATCCAGCACTGGAGGTAATGTAAAATGGTATAGCCAATTGGAAAACAGCTTGACATTACTTCATGAAGTTGAACATAGGACTACATGATTCAGCAATTCCACCTCTAGGCATACTGGTATACTCAGAAAAAGAGAAGGAAGGAGGAGCACAACCAGAAACCTGTGCTCCACTGTCCATCGAAACCCTTTCTACAATAACCACACTATGGAAATCACTGAAATGTACATTGGGAAATGAATGGAAACACAAAATGTGATACATACATACAATGGGATATGACTCAGCTGTAAAAGGACATCAAGTCCTGGGGCATGTTACAAGAATGATGAATCCTGAAAACATCATGTTGAGCACAATAAGTCAGCTGCAAAAGGACGCCTCATGTATGATGTCACTTAAATGAAATACAAAAAAGACGTAGAAACTGTAGATTGTTAGTGATTGACAGATGTGGGAGGGAGGGGGAAATGACAGTTCTTTCTTGGTGGTGGCTGTGTGCCGTGGAGTCGGTTCTGACTCTCAGTGACCCAGTACAGGGTTTCCAAGGCTGTAAATCTTTGTGGGAGCAGAACGCCTCAGCTTTCTCCTGCGGAACAGCTGGTAGTTTCGAACTGCTGACCTTGCGGTTCACAGCCCAATTTGTAACCACTACACTACCATGGGCACTAAATTTATATGAAATTGTTGTGGAATGAGTTGGAAAAGAATAGGGATGATGATTACACAACTTGAAGAATCTAATGAATGGAACTGAATTGTACGTGTACAAATTGTTGACATGGTGTATGTTTTGTTACATATACCTCTAGTACCATTTCCGTAAAATATATTAATCCCAGCAGTTTGATCCCTTACAATGAATCAGGACTAGGCTGGACTTCGTTCCATTGTGTCACGGCCAGCTCCACAGAAATTAGCAACAACATTAGTAGGAGACAAAGAATTAGGTGCTGGGTAAAAGCACAGAAGAATGAATTGTGCACTTTAACCTCAAGATGTTTCTAAGAGGTTCAGAGTTAGGCAGGTTGGGAACTGAGGGAAAAGGGCATTCAAGGTGGAGGAGATAGCTTTCAAATACTTAGGTCAGTAGAAGAGACGGGCCCAAAGTTGAGTCCTAATTCTAAACTTTCTCCCCTTTACATGTGTGGAAACTTAGGCCTGAGGGTTAAATGACTTGATAAGGGCAGAGCTCTAAAACTCGCAACCACAGAGATAGGACTAGAAGGAAGATGAAGAATCACTGTATCAGCACCAACACCTGGATGAGAACTACCACACACCTGATCAATGGTAGAGGGCTGTCCCACCCACCCTGCTGCCTTCAACTCATCTACACGAACAACGCAGTCAGTTTGTTATGATTCACACAGTCAGTTCTGACCCATAGCGACCCTGTACAGGGTTTCTGAAGAGTGGCTGGTGAGCTTGAACCACCACTCTTGTGGTTCAAACTGACCTTGCAATTCAGAGCATTAACCCACAGCTCCACACCAGGATTCTGACTAAACACTTTGTTGTTGTTAAATGCCGTAGAGTTGGTTCTGACCCACAGCGATCCTGCACAGGATTTCCAAGGAGCAGCTGGTGAGCTTGAACTGCCGACCTTGCAGTTCAAACCTACTTTACAGTCCTGTGCATTGACCCATTGCAATCCATCTTATTCGCTCAGACATATCAAAACAAAATAAAGCAAAGCACAATAACAAAAACTGGTAAAACAAAACAAAACCCCAAAAAACTCACCAGATGGCAGCGAGGGTGAAGGTGCAGTGAAATTCACCATCAGCCATACCACAGAATACCAGCAAAGCAGATCCAGGGCAGAGCTTCAAAACTTGGAACCACAGAGGTAGGAATATTTTAAAAGTTTGAAGACATAGCTACTGGAACTTGAAGCTGAAGTAAGAAATCACGTCTTTTGAATCCCACGGGCTCAGAGGCCTGCAGCCAATATCTTGGGTGAGACCAAACAGCAAAACCAAGCGGGGGGAGCAGACACATCATGGAAAAATGCCGTAGGAGCCTTGGAGCAAAGGTGGACACTACCCTTTGTCAGTTTTGCTTTGTTCTGCTTTTCTTTATTTGGTATCTGGTCATTGGCACTCCCACTGTTTGTGCACCTCCATTCTGGTGACTAGAGAGGGATCCTGAGCGAATGGACAGCCCAACCTTCATTACTGGTGGGTTCTTCTGCCACGCAGGCGCACAGATACTCTGCCCAAGCGCAAATCCTAAACTTTTTTTTTTTTTTTTTTAATACGGAAAAGAGCAGGACAGAGCTGTAGAGAGGGAAAGAGAGTTTAAAAACAAAACAGGTCGAAAATGAAATTAAAACCGGAGATATAGCATAACAACCAACACTGGTATCTTGAAATCTCTCAGGCAGCTTTGAAAGCAAGAAGCTAAAAAGAGGGCATTAAGGTCATACTCATATTAGGCTACAGATTTTTTTTTTCTTCTTCTTCTCTTCCTCCTCTCCCTTTTCTGTGATTATAGACTGCAGTATTCAGTTGAGATTTTGTTGTTGTTTTTTGGCTTTTTTTTTTTTTTTTGCTGGTGCTGCTTTGCTGTTTTATGCTCCCCCTTCTACATTTGGGGGACTCTTTCTTTCCCTATATTAGCCAAGACGAGTCAGCAACCGCTGCCATATAGCCAAGCTACAATCACACTCTATAAAACACCAAAACCCAGGCAAGAACCAATACCAATTGCCATATACCAGGGAGACAGATAACACCTGTGAAAGTTACTCTGAG
>NW_006408538.1:22557829-22559005 GCF_000296735.1 Chrysochloris asiatica | reverse complement strand
TAAATTGACAGAAGGAAGAGTTGAGAACAAAACAAAACTATAAGAACAAACTCAGAGAATCTGGGACGTATGTTTATGATCAAAACAAGTACAATGTAAAAAAGGTAAACATGTAGGACCACTACTGTAAAAGACTAATAAAAATAAGCTATACTAAAGGGGGAGGGGGTGTTATTTGCTGGTTGCTGGGATGTGTGTATGGGGGGTGATGGAGTGATGGTGGGAGGGGAAGATGGAACACAGGGCAGGGAATAGACACAGGATAGTTTGTTTGCTGGGGAGAGGGGCAATACACAAGAATGGGGAGGACAATGGAAGAAGAAAGCGGATGGGAGAACAATTAGACAGGTTTGCATGGGCTAAGTGGGACAGAGGTAAACAATGATGTATGCACAACCTTGGAACAACAAGGCTTTGGGATGCAGGGATTGAGACATGGTTAGAATGAAGAAAAGGGGGGAAATAATGTTAAGATGCTTGGCTGTCTTTTGAATCTTGGTTTCTCTTGCATACCATTATAAAATAGACACTGTAAGGGGAGAGAAAGGAATAGACAGAAATATTACCAAAGAAAGCTTGTAAGTCCATCTTCTGCCTCTATCTGACTGGAATACCTAAAATGGGGTTACAACGCGCTCAGCGAAGGAGGCTTCCTGTGGAGCCTCTGCATTACATAAGACTATATGTGGAATCCTAAACAACATCTACAATCTTCAGAGGTGGGAAATTTCCACTTGAAAAGACTGGCAGACCAGTCTGGAGCAGCTAGAAGAACAGAAGATACTTCTTGAAAGAAAGACCAACAGGAAAACTAAAAAACAGTATAGTCAGATTGACTGATTACTACAAGAACAAGCAAGTTGCTTGTCTAGGAGACGTCAAGGCAAGTGGTTGGGTTGCCTCAGAGCAAACCCCTTCCAAGAATAAAAAGACTCAGTGGGAATACATGCTCTGATTGGTGACCATATTCATCACCGATAAGGGGAAGTGAGGGAAAAACAGCAATGAAGCGGTGAGCTAAGCCCTACAACATTCAATAGACTTCTGTGAACCCGGGTGAAGACCTGGTTGGCCAGCAGTGTGGCAAGACCTGGGGAACTCTTGGGCCCAGAGTCAGTGACATAGCCACAGAGGACTAGAGTGGAGAGTGAAGCATCCAGCTGATAAGAAGAGAGG
>NW_006408538.1:22552940-22557029 GCF_000296735.1 Chrysochloris asiatica | reverse complement strand
AAAAAAAAAAAAAGGAGGGGAGAGTTGACTTTGCAGTCCTGGAGCAGAGGTCCCTGGGACCATTAAGGGAGAAGAGCAGAGTGTGGGACCCTACTCAGAGGAGCAGTGACGCCAGAAATGGAGGCAGAGACAATGATGTGGAGAGATGGAGTGGCTTGGGACTCTACACCCAGAGATGGAGAGGGGTTGTGTGCTGACGACCAGGGAGCAGGCTTGCAGGGTATACCCTTTGGTTGGTTGATGATGCATGGAGAGGATTGTAACCATGGCAATGAAATGATATACGAAGGATGAATGTAAAGCTAATGTTCTCCCATGTAAACTATCACATAATTCACAATAAAACATTAAAAAACAAAACAAAAAACCCTCACCAACATAAAATCACCACTCATATGCAAATAAAGTAACATCACAATGTCTCAAAGACAACAAACAACCTCGCTTCTCATAAAGACACAGAACAGAGTGGCTTGAAAAAATGACCACAAAAACCTCCTTAAAGGCAAACCCTCCTCCAAGATTGAACCTCAAAGGGAACACATGAACAGGCATGTAAGCTTGCTTATGGTTATGTTGGTCTACTGATGAGTGGAAGAGGGAAAGTCAGCAGTGAAGAAATGGGCTGAATTCAACCACATTCCATAGACTCCCATTGATCTGGAGATGAGAGAGAGAAGAGGAAGGGCTGGTTGTTTCAAAGTGTGGTGAGACCTGGAGACTCCTGAGCCCACAGACAAGGACATAGCCATGGAGGGCTAGAGCTGAGAATGAAGCATTCAGCTGATATAAAGTGAGGGGGGATGCACAATAGTACCATTTGATCTAGCCTTGATAGCTTGATGAACACAACTCATTTAGAGGAAAAATAACAAACTCTTTTTGATAAAGGAAATGAGGGTAAATTGCTACAATTTGATGAACTTGACCTATATTTATGGATGTAGTAGCTCAAAATATCAACCAAGAGGGAAGGAGTCTTCCTCTTAAGGTATCAATCCTATCCTCTGTGTACACATGGTAGATAAGGAAAGGCAACTTAGACACTGGCTACCTGAAATGAGGGGGCAATAAAGGCATGAAGTGATCGGCTTACAAGTTTTCAAAAGGGAGTTTAGTTCAAGAGTATGTGAAGAATGGTAGAGTCCCCCCTGAATAGTTTTCATCTTGTCTACATGTGTATGGTGAAAAGAGATGGGGATAAGATTCTTATGATTCAATAGTGAGTAACTGTCAGCATAACTAATTGCTACTGTCACAATTGTAAAGATAGGAGTTTTGTAACAAAAATGGGGAGTAGTTTATCGTACTGTCCAGGAACAGAGAATTGTAGGACCATCAAGGGAGAAGAGTATGAGTGGAATGTGGGACCCTATCCAGAGAAGCAACAACACCAGAGATGGAGGCAGAGATGAGGACATAGAGAGAGGGAGCAGTTGAGGACTCTAGACTCATGGAAAGAGAAAGACTGAATGCTGTTGGCCAGGAGGCAAGCTTACAGAATGTGCCTCTCGTTGTTTAAATGATCATATATTCCTGAGTGTTTTTGTGTACATCCCACCACACCCCTAAAAACAAAACAAAACACAGGGAATGGAAGCAGATACTGTTGAATGATGATGCACAGAGGAATTTGTAATCATTGCAATGAAATGATGACTGTAAAACCGATGTTCTCCCATGTAAACTATCACTCAATTCACAATAAAAACTTAAAAAATAAAATAAAATAAAAAGCTTCTTAAAGAAGAATCAACTTAGATTATCTGATTAAAAAATTTAAATGATATTTAGGTGCTTTAAACATATTGAGAGAAAAATTGAGGTAAACATAGTCAACATTCAAAGAATACAGAGTCAAAGCTCTAGAATAATCCTGAAAAACATACAAGAACAAACTGACCAAATAAATGAAAAGCCAGAAACCATTCAAAAACAGCAAATACAAGTTGAGAAGGTGAATACTAAGATTTCAGAAATAGGTGACACATTGAAAGGACAAAGGAGTTGAAGTTAATAAATAGAAGAAAAAACCAGGCTGAGGAAGACAAAACTATCAATGCTAATCTTCTAGAAGAAAAATCAGAAAAAAAAAAAAAAAAAAAACGAAAAAAGGAAGAAAACCTAAAAATTACATGGGGCATCTGCAAGAGGAATTACTTGTGTGTGTTCAGGGCTTCAGAACAGGAAGACATAGACACAAACACACACAAAACCACAGAGAATGTTATAGAAGATTTATTGGAAGAAAGTATCCCTAATTTTATGAAGGATGAGAAAATATCCCTTTAAGAAGCTCAAGAAATCCCTCACAGGGTAGACCCCAAAATAAAGTAAACAAAACAAATCATAGTCAAACTTTTGAAAACCAAACTTGAAGAGAGAATCTTGAAAGTAGCTTGAGAAAAATAAAACAGTGATTTGCAACAAAGAACCACTAAGTCCAAGCTAGGATTCCTCAGCAGAAATTCTATCGGCAAGAAAGAAAGGAGGTAATATACCTAAGACTCTGAAAGAAAAAAGAATTCCTAACCACGAATGACATGCATTAAATACATGCCTTAACTACGATGGTGACATTAGGGCACTTCCAGATAAACAGCAACTAAGGGCATTTGTAAAAAACAGACCAACTTTATAGGAAATATTAAAGGGAGTACTTTGGACAGAAAACCAAGAGACAACAGCCTAGGTTAACATACATGACAACAACACACAGAAGTCTATTAATAATGATAAGATATAAAAGTATCCAAAGTAAAATAAATCTAGAAGACTGAAAATAGAGAATGAGACATGCTGATTGTAAATGAGGACAGCTGGAAAGCTAAATGAGGGAATAAGTTGGCTAGTTCTAGAATTTCTAAATGGAGAGGAATACAAGATAATTCCAGATAGAACAGACTGTTTAAACCTGAAAAGAAAAAGTAAATTACCTCAAAGAAAACGAATAAATTTTCTTGTCACACACTGGGTTCTCTAGAGAACCCAAACCAGTCATGCTTACATATGTATAAAGAGAAGTTTATATCGAGGAAATGGTCCACACAGTTTAAGAGATGGGCAAGTACCAAGTCTGTGTGTCAGATGAATTAAGATCAGAAGATCAGATGGCAGGCAGGCAAGTTGGGCAGGTAAAATGGCCAGCTGCTGGTGACTCTCTGGATTGACAGGCAATGAACAGGCCACTACCTCAAGTTTATAGAATTGGAGATTGGATGATGAGCCAGATGTGGGATCCAGACCCAGCATAAAGCAATAAGCTTTGCCCAAGTGTTCAATATATTGGAAGCAGACCACACCCCCAAGGAAATGTCCTTTCAATTGTCTGGCTGCTCATAGAAAATGTCATCATGGGAGTGATTACATTATATTGTTGTTGTTGTTGTTGTTAAGTGCCATCGTATATCTCATTATTTTAACTGTCAAACAATTGCGAATCATGGCCCCGTCAAGTTGACACAAGACCTTAACTATCACCGTTCTCATCAAAATAAAAAGAAGACAATAATAAAAGGTTTAGTAAACACTAAAACAATCAAAACGAAGAACATGATAAAAATGAAGTTAGTGAAGAAAATTATTTGGGAGAAAGAAACCAGCAGCAACACACAACACACACATAAAATGAAAATCAATCCTGTCTATGTATGAAAGGCACCAGTCAAGTAGCAGAATTGATAAGAAATCAGGACTCAATCAATGTGGTCTACAAAAGACACATCTTAGACATAGAGGCAGAAACAGACAAAATAATCAAAGAATAGAAAACAAAAATTAAGCAAATAGCAATAATAATAATAATAAAAACAGAAGAGCAGAAGTGGCAATATTAGTTTCTGATAAACTAGACTTGTGTGTGGCATTGTTGGCTAAGGCACTGAACTGCAAGGTCAATTTGAACTACAAGGTTAGTGGCTCAAGCTCACCAGCCACTCCTCAGAAACCCTATACAGGGTTGCTGTGAGTTGGAACGGCCTGCATGACACTTAACAACAATAATAACTAAGCAAAAGTCAGTTTAAGAGACAAGGAAGAAAATTACATAATGATTAAAGAGTCAATTGAATAAGAGGACAGACATAATCA
>NW_006408538.1:22549149-22551183 GCF_000296735.1 Chrysochloris asiatica | reverse complement strand
TTAGATACATCAAAGGAGTAAAAAGAAAATCAGCAGACTGGGAATAAAAATTGGCAACAACATATGGGACAAAGGACTAATCTCTAGCATTTGTAGGAAAATTCAAAATCTCAACAACAAAAAGACAAATAATTCCATTTTAAAATGGAAAAGAACATGTCCAGACACTTCATCAAAGAATATACACAAGCAGTCACAAATATATGAAGAAATGGTCATGACCATTAGTCACTGTTGCTGTGAAGTACCATCAAGTTGATTCCGACCCATAACGACCCTGTATAGGGTTTCCAAGGAGTGGCTGATGAGCTTGAACTGTTGACCTTGCAGTTCAAATGGCTTTGCATTCTGGCACTTTGACCCATAGTGCCACATGACACAACACTTAACCCCAGCACTAACAGCAAAATTCCAAGAAACAGAGAGTAAGTATGCTGGCAAAGCTGTGGAGAGACCAGAAGCCACAATCAAAAATTGGATTGTTTATATGGTAAATCACTGTGGAAAACAATATGGCGCTTCCTTACAAAGTTGGAAACAGAAATACCTTATGACCCAGTCATCTCACTACAGGTATATACCTTACAGAAATAAGATCTGTTGTATGTATAGATATATGCATGCCCATACTCATCTCCCCATTGTTCAAAATACCAAAAAGATGATAGCAACATAAGTGCCATTCCACCTATGAAGGAATAAACACACTATGATACATACCAACAATAGAATACTAGGCAACAGTAAAGAGAGATGGATGAGTCTGGAGGACAATGTACTAAGTGAAATTACTCAATCACAAAAGAACAATATTGGAAGAGACCACTCTCATAAAATGTCAATGTTTGCATACAAAAAGAACCATTCTCTTGTAGTTATCAGGGGTGGGAGTGGAAGGGAGCTTAACTCACTGCCTAGAGAGTGGTGTGCCTTTGAGTCAGTTTTAACTCATATGATCCTATGTAGGGTTTCTGTGGTGCTGTAGGATTAGCACTAGATTGGTAACCACGAGACTTTCTTACCCTGGAGAGATCAATGGTGTTAGAAACACTATACAGAGTCACTATGAGTTGGAAATAACCCAATAGCACACAACAACAGCAATATACAAGGGAAAGTTATACAATTAATAAGGAATATTGAAGAAGAAATAATGAATTTGAAATATGCTATTAGCAGAGAATATTAAATATAGAACTGTCAGAAGAACAAAAAAATGTACACATCTTTCTTGGTAGAAGTACAGTCAAAGTGTTCTTTCGAAGTTCGGTTACAAGGAGATTTCATACTACATACTTCAGATGTGTTATTAGCAGTGTCCAGTCTCTGGAGAAGGACAACAAATTAGGTAGAATAAAATTGAAAAAGAGGATGCCCCTCAAGGAGATCCCGGAATGAGCATAAACATCATCACATAGCAACAACTCCAATGACGGTGCTGGATCGAGCAGTGCTCTGTTCCGTTGTTCACCTGCGTCAATCTCACAATTGTTGCGATGCTTGAGATGACCGCTGTTGCTACTGTGCCAATTCATCTTGTTGGGGATCTTCTTCTTTTTCAGTGACCTTCCATTGTACCATGCATAATGTCTTTCTCCAGGAATTTGTCCCTCCTGATAATATGTCCAAAGTATGAAAGACAAAGTCTGACCATCCTGGTTTCTAAGGAGCATTCTGTCTGTACTTCTTCCAACACAGATTGGTTTGTTCTTCTGGCAGTTGATGGTACTTTTAATATTCTTCTCCAGCACCATAACTCAAATGCAACTATTCTTCTATATCTTCCTTATTTATTGTCCAACTTTCACATGCATATGAAGCTATGGAAAATACAATGGTTTGGGTCAGGCACATCTTATTCCTCAAACTGGCATCTTTGCTCTTGAACATTTTGAAGATGTCTTGTACACCAGATTTGCCTAATATAATACATCTTTTTGATTTCTTCACTGCTGCTCTCAAGAGTGTTGATGGTTGATATGAACAAAATGAAGTATTATCTTCAATCTTCAATCTTTTCTCCATTTATCATGA
>NW_006408538.1:22545700-22548717 GCF_000296735.1 Chrysochloris asiatica | reverse complement strand
CAATAATAAAGATCCAAACATTTCATGATAGTTGGCTATAAGTCAGACCTTGTGCTTAAGTCATCTTTACTATACTCCTATAGGTTGGTCTGATTGTTTGTTTGTTGTTGGTTTTTGCGTGTGTGTGTGTTTGTGTGTGTGGTTACAAATGATGAAACAGACATAAGTGTTTTCTCCAAGGTCAGATTTAGGGAGTTAGTGAGCTAAGCTATGAATCCAAAGGTCTGACATCTTTAGTCCCTTCTCTTGATCTGTTGTTATTGTTGTTAACCGCTGAATTGGTTCTGACTAATAGCAATACTGTGTAGGGTTTTCTGAGGAGTGGTTGGTTGGTTTGAACTGCTAACCTCAGGGTTAGCAGTCTAGTGATTGTTCTACAGCACCACAGCACAACTCTCTTGATCTAACTACTTTCAAATAAGGAGAAATAAAATAAAATGAAGAATGTTCAAATTGCTTACCTGCGTGCATGATATAAGGAGCATAGTGGTTAAAGCACTCAGCTATTAACCAATAGGTTGGCAAAAGTCACCAGCCACTCTGCAGGAGAAAAGTGTGACCATCTGTTTCTGCTAAGATTCCCAGCTGCGGATCCCCTCCTCCAGGGCATTTCTGCTCTATCTTGTAGGGGCACTAGAAATCAGAATCAGGGGGCTTTGGCTTGCTTGCATGATTTCACTGTTCTTTCTAAATCCTGTTCGAGCCCCTTTTGGAATGGGGCGCTAAGTGTCATTAACAGCATCTGTCACAGATAGGATCTGTCACTAAATGGGCTTGGTGCCCTCACTTGTAAAGTGGGAGGGTTGGACCAGATCATCTCAGGGGCCCCTTCTTGCTCTTACAGTGTATTATTCTATGATTCCAAACAAACACTGTCATCATAAAAGACTATAAATTTCACCCCCTCTCCCCCGACACAAACCCTAAAAAAGAAAGGAAAAGAAAGAAGAATTGATCCTGCGTGCAAATTTAAGTAACAGAGAACAGAGATGCTACCCCGGTGAATTCTTGGGTGATATGCATGACTTGGATAAAGAAGAAAAGTATTTCATGCAATACCATTGGGCACCCTTAGCTCAGCCTTGCTTTCTGAAATAAAAATACAACCGAGTTTTTCAAGTTAGTTTGTTGATGTATCACTCTGTTCCACCTCATCATTCTCATATGATTCAACAAACATTAGAGTGAAATTTTTCTGCTTAAATTCCTGCCTGCAACAGAAGTAAATATCTTACTTTTATAAAATACTTTCCTTAAAGATAAAATACAGTTCTACAATGCTGTTTCAGATGGATTTGCCATAAGTCAGATACCCTTGTTGAAATAATGGACTATGAACATAATTCATCTTGGGAAGTCAGTAAGTACGGAACTTGGTCTTATTAAGGCGTTCTGCTACGAGGTCCAGTGACTGATACAATGAATTGGTTTTCAACAGGACTGTGGCTGCCACCATAAGTCTTCACCTTGACTGAAAAGGCAATTAAGAAAGGAACTTGGAACAAGAAACCCAAACGGAATGCTCTTCTTCTCAGTTCTAACTTAATTAAAATGGTGTTTAACTGTCACTTGGTTAAAACTAAATAAAAATGTGCAATTAAGGGACACCAGTGAGATCTACTATATCTCAAAAACCTCTCTCTGTTAATGCCACTTGATTTTCGCTTTTCCTTCTTGCAGAAGAAGTTCCTTGTAAGGTGTAGTCAGTTTCAGGATGGGGCTGGAAAACTTTCATGTGACATTTTCCCATTTCTCAATCCTCAGCTACTCGATAACCTTAAGTGAGTGACCCTGACGGACATTTTCTGTTGGTTTGAACTGGAGGCATTACCCTGGGACATATTAAAAAACAGTAGTCCATCTTACCTTCTTTTCTAACTAGGATAAGAAAGCCTTAGTCTCTTATGAAAACAAAGGACTTCTTAGGAAGTTAATACAGTTCCATCAAAGGCTGTATCAACAATGCATTTCTGCATGAAAAAGTACCACATGACTTAGAAGATTAAACAACACAAGTATATTATCTCCCTGATTCCTTGAGTTAGGAATCTAGAAATGGCTTAGCTGGGTCATACACTTGAGCGTCTCTCACAGACTACAATCAAAGTTCATCCTAATTAGGATCTGCCTGCAAGCTCATTCAGTGGTCACTCTTGGCCTCCAGCGCTTCAGAGACTATAGCTGGAAAGCCTCAGTTTCTTGCTGATGGTTGGTTGGAAGTCACCTTCAGCTTCTTTCCTAGGTAGCCTCTCCAACACGGCAGCTTATATCACCAAAGCCAGCAAGACAGAGAATCACACTCTTTGTAACCTAATCATAGAATTGATATTATGTCAGCTTTGCTATATTTTCCAAGTTTGAATTAAACCACTAAATCAGTCCACACTCAAGGGAAAGGAATTAAACAGCTCTGTGAATACCAGGAGGTGGGGATCTCTGAGAGTCATCTTAGAAGTCACCTACCACAAGTCAAATGGGGTTCTCAGACTTGAATAATCCCCCCTATCAATGACTAGATGTCAGAGTCTAATTAATTAATCTCCTAATTTTTATAACAAACACAAGGAGTTTTGGAGGCATGGTGGATTACGATCTGGGCTGCTAACTACAAAGTCAGTAGTTCATATCTATCAGTGGCTCTGTGGGAGAATGATGAGGCTTTCTGCTCTCATAAAGATTTACAGCCTCAAAACCCCTATACAGGGTTCCGGTGAGGTGTAACTGACTCAGGGCATACCACCATGACTGCAAAACATTTCCTTTTTTTGTTCTCATTATTCTTCAACATTTTGTAGTATTCCATTGTGTGTATATGCCAAAGTTTGTTGAACTATTCTGTTGATGGGCATTTAGGCCATTTCCAACCTTTGATGTCTCTTATAGACAACATATGGAAGCATCATATTTTTTTAATCTATTCTGTTCTTTATGTCTCTTGATTGGTACATTTAATCCATTCCCATTAAGTATCAATAGAAATGAATTGATTGTTGTCATTTTTATCTGTGGGTTTTTTT
>NW_006408538.1:22542929-22545365 GCF_000296735.1 Chrysochloris asiatica | reverse complement strand
TTTTTTTTAATGTTTTATTTTGAATGATGTGATCATTTACATGGGAGAACATTTGCTTTACATTCATCCTATTGTATATCATTTCTTGCCATGGTTACAATCCCTTTCATGCATTGTCAACCAACCAAATACATTACATCTGGGATATGTTCAAGGTTATATTTTGACTCCTGTGGACTTGCTTTAGGTTTCTTCAGCCTGACCTGAACTTGCATATAATCAATTGATGATCTGTTCCAAAGTTTGGCTCTGGTCTTGCTTTGGCTGATGTTTTGGAACTTTTTCACTGTCTCTTCCCACAGATGCAGTCAGTTTGATTTCTGTGTATTTCATATGATGATGTCCATGTGCATAGTTGTCTTTAATGTTGTTTAACAAAGGTAATTGCAGTCAATAAGTCATTGGTCTTATACAATTCTATCATGTGATCTTCAGCACCAGTCTATCTTCAATGCCATATTTTCCAACTACTGATCCTACCTCTTTGTTTTCAACCTTTGTCTTCCAATCACCAGTAATTATCAATATATTTTGATTGCATGTTTGATCAATTTCAGACTGAAGAAGTGGGTAGAATTCTTCAGTTTCATCATCTCTGACTTTTTTTGGTTGGTGCATAAATTTGAATGATAGTGTTATTAACTGGTCCTCCTTGTAGGCCCTGAGATATGATCCTATCACAGACAGAATTGTACTTCATGACAGATCTTGAAATAATCTTTTTCATGACAAATGCGATGCCATTCCTCTTCAATTTGTCATTCTTTCCATTGTAAGCCATAAGACTGTCAGATTCAAACTGGTCAATAGCAGCCATTTCAGCCCACTAATGGCTAAGATATCGATCTTTATGTGTTCCATTTCATTTTTGACAACTTCCAATTTTCCTAGATTAATACTCTGTGCATTCCATGTTCTGATTTTTAATGGATATTTACAGCTGTTTATCCTCACTTTGAGCTGTGTCCCATCATCAAATGAAGTTCCTGAAAGCTTTACTCCATTCGCTTCATCATGATCATCTCTTTCCTCATCATTATTTTGATTGCCCTCCTACCTGAGGGACTCATCTTCTGGCACTATTTGTTATTGCTATTGTTAAGTGCCATAGAGTCTGTTCCAACCCATAGCAACCCTGCATAGGGTCAGTCGGTGAGCTTGAACCACCAACCTTGTGGTTCAAACCAACTTTGTAGTCTAGCACACAATGTTCTGGTGTTAATCATCCCAAGTCAATAGTCAATATTCTGATGCTATCTGACAGTGTCCCTTTACTATCTATGAGGCTTTCAGAAGGTAGCAGTTTGGAATTCGTCTGCCTCTGCTTCTTCCTAGTCTATCTTATTCTGAAGTTCAGCTAAAACATGGGTGACCCTGCTGGTATATAAAATATCTACAGCATAGCTTTTAGCATCACAGCCATGGGAAAGTCACAGTATGACAAAATGACAAATGATTGGGAAAGGGGCAAGACAGTGTCATAAAAATGACCACACGGTGACTATCATGTGTGGTATTCTAGGCCACTATATAACTCAGAATTATTTTGTAGAGATATATGTTAGCCTTTATTCTTTATTTTCACAGCTGCTTTGTGAAAATAAAGAATTCAGTGAAAATAAAGAATTTGTGAAAATAAAGAATTGCCTTTGCATTCAGTGGCCACAGTGCATAAAATTGTGTATCATTTAACATTCTATGCCAGGCCCCAGGAACACAAGGACTGAACATGAACTGACACATCTGTCCCAACTTGTACTCACACTCAGGACAGACACTCACCCTGATAAAGTCAAGTCCACGGAGCTACATCTTTTACGAGTATAAAGATCTCTACAAGACTTCACATTGGTAAACTGAGTGTGATTACAATTTGGAAATTATCATAGAAATTTAACTAGGATGTGTGATCCAGACATTGGTATTTTTAATCTCCTTATATGCATATGAAAAGTTGGAAAGTAAGGAAGACCAGAGAAGAATCGATGCATTTGAATTAGGGTGTTGGAGAAGAATATTAAAAGTATCATGGACTACCAGAAGAACAAACAAATCTGTGTTGGAAGAAGTACAGTCAGAATGCTCTTTCAAAGTCCAGATGGCGAGAGTCCACCTCTTATATTTTGAGCATGGAGGGACCAGTCCCTATAGAAGGACATCATACTTGGTAAAGCAGAGGCTCAGCAAAAAAGAGGAAGACTCCCATGAAGATTGATGAGCAAAGTGCAGCAACAGTGGGCTCAAACACAACAACAATCATGAGCCTGGGGCAGGACTGGGTTTGTTCGGCTGTGCATACAGCAGCTATGAGGCAGAACCAATTCTAAGACACCTAGCAACAACAACAACATATAGGGATGTAGCATTATTTTTTAATAGCAAAAATCACTGGATTAAAATTTTCAATTATCTGGAGACTGGTTAAGTAAGCCCTTT
>NW_006408538.1:22533985-22541699 GCF_000296735.1 Chrysochloris asiatica | reverse complement strand
GCTATATGTGATAGGATAATATCTATGCACCTACAGGGAAGCCCAGTTAATACTATTGTTCAAATTTATGCACCAACCACTAAAGCCAGTGAGGATAAAATAGAAGAATTCTACCAACGTCTTCAATCTGAATCGATCAAACATGCAATCAAGATGTATTGTTCATTACTGGTGACTGGAATGCAAAGGTTGGGAGCAAAGAGGAAGGACTAATAGTTGGAAAACATGGCCTTGGTGATAGAAATGATGCTGGAGAACGCATGATAGAATTCTGCAAAATCAATGATTTGTTCATTTCAAAGTAAGCACTTTTATCAGTATTAAATTAAATAGTCTGCAGCCTTGAAAATTCCTTTGGTTAAATGTTACCACCCCCTTTATACCAAAGAGGAAGCTCAGGTCAGGGAGGTTCAGTTTTTATTATTATAATTTTTTAACAATGTTAAGTGTCATATAAGCAGAGGCTGGAAAGTTGATCATGACATTGTCAATCCCTGCCTTTTCTATACAATTCCAGTAGTCCTTCAATATGATTGATATATTCAATGCATGGTGGGAGAGCAGGATACTGAACAGCCACAGATGTCCAATTCTGAATATCTAGAACCTGGCAATGGGGAATGAAGGCTAAAATTAAGACTTCAAATCAACTGACCTCAAAATAGGGAGATTTTGCTGGACTATCTGGTTGAACCTACTGGAATCACAGGAGTCCTTAAATGTGAAAAGGGGTACGGAAAAGAGGGGGATGTGGTCATGAGCAAATGGTTGTTGTTGTTGTTAAGTACCATGGAGTCGGTTCTGACTCATAGTGACCCTGCACAGGGTTTCTGAGGCTGTAAATCTTTACAGGGGCAGAAAGTCTCATCTTTCTCCCGCAGAACAGTTGGTAGTTTCAAACTGCTGACCTTCGGGTTAGCAGCTGGATCCATAACCACATACCTCAGGCTTTGAAGATGAAGGAATGAAAGAAGGGGGCTGGGTCAAGGGAAGTAGGTGTCCTCTAGAAACTGGAAAAGGAAGGGGAACAGAATTATTTCTAGAGCCTTCTAAAAGCATATTTCTACTGAAACATTTATTTTAGCCCAGTGAGACCCGAGTCAACCTTCTAACCTACAGACTTGAAGGTAATAAATTTGCATTATTTAAGCTACTAAGATTGTAAAAACTGAAAGTCAATACATATGGGAAGCCCAGACTTCTCAAAACCGCTTTCACATCCCAGAATGAATTGAACAACGTGGAGGAATGAACTGAATATTCATTGACTAGAATAAACCTAAAAAATAGATTTTGGACTATTTTTCTTATGGCTCACCTCATATTTCCATACAAAAAGCACATTTTCATCCACTGAAATGATATAACATATTTTTACTCACTATCTTATGATTTTAATACAAAGAGCACTTTTAATCCACTGAAATGATATAATGTATTTCAGCACACTATCTTAGAATTTTATGCTGCTTTGTGCATGTCTTCATTGGGTTACCTCCCAAATTTGATGATATGTAGTACCTTGAATTAAGGAACTCTGGTAGCGTAGTGGTTACGAATCGGGCTGTGAACCGCAAGGTCAGCAGTTTGAAACTACCAGCTGCTCCGCGGGAGAAAGATGAGGCTTTCTACTCCCGTAAAGATTTACACCCTCGGAAACCCTGTACAGGGTCGCTATGGGTCAGAACTGGCTCGACAGCACTTAACAACAACAACAACAGTACCTTGAATTCCTCTTATTTTTTATGCATTCTTATGCATAGACAGAGTTATTAATTAAGTCCTTTTGAATGAATAGGACATAGCCATTGATAAGTTGACGTTGTTCCCAAATACTTATTTATATCCTGTAGTCTGGGCAATCTCAGCAGAAACTTAATAAAGTGTATTTACTTATTATACAGTGCTCCAGCCTTGGGTTGTTCGAGAGGAAATAAAAGAGTCCTCCAGTTATATGGTTACATATTAATCATTAGACTTCATACTTGATCATAGTTATTTTATTTATTACCATCTTATGCATAAAGTGCAATATTCAAAAGCTCATAGAAGTCACATATATTTAGGAGGTGATAAACTAGGAAAAGTGGGCTCTGTTTCTCTGTGAGACCTTCATTTACTTGCATTAACTAAAAGATGCATTTCTAATGATGTCAAGACATCTCCCACTGATGTTGCTAAAAGACCACAAATTAAATGGCAAGAAATGAAGGCAACCCGTAGTTTTTTGAGAGCAATCTCAGAGCTGGGAGAATTCATAAACCAAGTAAACCTTCTGACATAACTATAAAATGTGGTATAAACCCTAGAAAAAAATGGCCATCTTGAAAGGGTAACAGCACTTTTACGAGAATTCCAACCGCACCATGGCAACATCAACCCGTCAAAGCAAATGAAGGGTAGTAAAAGTAAAATTAAACATGATGAAGGGGACACCAGCTTGCTAACAGCTTTCCAAGCAGTAAAGCTTTCAAATGTTATCTCTTCATTGGTCTGTTCAATCACACAAGCCTGCTACCAAGCTTTATCATATTATGTATCTTTCTCATCACTGCAGCCTGCCAAGGATTTGATGGACTTGCCTGTATATCCACAAAGGAGGGAGACAGGGCTCTACGCGACTGCACAGCCCTTTCCTGCGTGCTCTCCTTCTTGGGTAATTCTTCTCTCCCATTGTCCTCTAGCGCCCTTGTTCTAGCGTCTCTCTGACATCAACAAAGGTTGCAGTGCAGCTCTGTGCTTTGGGGCCTAAAAATACATCAAAGTTCTATCCAACCCTCAGTCACCTAAGAGACAAGCTTAGCTGTGACTCTGACTTTGTCCTCTCTTTGCTTCCAAAAGACATCATCCTTCCTTCCTCCTGGTCTTTTTCCCTCCCAACTAATCCCCCTTCTCCACCTCCTCCAACCTCCAGCAGAGAAAATTGTGAAGGCATTTTCATGTGTTAACGGATGGACTAGCTAATCTCCTGGTCTGAATACACTTTCTCCAGTTGCAAGGACCCAGAATTTTCAAGGTCACATTTATTTACTGACCTACTCAACCACTAGGGAGTCAGGGCAAAACCCTAACCCTTTCAGAGGGCTAACCCCCCTTTCTATTTCCTAGTTCTAAACAAATAAGGTTCCCATTCATTGTGTGAGCAGTGTTTGCCCAGCCAAATTCTTCAGCTTTTTTGTTTATATGAGTTATTCAATTATATGGGAACACTAAAGAAAAACAAATGATTAAACACTCAACATAGACTTCTCATAACCTACACAGTGACTGAAATTCTCAGGAAAAAGGTTGTTGTTTTTTTTTTTTTTTTTTAAAGCTGAGATGTCATGCTGTGGTGTTTATAAATAGGCATGCAGGGGGTGAAGAGGAAGAAGAGAAGCCAAGAAAAGAAAAAGCAAAGTTGCTGGGGCAAAATAGCTCACAAAATTGTCATGTTTTAGTCCAAGTTTGTATGTAATTGAGATTCTTTCACTACTTCAGGCCAGTATTTGAAAATGCTGTCCTTTTTCTCTGACAAACATTAAAGTGCGTTCCCAGTTAAATCTGCGTCTTTGCTTCATTCATCCATTCAAAATACTTAATGAGCCTCAACTGTTTGCAAAAAAAAAAAAAAAAAAAATGGCCTTCGAATGAATGTGCACTCCAAGAAAAGGCAATGCAGAATTTAACCACATCAGTATGGATGATAAAGGACCATATTTGCTGTGAGCAACCAATTTTATCTTTGTACATTTCTGTTTACATCTGCCTCTTAATGAGTCCTGTCTTGGGAATTAGATTTGCTTGGCCCTAACCTTCAGCCAGGAAGCCAGGTATGTCTGTCTTTCCTACTTTTCTATCTTTTATTCAGCCCTTATTCTTCTCTATCTCCTATTCTACAGTTGCTTCTGAAAGCACAGTAGCTTACTTGGGGAAATGTGACAGTATAAATAAGCTCATCATTACAATAAGAGCTGACAAAGATTCTGATCAATTAATCATTTGGTATGACTGTGTGCTTGGTGTTGTGGGTTACTGGGCTAGGCTGCAAAGTCAGCTTGAACCTCTAGGTTGGCAGTTCTAGCTCACCAGTCACTCCTCGGAAACGCCATACAGGGTTGGTATGGGTTGGAACCAACTTAACAACAAATATAAAACATACTTTACTTTTGTGTTTTATTCTTCTGCTCCGCTAATTCTAATATAATCAAACCAATCAGTCAGTGTGCTTACTAAAATTTAAGAATGTGGTTTATGATGTCAAAGTCAACACACTCTGTTAAAAAGAAAAGTGTAGGAATGGAGCCCAAACACTGTAAAATGGTCACTGTAACATTAGCTCAAACCATAGCTCCTATTCCTTACCCCTGCTCCCACTGTCTCATGCTTTAGTTATAGCTGTGCTAGGAAGGAGCATATAGCCATTTCTCCTGCTATGCATACCAAAACTCCTTGTTCTCTAGGAAGGGGCAAGTAGCCCTGAAAGGCTTTTGTGGTTTACCTACCTTTCTATGTTCCTCATTCCACCCTTAACTGCCCTAATGCTTGTGAAGCTTGTAAAGCAACCTAGTCCACATGCCTGAAACATAAAAACCTCACTGTCCATCCACTGCCAATGGAGTGGAACCTAGTCCACACACCTGAAACATAAAAACCTCGCTGTCCATCCACTGCCAATGGAGACAGCTGTCCACGTCCTGGTTAGTAAATTGCCCTGTTGGCAAACCATCTCTTTTCTTTTCTGTAGTAAATGGATGTTTCTCAGATTTTCCTGGTCATTTTTTTTTTTTAGTCTCTCAGCAAATCTGTATGCAGAAAGCTTGTCCCTTCTGGGCCTAAACCCCAACAACTGGTGAGCCATATTGAAAAATTCTGGAGTCCCAAGATGAGATAGGAGGGAGAAAGGACACTGCAGGGGAACGCCCAGGATGGCCACTGGCCTCCATGTTTGGTCCTTTAGCACTGTTGTTAGAGATTTGGGGACTGGTACATGAGTACAGGGATACCCCCCAAAATGCCACAAGGGTTGATAGACTCCTATTGGGAGTTGGTGTCTGTAAGGCTAAGAAAGACACTAGGGTGCTTGTTGTTTCAGTGGTCTGGCCCTGCTGGCACTGTCCATGGTGCTAGAAGGTGGAGCTGGCTGCTCAGACAAAAGCAGAGATTGAAAGATGAGGGATTGTCATAGGCGGTGCATGCCAGCACCACAGAGACCATGGCCACGTGCCTTTAAACATCAGACTGCACCTTAGAAACCCTGGCTTGTCACCTAGGAAAGTGAAGGGGTGGTGCCCAACCAGTCATCGGGTGTGCACTATAATCAAGAAGGTAGATTGGGACCCCAAGTGATGGGACCTGCTGGAATCCTCGACTGAGTCAGAGGAAGAAGATTGGAGGGAGGAAATAAATGTTCCTGATTTATTTCCTGTTGGGCCTGTTCCTGAGGCCCAACCAGTTATGGTTACTAAAATTAAAACTGACCAACCCCACCCATTTGGCATGAGTCCTGTTGATCTGCCAGCCCCTGAATACTGGCAACTCACAACAATTAGGGATGCCACATCTGTTGAGTTGGTAGACCTGTTTATTTGGTACAGACAGAAAGGGAAAGGGAAGGAGTCTATTGTGGCTTAGCTCCAATAGACTCTATGTCCACCTGTGGGATATAGAGGGCATAGTGCTCATGGATCTTGAAATCTCCAAAGTAGCTTTTGTAATTACTCCCCCCACACTGCGGCAGTGTCTTCAGGCAGCACTGAATGAGTCCCAGGTAGTATTTATTTTCGTTTGTATTATAGCCACCTGTATGACTGCCTGGTTAAATGAGGAAGACATCCCAGTCTTCCCCACATGATGGACAACTATGGAGGAATTGCAGGAAGTAAGTGGGTACCTGAGAATGAAGTATACTGTGTGTGCAGAGCATTATTGGTGCCCTAATAATGAGCGTTAGCATCTCTTTCCTTTAGCATCTTTTCCTTCTTTCTTGTCTTCTCAATGACTTTTTTCTTTCTTCCTGTATGATGTTTTTGATGTCATCCCACAACTCTTCTGGTCTTCGGTCTTTAGTGCTTAATGTATCAAATCTGGTCTTCAGATGATCTCCAAATTCAGGTGGGATATATTCAAGGTCATATTTTGGCTCTTGTGGACTTATTTTCTTTTTCTTCAGCTTCAGTTTGAATTTGCATAGGAGCAATTGATGGTCTGTTCCACAATCTTCCCTGGCCTTGTTTTCACTGATGATATGGGATATTTCCATAGTTTCTTTCCAAAGATGTAGTCAATTTGATTTTTGTGTATTCCATCTGGTGAGGTCCATGTGTATAATTGTCTCTTATGCTGTCTAAAGAAGGTATTTGAAATGAACAAATCATTGATTTTGCAGAATTCTATCATGCGTTCTCCAGCATCATTTCTATCACCAAGGTCATATTGTTCAACTACTGATCCTTCCTCTTTGCTCCCAACCTTTGCATTCCAATCATCAGTAATCATCAATACATCTTGATTGCATGTTTGATCAATTTCAGATTGAAGAAGCTGGTAGAATTCTTCTAGTTCATCCTCACTGGCTTTAGTGTTTGTTGCATAAATTTGAATAATAGTGGCATTAACTGGGCTTCCCTGTAGGCACATGGATATTATCCTATCACAGACAGCTTTGTACCTCATGACTGACCTGGATATGTTCTTTTGACAATGAATGCAACACCATTCCTCTTCAGTTTGTCATTCCCGGCATACTAAACCATGCAGTTGTCAGATTCAAAATGGCCAATTCCAGTCCATTTCAGCTCACTAATGCCTAAGATATTGATGTTTATGCATTCCCTTTCATTTTTGACAATTTCTAATTTTCCTAGATTCATACTTCATACATTCCATGTTCTGATTATTAATGGATGTTTACAGCTGTTTCTCTTCTTCATTTTGAGTTGTGTCCCATCAGCAGATGAAGGTCTGTGGGCTTTACTTCCATGGGCTTACTCCATTTGTGTCATCAAGATCAACTCTACTTTGAGAAGGCAGCTTTTCCCCAGTTGCATTTTGAGTGCTTTCCAACCTGAAGGGCTAATTTTCTGGCACTACAACTGACAGTGTTTTTCTGCTATTCATAAGGTTTTCAGTGACTAAATATTCTAAAGCAGTTCATCACTCCTTCTTCCTAGTCTGTCTTCATCTGGAAGCTCATCTGAAACCTGTCCACCAAAATATCCTGCTGGTATTTACAATACCCGTGGCATAGCTTCCAGAATCACAGCAACTCACAAGCCACCAGAAAATGATAAACTGACAGCAAATGGAAGAAATAAGGAGGTATGAGAGCTGAACAGAAAATTTTTCTAAGGTCAGCTTGAGAAGATAAAGTCAGAGATTACATCAAAATGTGCAAAGATCTGGAGTCCAAACACAGTCAGCATTTCTCACGGTGAGGGAACTGAAGAAAAAATTCAAGCCTTGACTTTCATTATTGAAGGATTCTCTAGGCAAATTATTGAATGATGCAGAAAGCAATAAAAGAAGATAGAAGGAATATACAGTTACTGTACCAAAAGGAAATGGTTGATGTTCAACAGTTTCTAGTGGTAACATATAATCAAGAGCCAGTGATACTGAAGGAAGAAATCCAAAGTGCATTGAAGGAATTGGCAAAGAACAAGGCACAAGGATTTGATGGAATAAAAATTGAAATCTTTCAAGAAAGGGAGGCGGCACTGGAGGCACTCATTCA
>NW_006408538.1:22524497-22525829 GCF_000296735.1 Chrysochloris asiatica | reverse complement strand
TCGAGAAGATAAAACCAAATACTATAATAAAATATGCAATGATTTAGAGTTGGAAGAACACGGTCAGCATTTCTCAAGCTGGGGGAACTGAAGAAAAAATTCAAGCCTCGACTTTCGTTATTGAAGGATTCTCTGGGCATCCAGTAAAGAAAGGGAGCATTTGTGATGGGACTCCTAAGGCAGACTAGCCTTTTAATGAGGTTAAAGCAGCAGTAAAGCAGATACAGGTTCTTGGGCCCATAGCTCTAGGGCAAGAGTGTGAATTGGATGTCACCAGCTACACAGCAATGTATGGCTGGGACCTGTGACAACAACAGGGTCAATGTATTCCTTTTAGATTTTCAAATTAACCATGGAAAGGTGAAGTAACCTGATGTAACCTGATACAGCTCTTTAGAATAGCAATGTGTACAATGTACAACAGCTTATAGCTTGTAGAAGACACCACAAAAGGGGCCCCTGTTCATAACAGTATGAACACACTTCCCCATTCCTTGGTGGGTAAATGTCTTTGCTAAACCCCAGTTGGGAGTGACCCACTCCAGCATATTGGCCAAATGGTAAGCATATTTACAGTACAGAAGTGTCCTCTCACCAAGTCCCTTGAGTGCTGAGTTACATCAGATTCTTGGACCGGTCACCTACATTACCAGTGGAAAGCACCAGCTGCCCACAACAGAAGGACCTCCACAGGAGAGTCACATACAAGAAAGTATCGGGCAAAACAAAAACAGCCGACTGATTGACTACTACAAGAACAAACAAATTGTTTGCTGTGGTGCCATCAATGCAAGCAATCAAGTACCTTCAGGATAAATTCTCCTCCAAGACTGAAACTCAAAGGGAACACATGAATAGGCATGTAAGCTCGCTGGCAACCATGTTGGTCTACTTGTTAGTAGAAAAGGGGGAAAGGCATCAATGAAGATAAGGGCTGAGTTTGACCATATTCCACAGACTCCTGTCAACTTTGAGATGAGAGAGAAAGGAGGAAGGGTGGGTTGGTCCTTAGTGTAGTGAGACTTATAGACTCCTGAGCCCATGGACAAGGACTTATCCATGGAGAGCTATAACTGAGAATGAAGTGTCCAGCTGATATGAAGCGAGGGGAGATACACAAGAACACCCAAACTGGCAGATAGTACCCATTTGACCTAGCTTTGATGGATTGATAATCAGAACTTGACTAGAGGAATATAAAGAAATTTATATTATAAAGGAAGCAAATGTAAATGGGTACAATTTGATGAATTTGACCTATAATTATGGATGTTATTCTTATGTGCCATGGAGTCGGTTCTGACTCATAGTGACCCTGCACAGGGTTTCCGA
>NW_006408538.1:22517889-22523379 GCF_000296735.1 Chrysochloris asiatica | reverse complement strand
AAGAAGAAGAAGAAGATATTGGGCAAATTCTTGGTACACCAATGGCTCAGCTCAAGGCAACTACCCATGGTTGATGGCTGTGGCTAAGTGGATTGACCAAGGTATGGGGCAGTGTAGCCAATGGGCTGAGTTGAGGAACGCTTGGATAGCACTGATACACAAGCCCAGTCCCATAGTCCTGAGCAAGGACAGCTGGGCAGTGTACAAAGGACTAACATTAGGGCTAGCACACTAGAAAGACCAAAAGTGGCCAATGATTCATCAAGCCCTCTGGGGTTAGAACTGTGGAAAGATATCTGGGCATTGCAGAGTTCCATATGTTAACCCATGGCCCCTTCACTCCACTAGGGAATACTCAGACATGTACTAGCCAGGATGTGGGACATATAACACACAAGTGGCTGAGCAGCTAGATAAAAAAAACATGTACAAGGTCCAGGAATGGGCAGGTTGCCTGGGCACTGTGTGGTGTTTTCATCTCCCATACAACCCAACTATGGCTGGACTAGTGCAGTAGATGGACGGGATCCTGAAACAAACTCTATGGTATGACACCCGCACATTACAACAGTGGGTCTGACGTCTACCAGAAGCTCTACAGTATGTCAATAAATATCAAAAGCAAACTTGACCCAGTGCCTACAAACTGCAGGGACCTCAGAAGGTCAGGAGAATCCCAATATCTATCAAATATAACTGCTCCCTGCTGATGCCTGAAGACACTCACAATCTTCTCAGAGTCTAGCTGGGGCTTACTTCACAAGTAGAGGAGACAGTCTGAACAGTCTATGAGCCATTTCCCAACATTTCCAGTGAATTGTTCTGTACAACTCCAGTCATGGAACTATACTTGCTCCCACATATTCTGAATGGTACGAAAGCAACTTAATGTTACCTACTGTCCGGGTTATGCTGTGTGGGATCGTCTGGGGCAAATGTCGCCAGTACATATCCAACTGAACAAGGTAGAGTCCCTGAGATAACACCCATAATATGGGTTGGCTCCCCAAACAAGCATGCCACCGAGTCATTTCAATGAACTCCTCTTTGTGGTTGGGTACACAGGACAATGCTAGGGTTGGAACCTTCCCCTCACTCTGGGACTCTGGACATGTGGGTCTCATGGATGTCCCTGCCTACCCCACAACTAGATAGATGCACCTACTACCATTTACAGATGGCTGCCCATTAAACACAGTCACAGGGACACCATGTACTACCATCGGTCCAAATGCATCTCCTGATGTTTTCACCCCTTTGCATTCCTGGCCCCAGAGTCAAGTAGAGGCTCTAGCAAAAACATACTGCAGCTGCTCTAAAGCAAACCCACCACACTCTTACTTTGTTATCAGCTGAAACAGAGCAAATGTACACAATAGTGTTGCAAGACCACATGGGCCTAGACATTCTCCTGGTTGCTCAGGGAGGCTCTGTGCTCCCGCTCATCTTGAATGCTGTGTGTATATACCTGATTATCACCATAACATTTCCATGGCTGTGTAAGAGATGCTTGGCCACATTTCTACAATCAGCACGGCACCTTATTTTCCTTTCAGTTTTGGGGATCTTGTGTAACAGGTAGTGCTTTGTTGGTATATATTGTTGCTGTGATCTTTGGTTACAATTCTCCAGAGCCCAGGTCCAAGGGATCATGCAGAAGACCAGTAATAAGATTGTAAGGGCTATTTAGATTGGTGGGGCGGAGTGTAAAATCTCAAAAGTGCTTTGGGTTAATGAGATGGACTGCAAGGTCAACTTGAACTGCAAGGTCAGTGGTTCAAGCTCACCAGCCACTCCTTGGGAACCCTATACAGGGTCACTATAGGTTAGAACTGACTCGATGACACTTAACAACAACAACAATGTCAACTTAAACCATATCTCCTATCACTTTCATCTCATGCTTTATGTCTACATAAGCAAGGAAGGGGCAGACAGTCCCTTCCTTCTGCATGCACACTGAAGCTCCTTGTTCTCATGTTTTAGTCATGCATATGTCAGGAAGGAGCTCACAGTCTCCTCCTCCCCTATGCATGCCAAAACTCTTTGTTTTCTAGGAAGGGGCAGGCAGTCTTGTATTTTGTGGTTTTCCTACATTTTTCATGTTCTGCATACCACCCTTAACTGCCCTGTTGTATGTAAAGCTTGTATATCCCATGATAAAAAAGACCCTAGCCCACTCCGTTCATACAGAAAAACTTCTCTGTCCAGCCAGCCACCACTGGAAACAGCTGTTCACATTCTGGTTAGTAAGTTTCTCTGTTGGCAAATCATCTCTTTTCTTTTCTATAATAAACTAACATCTTTCATGTTGGTCTCTGGTTTTGTTTTTGATCTCTTGGCAACTATGTACACATAAAGCTTCTCTCTCTGGGCCTAAATCCCAACAAAGGGTAAAGACTGGATTGTAAAAATTGATGACTGAAAGTAGGGATAAAGTCTAGATAAGATGTTAGTAAGTGCCATCGAGTTGGTTCCGACTCATGGTGACCATGTAATGGGCTTCTGAGGAGAGGCTAGTGAGTTTGAACCTCTGACCTTATAGTTAGCAGTTCAGTGCTTAGCTTATAGTGCTATACCAGGACTCCATATGAGTAGAGAGCTGTTATTCTAATCACTGTCTCACCACTTTGTTCTGTGGACTTGGACAAGTTACTTTTATTTCAAAATTTTAATTCAAAATATAAAGACATGGGTTGCCAAGAGTTTTAATCAAGTCCATGGCACAAAACAGTAACAACAACATACATCTATATCTCTAGCACCATGTGAATGCTTTTTACTAGGTGTTAAAGCTACAAAATAAATGGAGCAGAGTCCCTTCCTCTCAAGAATTCAGTCATTGAGACAGAAATGAAAGGTAATTATAGTACAGTGTGAGAAATATAACAAGAAGCTAGATACTAAATCGAGTCAGGGCACAGAGGAGAAATCAGCAATTTCAGAGTTATAGAAAGTATGGGGGGGTGGGGGCAATATTTGTGCTGGGCCTGATAGTCTTCCTAGGAGTTCTCCATGTCAATGGGAAACGATGGGGAAATGGCAGAGTATTTGATAAGTCTTAACCCAATTGTTCATACAAGTCAGTGCTATCTTATAGTAAAGGACTTTTTGGGAGGCGAGGGAAGTACCCAGCCATCCTCAGCCTATTAGAATTCTAAATGTTCTTAATATTTGAGCCTATTTGGGCTTTGGTGTCTTCCACAGGATTTTTTTTTTGTGTGTGTGTGTGTACCATGCTGTCTTAAGTCACCACGGGATAGAACTCTCTGAGCAGTGAAATAGAAGATCTGGTCTTTACTCTTGGCTTCTGAGAGTGTCTTTAGGGCAAAAGGCAGACATATCTTGTGGTCTCTGGGAGGGACTACTCATGAGATTTAGTAAGGGGCTTTCGGTCACAGTGGACTTGGAGACAGTGAAACCATCTGGGCAGTTAATCACTCAAACATCCATAATTAATGAAGTCCCCAAATAAATTCTGGCCACAGGGGCTTGGGTATGTGTCCCTGGTTGGCAATGTTCCATGCATCTAATTGCATACCAATGTCAGGACAGCAACGCATCCACAGGAGCGGACCATTGGAAGTCTCCTAGCTCTGACCCATGCATTTCTTCCTTTGATTGATTTTACTCTGTATCCTTTCCCCCAAATAACCTGTAACTACGAGTATAAGAAGGATGAGTAAAATCATTACCTGTTATTGCCGGTGTGGCGCTGTGGGTTAACGTGTAAGACTGCAAAGCCGTTTGAACTGCAAGATTGGTGGTTCAAGCTCACCAGCTGCTCCTCGGAAACCCTATACAGGGTCGCTATGGGTCGGAACCGACTTGACCTCACATCACAACAATATTTCTTTGTATGAATATACCACCCAGAATCATTGAACTATAAGGAAGGAGAATTAGTTTTATAATAAATTGCAAGGTTTCCCATTCCCCCCCAAATAATTACATCATTGGGTTAATGCGCCAGACTGTAAAAGCCATTTGAACTGCAAGGTCGGCGGTTCAAGCTCACCAGCTGCTCCTTGGAAATCTTATACAGGGTCGCTGTGGGTAGGAACCGACTCCATGGCACTTAATAACAACAACAACAACAACTATGTTTGAAGGTTCAGGTTACTCTGTTGTTATGTTATGTGCCGCGGAGTCAGTTCTGACTCATAGCGCGCTGTACAGGCTTTCCGAGGCTGTAAATCTTTAGGGGAGAAGAGAGCCTCATCTTTCTCCTGCGGAACAGCTGGTAGTTTCGAACTGTTTGACTCTTAGGTTCCCAGCCCGATTCGTAACCACTACGCTACAGCTTCAAAAACATTGCTGGTTGTCAGTGGTTTTTTTTTGTTTGTTTGTTTTGTTTTTTTAATTAAGTCATTCTGGTGATGATTTAAGTGCCACACTGTGGTGCTAACTTACATTCTAAAGATGTTGAGTACTTTTTTCATGCTCATATGGCCATTCAAATATCTTCTTTTGTGAAGACTGTTCATATCTTTTACCCAACTTCTTCTTTTTTTTTTTTTAAAGGGAGAGTTTAGTCAAACCTCCTCTCTCAGTACAGGGAAACACATACACAGTCTTGCACATGCGCAAATGCACGCATTAGTTCCTCCTTCCATTTCCACCCCTTGCCCAGACTCAAAAGAAACTGAAGAAATCATTTCTGAATAAATGTTGGGTGCACTCCTCATTTGCTGGGCTCTGCCAGCAGGCAGCAGGATTTGAGGGCTTGTTAGTAAAGCCTGGCCCCTTTGTGAGATGTTTTCAGAATGATTGATTTACAATAAAGTGGTTCCTGGTGGGTGCATGCAGGTGGAACGGATGCGGATCGATTCCAGTGGTGCTAACTAATCAGCTGTTTAAACTGGCAGGGAGAGTGCTCAGTGACAGACACAGTGCGACCATCATTTTCCTCCTAAGATTACAAATTAACTTGTTCAGGGTTGCTGGAGTGTGTGACACCAGGGGCCCAGCCTCCAAGGGGAGGGCGCAGTGCCTCCTGGGAGCCTCTCTGGGCACTGCCTTTCCTTTGAGGCAGGAAGAACAGGAGGAAAGACAACTTCCGGAAGCTGGGGGGGTTTCCATCCTCACTGGGGTGCGCCCCTTTCCCTTTTTTTTTTTTTAGTGGTTTGCCTGACCCCATCTCAGAACCTCCTCCCCCTTTTTCAACTCCAGATGAACACACAGGAAACCAACTTCTGCTTATTCCATCCCCTCTGCTTTTTAAAAGCATTCAATATCCCCAAATCCCATTTCTGGCATGAAGAGGAGCTATTATTTTGTTTTAAGGTTATGTTGTTTTTGCTGCTATGGGGTCAGTTCTGATTCATGGTGACCCCGTATGTGTAGAGTGGGATTCCTCTCAGGGATTTTAAGCCTGCGATATCTGGTTTGAAGCAAATCACTAGCCCTATCTCCCAGAGGCGCTTCTTGACTTTGAACCACCAACCTAGTAGTTGAGTACTTAACAATTTCAGTCACTCAGGGGTCCCT
>NW_006408538.1:22504152-22516274 GCF_000296735.1 Chrysochloris asiatica | reverse complement strand
TAACAACAACAAATGTGATGGCAGGGGTCCTGGTGTGGCACGGTATGATAATCACTTGACTACAGGGTTGGTTTGATCTGCAAGATCGCCAGTTCAAACTCACCAGCCACTCCTCGGAAACCCTACACTGGGTGGCTATAAGTCAAAGCTGACTTGGTGATGCTTAACAACAATAGCAACAGTGTGAAGGCTGGAACTGTGGTTGCCTTGGCAAAGCCAGACCAAATGATTTCTGGGCCTTATCCTGCCTGCCGGCACGATGTTCCCCATTCATACTCTATAGGGTTTCTGAGGAGTGATTGGTGGTTTTGAACTACCAACCTTGTCGTCAACAGTCCAAGGTTTATCCTACATTGCCACACAGGAGCTACAATTTAGGGATTACATCCCAGAAAGCCTGAATTAGCAAAACAAATAATATATAAGGATAAGTAAAAATAAATAAATAAATAAATACTGCTACTAGGGTTCTGACTCATATATTCTTGCTCCCAATATAATGTGTTTAAACGTGTCTCTACAGGCAGTGGATGGCTGCAGACAGTTATTTTTGTAATGCACTTGTCTTAGTCTCCCTACTGTATCTTCCAAAAGGAAGTCCAATTAAACAATGGTTTATGAGAGAATTTGCTGGGCCAGTTAAAGACAAGGCAGAGAGGTTAGACCAGAGGGTTATGGGTACTGGTTTTTGAAATTCCAAGTAATTCCAAAATCACAGAACAATATAATTACTTATCAAACAGAACAATATCATTACTTACAGGTGTGGAGCTGTGGGCTCTAATGCGTCAGACTGTAAAGTCGCTTGAACTGCAAGGTCGGTGGTTCAAGCTCACTAGCTGCTACTTGGAAACCCTTTACAGGGTCGCTATGGGTCAGAATTGACTTGAGAGTACTTAACAACAACAATATATAATAGGAAATCTGCAGAACAATATAATTACTTTCCCATGCAAGTAAAATATTGCTGAAGATTATTGAAAAACAATAGCAACAGTACATGAACGGAAAAATGCCAGAAACTCAAGTGGGATTCAGAAGAGCACATGGAATAAGGGATCTCATTGCTGATGTCAGATGGATTTTGGTTGAAAGCAGAGAATACCAGAAAGATGTTTATTTGTGCTTTATTGACTAGGCAAAGGCTTTCAACTGTATGGATGATGACAAAGTATGCATAATGTTGCTAGGAAAGGATATTCCAAAACACTACCTTGTCCTCATGAGGAACTTGTACATCGACCAATAGGCAGTTGTTAGAATAGAACAAGGGGATACTGAGTGGTTTTAAAATCAGGAAGGATCCTTTCACCATGGTTTTTCAATCTGTAGATTGTTGGTGTTGTTAAATGCCATCAAGTCACTTCTGACTCTTAAGTGACCCTGCATGGGGTTTCTGAGGAGCAGCTGGTGGGGTTGTGGCTCAAACTGACCTTGTGGTCCAGTGCATAATCCTGCAGTGTCACAACACTGAGCAAATAATCGGGAAAGCTGGATTATATGAAGAGGAACATATGGAGTTGAGGAAGACTCACTGTGATGTGCGGAGGCTACAACCTTGGTAGTTGAAAGCAAAGAAGGTTTAAAATACTAACTGATAAAGATCAAACACCATAGTCTTCCGTATGGATTGCACTTCAGTGTAAACAACACAAAAATCCTCACAACTGGACCATAAACAACATCATGATAAATGGGGAAAAGATTAAAGTTGTCGGACTTCAATTTGCTTGGATCCACAATCAATGTGCATGGAACCAGAAATCATGAAATCAAATGACATATTGCCCTAGGCAAATCTGCTCTTTAAAGTGTTTAAGAGCAAAGAAATTAGTCTGAAGATTAAGGTGCACCTGAGCCAAACCATGGTATTTTTCAGTCACCTCATATGCTTGTGAAATTTGGACAATGAATAGAGAAGATTACAGAAGAATTGATGCATTTGAATGACAGTGTTGGAGAAGAATATTAAAAGTACCATGGACTTTCAGAAAAACCAATAAATCTGTGTTGGAAGAAGTACAGACAGAATGCTCCTTAGAGGCCAGGATAACAAGAGTTTTGTCTCTCATACTTTGGACCTATTATCAGGAGGGAGAAGAGCATCATGTTTGATAAGGAGAAGGGTGGGCAAAAAAGAGAACCACCCCCAACAAAATGGATTGACACTGTGGTAGCAAAATGGATTGACACTGTGGTAGCGGCAATGGGCTCAGAGATTGGCCTTTGGTTGTCATAACAACACTTGGTGTAGGATTGGGGAGTGATTTCTTTCTGTTGTGCTTAGGGTCGCCATCTTCTTTCAAGACAGATTTGTTTGTTCTCTGACAGTCCATGATACTTCCAATATTTGTTGTCAACACCGTAATTCAAATGTATCGATTATTCTACAGTCTTCCACATTCATTGCCTAACTTTTACATGTGCATGAGGTGGTTGAAAATATCATGACTTGGGTCAGGAGCACCTTAGGCTTCAAACTTATACCTTCACGCTTGAGCATTTTAAAGAAGTCTTGTTCAACAGATTTGCCTAATGCAAAGTGTCATTTGATTTCTTGACTCCTGCTTCCATGAGCATTGATTGTGGATCCAAGCAAAATGAATCTTTGTCATCTTCAGTCTTTTCTCCATTTATCATGGTGTTTGTTCTTAGCTGTTCTGGGAGTGTTTCACTGGGAAACCTTACACCATCTACCCTACAGCCCTGATGTTATTTAAAAGAAACAAGAGGATCCCAAACTGTGGTTTTGACGTGATGTCAAAGCATGTACAGTTCATTTGCAAACTGTTGTTGTTGTTAAATGCTGTCTAGTTGGTTCCAACTCATAGTCACCCGGTATAGGGTTTCTGAGGCTGTAAATATTTACGGGAGAAGAAAGCCTCATCTTTCTCCTGTGGAGCAGTTGGTGGCCTTGAATCGTTGACTTTGTGGTTAGTAGTCCAGTGCTTATCTTACAGAACCATAGCTCTATCCCAGGATGGATTGTTGTTGTTGTTGTTATGTGCCATCGAGTCGGTTCCGACCCATAGCGACCCTGTATAGGGTTTCCGAGGGTGTAAATCTTTACGGATGGATTAGAGATCTGGAAATGCTTCCTCCAGAAGATTCTAGAAGTAGGTGGAAGATACAAGAAACAATAGCTGCATGTTAATATTTTTGTCTACTAGCGGTTTCTATGATTTTGTAGCAATATGTGTTTTTAACTTACTCTCATATTTGTTCTATTAGTTTTCCAGAACAGGGTTCCAGTATTAGAAGGAATATCTGTTGATACACTCCAAGTCAACACCTCAAAAGGTTATTTTTAAAAATTTCCTTTCCAGAATTTGATAATATTCTAAATGCTTCTGGAGAATAGACAGGCAAAAGCAGCCAATGTAATCAATCAGATATTAAAACTTATTGTAAAGTTTCAAAAATTAATTCAGTGTGGGCCCAGAAATAAACAAATAGAGTAGGTGGGTTTGTAATTGTTGTTAAGTGACGTCATGTCGGTTCCAACCCATAGCGACCCTATATAGGGTTTCCAAGGAGCAGCTGGTGAGCTTGAACCACTGACCTTGTAGTTCAAACGGCTTTGCAGTCTGCTGCATTAACCCACAGCGTCACACCAGGATTCCGGGTTTGTAATAGATTATAGTATTTAAAATGTAAAATATAATAAAGAAAACAACAAAAACATGTAGCGGGGGGATGGGACAGATTAGTTAATATATGGCTCTGGACCAATAGGCTAGTTACTACTAACCGAGGAGAAATATTTGTAATTCATTAACAGATGCTACCCTCCAAAATAAGTAGCAAACATTTGAAGATTTAAACGTAGAAATTCAAAACATAAAAATTTTCAAAGCATTTAGATGATTATGGGGGAGGGGAACTACAGAATGTTCATGGAAAAATTCCTTTATCTTTTAATTCCACTTTTCTATGAACTTATGGAAACCCCTTATATTTGGGTCTTAGGACTAGGAAAGACACACTAAATAAAAGAGCAAAGGAAACATCAGAAGTGAGAATTTTCATGAATTTAACATGTAAACATTCATTTCTGTACATATACAACACAATTCAAAGAATAAAAGCTGACAACCTATGAGGAAGAATATTTGCAACAATTTAAGACATGGAGCTAATATTACTCAACATATAAACTCTTGTTCAAATGTGTGATGTATTTGAACCCATTGTGGCCTTGTCAGTGCGGTCCCAGGAATAAACAAATGAAATAGGGGGAAATGGAAACGTCCCATTGGAGACTTCCCTTGCATTGGGTGGTCCTTCACTTTACTAAACATGAGTTTCCTTTTCTAGAAATCTTTCCCTGCTGTTAACATCCAAACTAAGAGGGGAAGTCTCCAACCATATTCTGTGATCCACGGGGCTCTCAATGGCAACTTTGGATAAGCCAATCAGCTGGTCTTCCTAGTCTGTGTCAGGATTTCATATACCAGCAGGGTCATCCATGGTGAACAGGTTTCAGGGAAGCTTCTAGAATAAGACTAGGATGAAAGGATAGCATCTAATGGAAAGACTGCATTTAAACGTTAACTGGTCAATTGCTGGAGATTGAATCAGATTCTAATGAACATTAACCACCCCCTCCCCCCCCCCACAGACACCTCTGGTGTCTTTGTTGTTGTTGTTAAGTACCATCGAGTCAATCCTGACCCATAGCGACAAGGTATAGGGTTTCCGAGGAGAAGCTGGTGAGCTTGAACCGCTGACCTTGCAGTTCAAACAGCTTTGCAGTCTGGCGCATTAACTTGTGTCTTGGAGAGGAGTAAATTAATCTTTTTGAAGTAACACAGAGAACTCTGTTCTGCTTAAGGATGGCCTGTTCTCAAGGGAAACCATTTAGCCCAACTCCAGTTTTCTCTCTCCTCTACCATTCTTGTCTTATCTAAGGGATTATTTAAAAAAACAAAAACAAAAAAGTGAGAAGCACTTGTTAAAGTCATAGTCTCTGGACTAAAAGACACAATCAAAGGATCCTAGATTGCTTCCTTCTGCCCCCACCACATCAATTTTCCAGTTTCCTTAGCCATCATGGAGACTCAAAAGTGTCTCACAGAGCTATGCTCCATAGAGTTTTCCAATGGCTGATTCTTCAAGAAGTAGATCACCTGGGTTCCTTCTCCCCTCACCCCTGAGGGGCCTGTAGGTAGACTCAGACCACAGAACTGTGCCAAAGTTTGTGTTAATAACAAGCATGTTAACCCTTTGTACTATTTAGGAACTCTTCCACATCAATGATGGCGTGCCCTGGTAGCACAGTTGATTATGAAATGAGATGCTAACCTAAGGTCAGTAGTTCAAATTTACCAGCCCAGCTGTTCCACGGGAGAAAGATGAAGCTTTGTGTAAAGGTTTACAGCCTTGGAAAACCGTTGCTGAGTTAAAACTGACTCCACAGCATACAACCACTGCTACTACCACACTCGTTAATGAGTCCTGGTGTGGCTCTGTTGGATAAACACTGGGCTCTTAACCACAAGGTCATGAGTTCAAACACACCAATTGCTATCAGAAATCCTACATAGGGTTGCTAAGAGTCAAAGCTGACTCAACGGCACAAAACACCACCACCACGTCCATAGTTCTCCAGGCCTTTTCCCCTAGTTTCTTCTTAGTCTAGAAGCTCTTCTCAAACTTGTTCAGCATCATAGCAATTTCTTACTAAGAATTACTCATAAGAAAATAACCAGCTACACAATATTTTATGTACAGGATTCAGCAGTGGCCCTCTTAGAAATTGGGTCAACCATGAATGAACAATAGGACCAACCCCATTCCCAGAAAATAAGGGCTAGACTTGAGGGTACCTTCAAGCAAAGATGTCAGCTTGAGGACTAAGGTGCACCTGACCCAAGCCATGGTATTTTCAATATCATGTGTGTGAAGGCTGGACAGTGAATAAGGAAGACCGTAAAAGAATTGATGCTTTTGAGTTATGTTGTTGGAGGAGAATATTGAAAGTGCCATCGGCTGCCAAAAGAACCAATAGATCCGTTCTGGAAGAAGTACAGCCAGAGAGCTCCTTGGAGGCCAAGATGGCCAAACTTTGTCTCTCATACTTTGGACATATTGTCAGGAGGGAGCAGTCGCTGGAGAAGGATATCATGTTTGGTAAGGTGGAGGGTCAGAGTAAAAGAGGAAGACCTCCAGTGAGATGGATTGGCAAAGTGGCAGCATCAGTGGGCTCGAGCGTGGCAACAGTAGTGAGGTTGGCCCAGGATCAGGCAGTGTTTCTTTCTGCTCTGTGTAAGGTTGCTATGAGTCGGTACCAACTCGATGGCACCTAACAACAACAACAACAGCAACAACAACAAAGAGTTTAAGGGGCAGGGAAGTAGAAGTGTGGCAGAGACATTGGCAAGGATTTTTCATTTTGCTTTCGATTCCTTTCGGAAACCATATTCAATAGCTACTGGTGTTTTCTCCTCTCCTCTCTTCAAAACTGGTCCCATGTTTCTAAGAAACACCTACGGATGGCATCCACACCAAGGAATGCTAAGACTAAAGTGCTGATTCTACAGTTAATCAGTGTTGAGCTTAGCACACCAAAGCCACTTCCTTGGTGGGGAAAATGCTACAAATCCCATGTGATGACAAGACTAATACACAAAGCTCTTTCTCTGACTCCTCTTTAGCATAATAATACTTGAAGTGGACAAAATAAAGTCACATTTGCTTTGGTCTTTTTGGTCAAAGGTAATTTTATTTGTACTAAAATCTATAGCACTGAGTGCATGGGAACTGACATGAAGGATGGTTAACAAGATTGTCAGAGAGCGAGTTGTTGTTCTAATTGAGTTCACATTGCCTAAATGGCTGTATTTATATCCAAAGGTATGAAGATAGCTCCCACACAGATCCCTAAGATTAAGAGAAGTAGCAGAGGTTAAAAGAGAGAGGAAAAGGTAATATGTGATTTTCTAAACAGGACCAAAATGACAAATAATACAAGCTGATTTATGAGTATTGAGGAGAAAAGGCCATTCTCTCCAGGATCCAAGATGAAGCCAGGAAGAAAAGATCATGACATATCAGCTATTTCCATATATATACACACACATATATGGTAGGAATTGTACCTATATCTTGCTATGGCATTTGACTCAAAATATCTTTGTTGACAAATAAAAGCTAGTATATTAGTTCAGAAATGTTGCTAGTACCTGGTGAAAGATTGTCCCCAATAACGTGGATTCGTGTGTATCAGTTTTAAGCTACACGAAGATTTCTACTTAGGGATCTTCAGAATAACTTTGTACCAACAAAGGTCAGCCATGATGCAAAACAAGCTTCTAACATTTCGACCTTTACTTGTTCATTAGGGACACATCATCAGGAAACACCAACTGCTAGAAAAGTGCATCATATTTAATAAAATAGAGTCAAGGAAAGTGGAAAACCCTCAGTGAGACGGGCTGGCACAGCAGTCAGAGCAATGGACTCAAGTCCTCAACCAACATGAAGAGAGTGCAGAACTGGGCGGCATCTTGTTCTGTTATCAATGAGCTTGCCCTGAGTTATAGCCTACTCCACAGCAACTAACATTGTGTAGCGCAAACACCTTAAAGAACCTCAGTCATATCTAGGATAAGTTAAAACTCTACATCTTATAATAGTAAATCATTAAATGTCTCACAATATTTTCAAAATTCATATGATCTGATGTTTTACTAATAACAAAAATCATAGTGATGAAAATGATTTGCTATTATTATTATTTGTTTGTCTCAGAATTGCCTGAAGTCAACAGTTCTTGGGCCAAAATGTACAGCCTCCTTGAGCTATCTAAACTGAGTTTGCATTTCTTACTCCTTATTGTACTCATTCATGCAAATCTAGCTTAGCCAATAATCATTAACTTCAACCAATGGAAAAACAAGGCTCAAGATTAAAAAAAAAAACCTCTTCAGTAATTGAAGGAAGTAGATGAACTGGATCTAATTATGAAGTAATTATTCAAATTCTGTGAAAATAAGAAAGATATAAATATTGTCTAGCTATATCTCATTAAATGAGTCATTGATCTTGTATATATCATTGTGTTCATAACCTTCCAATCACCTGGACCATGTTAGGAAGTCAAGCTTTAACAAGTAGACAATAATTAAAAAATAAGGTTATGGGTATCAATTACTTTGTACTTACACTTAATGAATATCTCATAATGCACGTGGTAACTAGATAGAAAATATAGTGTTATTTTACATATTACTTAATAGACTATAGAAGGGAAGAACTTTCTCCTTTTATAGTTATTCATTTAACAAATATTTATGTGTTCACTCTTAGGGCCCAAGGGTGCATCTAGGCACAGAGAAGAACAAAACTTTTAAATACTAAGAAATTTTGAGGAGCAATAGATGCAGTAAAGGATGATGCCTGAGAAAGAAATTGACTAGTGGCAGAGCTACTTCATTGTGGCGATTCAGTCAAGAAGTGAGGTCAGTCAGTCATGTGCTGATCAAAGCAGAAAGTTCCTGTCACAGGGAGGCAAGACAAAAGTCCTAAAGTGGAATGGTGGTGATGGTGATGGTGTCCCATGGTGTTGGTTCCAACTCTTAGTGACCCTGAATAGGATTTCCAAGGCTATAAATCGTTATAGGAGCAGAAAGCCTCATCTTTCTCCCACGGAACAGCTGGTAGTTTCATATTGTGGACCTTTACGTTAATAGCCTAACTCATAACCACTACGCTCTTGTAGGAGCAAATTGAGTCTCTCTTGGCTGGAGTGTAGCAAAGAGATTAGAGCAAATTTAGTGGACGTTGTGTGGAGGGCAGGGTTTAGTTCATATAGGAACTAGTACTCCAAAATCAAGAGTTTATATTTCAGTCTGAGCAAAATGAGAAGTCTTTGGAGAATTTAGGGAGGGGAATAAGAATAGAGATTGTTGTTAAGTGCCATCAAGTTGGTTCTGACTCATAGAGATCCTGAACAGAGTTTCCAAGGACTGCCTGGTGGGTTTGAACTGTGACCTTGTGGTTGCTTAGCAGTCCAGTCCTTATATTACAGTGCTACACCAGGACTCCAAGAATGGAGGTGGGGAATAATTATGGAATCAGTTTGAAAACTGTTAACATCATTCTAGGGGAGAAATGATGTTAGCCTGCATTAGAGAGGCAGCTGGAAGATGGAGAGAAGGAAAGACATTCCGGATATGTTTTGCAGGTAGTGCTAACAGGACTTGATAATGTATAGTTGATGTGGAGTGGGAGGAAAGTGGAGCAATCCAAGATGGCTCCTAATGAAAGGACTCGAGTGGAATTAGTGGGTGGTAGTGTCATTAACAAGGAGCTCTGGTAGCGTAGTGGTTGTGAATTGGGCTGCAAACTGCAAGGTCAGCAGTTCAAAACTACCAGCTGTTCCGCAGGAAAAAGATGAGGCTTTCTGCTCTAGTAAAGATTTATAGCCCCAGAAGCCCTATACAGGGCTGCTATGAGTCAGAACCGAGTCCATGGCACATAATCAACAAAACAAGCATCACTAACAAGGAACTCGGGTAGTGTAGTGGTTACCAGTCACGCTGCTATCCTTAAGGTCAGCAGTTCGAAACTACCAGCTGTTCCACTGGAGAAAGATGAGGCTTTCTGCTCCTGTAAAGATTTACAACCTCTGAAACCCTATGCAGGGTTGCTATGACTTGGAACCGAATCAACGGCATATTGTTGTGGTTGTTGTTAAGTGCCATTGAGTCGACTCCAACCTATAGCGACCCTGTATAGGGTTTCCTGAGGAGCAGCTGGTGAGTTTGAACTGCCGACCTGCAGTTCAAATGGTTTTGCAGTCTGGTGCATTAACCCACAGTGCCACACATTACTACCACCTGTTGTTAAATGCCGTCAAGTTGGTTCTGAACTCATAACAACCCTGTACAGGGTTTCTGAGGAGTGGCTGGTGAGCTTGAACTACTGACCTTCTGGTTCAAAGCAATCTTGCAGTCCAGCGCATCATACTGGGATTCTTTACAGAGTGGGGGACTTTTTTTGACAAGATATATTTTTCTAACTTCTAAAATGCTTTTTTCTAAGAGGCTGTAGCTATGAACCACATAAAAACTATTATCAATATTTCTGTTTATTCTAAGAAAATATTCTAGATAGCATTTCTTTCTCTATCTTTGCTTATCTTTATGATTGGAACATACATTAGAGATTGGCAAACTTTCTGAAATGGCAGAGGAATTTTAGACTTTGTAGTCTCTATAGCAAGTGCTCAACTCTAATGCAGTGTGAAAAGAGTCGTAGATGAGACGTAAACACATGGGCCTGACTGTGTGCCACACAACTTTGTTTATGAAACAGATCGTGGGCCAGATTTGGCCTGCAGGTTATAGTTTGTTAATACTAAAGATCCCTAAGCAAGGCAATCTAGAAGTGGGGTGGAGAATTAGGTTGTGAGAAAAAAGAAGCCAAATACTTATTTGTTGATTTACTGGGATACACAGTGGAAGCTATAGTTTTCTTTTATTTTATCTCTTCAGTCTTATTTCCAATAATTCCCTGCTTGTGGTTTCTTTGGGGAGACTCCTCCCTTACTCCATGGGCTACTGATAAGCATATAAATTATGGTGTTCCACTTTCTGACATATTGGTAGGCCCGGACTTGTTGGTGCTGTTGTTAGGTGTCATGAAATCGGTTCTAATTCATAGCGGCCCTGTATAGGGTTTCTGAGGAACAACTGGAGAACTTGAACTGTCTACCTTGTGGTTCAAGCTAACCTTGCAGTCCAGCACATTAACCTACAGTGCCACACCAGAACCTGAATTAGGCAGGCTGAACTAAGTAGGTCCTCTCCCTGGTCACAGTGATTGGCTTAGGGATGGACACTTGACCTAAGCAAAGCCAATTAGAATCTTCACTGAGTTTGAGTTATGGAAAGTAGGAGAGAGTTCTCTTGACTGAGGGATTGTTAACAGAGAAGGCTGAAGATCAACGTTTAGGCTCAGAACAATGCTAAGCAGACATAAACAGAGTCAAAAGTTGTGGTAACTTTGTTTAGGAGCTTAAATCCAGCTGTGTCTAAAGCCAGAGACATGCCTGACCTTTTTAATTATGTGAACTGATAATTTCCCCTTTTTTGCTTAAGCTAGTTTGAGTTCTGGTAGCGTAGTGGTTACGAATCGGGCTGCGAATCTTAAGGTCAGCGGTTCGAAACTACCAGCCGCTCCGCGGGAGAAAGATGAGGCTTTCTACTCCCGTAAAGATTTACACCCTTGGAAACCCTGTACAGGGTCGCTATGGGTCGGACCCGACTCGATGGCACTTAACAACAACAACAACAGTTTGAGTTGGGCTTTCAGCAGTGGTAAACAAAAGATTATAGACAAAAACATTACTTAATTGAATCTGAAAGGAGAAAGCAAAATGCAATTCCTTGACATTGTTAGGAATAAAGTCAGACATTATATCCACTAAGTTCAACTTAGAAGTAGCTTTATGTTTAAGGTAGAGAGAACCAATGCTAAGTTGTATTAGTTTGGGGCAGAGTTACAATTTGAATGGCTTACTCCAAACATCATAATATTTATATTATAAAACCCAGTTATCATTGGGTAAAGTCTGACTCTGGACAATCCCATGTGTGTCAGAATTGAACTGTACCCCATGTGTGTCAGAATTGAACTGTACCCCATGTGTGTCAGAGTTGAACCGTACCCCAAGTGTGTCAGAATTGAACTGTACCCCATGTGTGTCAGAGTTGAACTATACCCCAAGTGTGTCAGAATTGAACGGTACCCCATGTGTGTCAGAGTTGAACTGTACCCCAAGTGTGTCATAATTGAACGGTACCCGATGTGTGTCAGAATTGAACTGTACCCCATGTGTGTCAGAGCTGAACTGTACCCCATGTGTGTCAGAATTGAACTGTATCCCATGTGTGTCAGAGTTGAATGATACTCCATGTGTGTCAGAGTTGAACTGTACCCCATGTGTGTCAGAGTTGAACTGTACCCCAAGTGTGTCAGAGTTGAACTGTACCCCATGTGTGTCAGAATTGAACTGTACCCTGTCGGGGACCCGCCTCGACATAGGGGTGCGGTTCACGAGGATTTGGTTCATGAGGAGGGGAGATCCAGCGGCGATAGGGATAGCGAAAGAATAC
>NW_006408538.1:22500068-22503652 GCF_000296735.1 Chrysochloris asiatica | reverse complement strand
AACCTTTAGTCTTGGCTTTAGGAAAATATCACATTTATTTGTGGATTTTCAAAGGCTCCGTGTATTAATTTAATATATATAACTGAATATTAAGATGAAAGCAATTTGCCATTAACTGCCAGTGGCCTCATTTGTTACACTCGGGCCTATAGGGCCTTGAACCTCTGACCAGTCTTACACGGTCCGCAACAGTACCCCATGTGTGTCAGAGTTGAACTGTACCCCATGTGTGTCAGAATTGAACAGTACCCCATGTGTGTCAGAATTGAACTGTACCCCATGTGTGTCAGAATTGAACTGTACCCCATGTGTGTTAGAATTGAACTGTACCCCAAGTGTGTCAGAATTGAACTGTACCCCATGTGTGTCAGAATTGAACTGTATCCCATGTGTGTCAGAGTTGAATGATACTCCATGTGTGTCAGAGTTGAACTGTACCTCATGTGTGTCAGAATTGAACTCTACCCCATGTGTGTCAGAGTTGAACTGTACCCCATGTGTGTCAGAATTGAACTCTACCCCATGTGTGTCAGAGTTGAACTGTATCCCATGTGTGTCAGAATTGAACTGTACCCTATGTGTGTCAGAGTTGAACTGTACCCCAAGTGTGTCAGAATTGAACTGTATCCCATGTGTGTCAGAGTTGAACTGTATCCCATGTGTGTCAGAGTTGAACTGTACTCCAGAGAGTTTTCAGTGGTTATGATTTCAGACATAGATCACCAGACCTATCTTTCAAGGACTGATGTAGAAAAACATTAAATGAAAAAATAATGAAACACACTATTTGCATTTCTCCCCCTATTAATATTGTTGAATTAGTCCCCTTTCCCCCTCCAGGACTTTTGAAACTGAGGGAGAGAATAAAGATGATTCTTGAAGCATCAGAAAGATAGCTGAGCATCAAGACGTTTCTTCAGATGTAGTATATAAACTGGTAGGCAATCAATTATGGGTGGGCTTTAAAGCTGCTTCAAAACTTAACATGGAACGTTTCTAGCCGAATTGTCCATAGGTTAAAGCTGAAAAATGTTGGATTTTTTTCCTCCCTGCTTTAAGAGACCAGATTTCATATGTACACAGGAAATGTGGAACCCGAAAAGTGTCCGTTTCCATAGCTCTAAGGCTGTGTGGGCCTGACAAGAAGGTAAGAAAGCGACGTAAAATCATCATCAACGGTTCATGCTGAGGGATCTCTTCTTGAGAGCCATATGGAGACAGAAGAACAAGAGGGGTTTCTTCCTAGGTGGAAAAAGGTGATAATTAAAGACAATTTGTAGAAGAAAATTAATAGTGATGGACTTGAATCCTTTCTAGCAAATGTAAATTTCAAAGCAATTTTGTGTGGAGAAGTAAAAAGCTGTAATATATGGCTGAGTGGTATATGCTGACAGTAATGCTCCTCTTGTACAATGAGTTATTAAAGACTTTCATCCTGTGGTTTTCAATAATGAAAGGAAGGCAGTTTGGGGGGTGTTTTCTGAGATATGTCTCTTGTGGTGATTTAGCTTGTGAGATCAGTAGGCTATCTCAACAGTGGGATGGAAAAGGTTACATTTGCTAAGGAGGAAAAAGACAAAAATGTGAGCAACATGCAATTATAGGAAGATGTATTATTTCCTCTCTGATACTCAGCAACTATGACCTTCAGTAAGTCATTGAATTTCTCTGGGACTTGGTCTCCTCATCTTGTCCCAGGATCTTGCTCATGTTTTTTTCCAACTCCAGTAATCCATGGCTCCTTCTTATAATGCATGCCATTGTCATTGTTGTTTTTGCTAAGTGTTGTCGAGTCGATTCCAACCCATAGTGACCCTATATAGGGTTTCCGAGTTCATGGTGAGCATGAACTGCCGACCTTGCAGTTCAAATGGTTTTGCAGTCTGCACATTAACCCCATTGTCATGGTTGTTGTTCTTATGTGTCTTGCAGTCGGTTCCGACTCATTGCGACCCTATACAGGGTTTTAAACCTTTACGGAGGAGAAATCTTTACGGGAGCAGAAAGCCTCATCTTTCTCCCGCGTTTACCTGTTGTAAGATATTTACCTGTGGTAGTTTTGAACTGCTGACCTTGAGGTTCACAGCCCGATTCGTAACCACTACGCTACCAGAGCTCCATTGTCATTAGGTGCCTTCAAATCAGCTCAACTCATAGAGGCCTACAGATGAAAGAGTACAGTGGTTCTGCATCCTGGGTCAGCTTGATGGTCATTGGCATGTTTGAGTCTATTGCTTTCGTTGTTGTCATGAACCACCTCATTGAGGGTTTTCCCATTTTCATGGATCACAATGTTTTTTTCTAGTGCTTGGGTTTTCCTAACGACATGTCTCCAGGAGCCCTGGTAATGAATTGGGCTGCTAACCTCAAAGTTAGCGGTTTGAGTCCAACAGCAGTTCCATAGGAGAAAAATGAGAATGTCTGCTCCCATAAAGATTTAGAGCCTTGGAAACCCCCTACCGGGTCACTATGAGTAGAAACCTACTGGGCAGCGCTTAACAACAGCAAAGTCTCGCCAACTTTGCTTTTAAGGTGCATTCTGGTAGTATTTCTTCTAAAATGGATTTTTGAAAACCTTTTAAAAAAATTACCTTATTGGAAATAAGCTTTTTTCTTTCCCTTTTTATTTCCATAAGAAACAACGGCACATGTTGCATAGAGTCATCTGCCCACTCCGTTCACATATTTTTTACACAATGGACCTCAGGAAAACAGAAACAGGACTATGAAAGAGGAAAGAGATTGCTTTTAATAACTTGTTTACAAAGCTCCAGAGGGCTTAAATATAGGGATGTAATATTTGATGTGCTGTTGTTAATGTTAAGTGTCCTTGAGACACTTTGAACTCATAATGACCCTGTACAGGGTTTCCAAGGAACAGTTGTGAATTTGAACCACCCACCTTGCGGTTCAAACTGATCTTGCGGTCCAGTTCATTATCCACAGCACCACACCAGGACTCCAATATTCGATAGATCACATTTTTATAGATCTTAATAAGTGATGCATGATTATATAAGTACCTAGATAAGTCCTCTCCAGTTCATAGAAAATTAGGTATCTGATGAGGGGTGGAATTGCTAACCCGCGGGAAGGTTTACATCACCAATGACAAACGCACTGGCACTTCTTTTGTCTGGCCATAAAAAGATAGCTCAATTTCACATTGACATTTGTTGAGTACTTACTATGTGCTGATATATTGTAAGATGTTCAATGAACGATACGAATCATTCAAATGAGTGAATGATTCATAAGTAACTGAGTAGAATTAGTTCCCCTTTATTATATTTGCTGCAAAAGAAAGTCCCCATGACTAACAATTTGTTGCGTTTATTTTTTGCACATCAGTATTATCAGGAATAATCCTAAATTTTATTATGAGAATGCTCCTACCCTACTCATAAACCTTTAGTCACTCTTCACCAACAGAGTGTTTTAAATATTAAATGTAATGTGTCAATATTGGTAGCATAGTGGTTATGAATCGGTCTGTGAACTGCAAGGTCAGCAATCCGAAACTACCAGCTGTTCCATGGGAGAAAGATGAGGCTTTCTGCTCCCATAAAGATTTACAGCCTTGG
>NW_006408538.1:22497877-22499318 GCF_000296735.1 Chrysochloris asiatica | reverse complement strand
TCATATTTCACACATATTGTCAGGAGGGACCAGTCACTGGAGAAGGATATCATGTTTGCTAAGGTGGAGGGTCAGAGAAAAAGAGGAAGTCCCCAGTGAGATGATCAGCAAAGTGGCAGCATCAATGGGCTCAATTGTGGCAACAATTGTGAGGTTGTCCCGGGACCTGGCAGTGTTTCGTTCCGTTGTGCATAGGGTCTCTATGAGTCGGTTCCAACTCGTTGGTACCCAACAACAGCAATAATCACAAGGTCAAGGAGCTTTGGTAGCATAGTGGTTATGAGCTGGGCCGCTAACCTCAAGGTCAGCAGTTTGAAACTACTAGCCATTCCACGGGAGAAAGATGAGGTTTTCTGCTCCTGTAAAGATTGACAACCTCAAAAACCCTATACAGGGTTTCTGTGAGTCAGAACCAACTCCACAGCAAACCACCACCACGACAATCACTAGGTCAGTGGTTCAAAGCCACCGGCCATTCTAAGAGAGAAAGATGAGCTTGTCTACCCCATAAAGAGTTATTCTCAAAAGTCCTATGAAACAGTTCCACTCTGTTTCTAGGAGACTGACATGAACTGGAATCAACTCAGTAACTGTGGGGTTTGTTTTGTTTTTTCAAAATAATACTAATTTATTTATTGCTCATAAATGTGGAATCTGCTTGTCAATTTCTGTAAAAATATTGCAATTTTGACTTAGATTTCAATTAATTTCTTTCTCACATTGGGTAGCATTAACAACTGCCATCTCATTGCTCTATTTTTGTCCTGACAAGTTTGTCAAGGACTTACCTGTTTTATGGGTCTTTCAAAGTGTAAGCTTGGGATTTTATTGATTCTTTTTCCTTTTCTTTTTATCTTTATTAATTTCTTCCTTAGGCTGTATTTGGGTTAATACTTTTGTTCTTTTTGTAGTTTCTTGAAGACATATTCTTGTTTGTTTGATGTAGTTCATGTTTTTCAGTCAATTCAAATATAAATATCATTTTTATCCTATATGCCTTGGCAGGTAGTATATTTTTTTAAACACATGTTTTTTTTAATTCCAAAAGTTTAAAAAATATCAATATTTCATTCTCTTACATATGCTTTTAAGTTCATTCATTAATTTAAAGTTGTCCATTTTTAGAAATGTTTTGTAAAAGTATAAAGAAGGATTTCTTAAAGTATATTGTGCTGTATTTATATTTTAATAATTAAGTATAAACCATGAGAACTTACTATTTAGCATAAACACTAAATTTATGCTTTTTGTTTTACAAGGTTTTTTTTTCTTCTTAGTGTTTTTTGTGGATGTTTAAAAAAATACATAAAAAATTTTTTGATTAGCTCTGTTGTTATGTGCCATGGTGTCGGTTCCGACTCATAGTGACCCTGTACAGGGTTTCCGAGGCTGTGAATCTTTACGGGAGCAGAAAGCCTCATTTTTCTCCCACAGAACAGCT
>NW_006408538.1:22494597-22497272 GCF_000296735.1 Chrysochloris asiatica | reverse complement strand
GCTATGGATTTTGGGGAGTAACACCACATAGGTGCAGTATCATTTGCATCATATCATACCAAGGGTATGTGCTAGCAATATGAATGATCACATATGAGGAGCAACTAGATCATGTAACAAGATAGTGTTTGTAGGTTGTTGTTGTTAGGTGCCATCGAGTCGGTACTGACTGCACAGCAGAAAGAAACACTGCCCGGTCCTGGGCCAACCTCACTATTGTTGCCACGCTTGAGCCCACTGATGCTGCCACTTTGTCAATCCATCTTGCTGGGGGTCTTCCTCTTTTTCTCTGACCCTCCACCTTACCAAACATATCCTTCTCCAGTGAATTGTCCCTCCTGACAGTATGTCTGAAGAATGAGAGATGAAGTTTGGCCATCTGGCCTTCAAGGAGCATTCTGGCTATACTTCTTCTAACACAGATCTGATGGTTCTTTTGATTTGTAGGTTACTCCACTCTAAAGGCACCCTCCCGCCCTGTTTCCTTACATTAGGTTTTGGAAGGAAGCAACCTTGCCTCTTGCGTTTTTGCATTTGTTAAGTGCCTTCAAGTTGGTCGAATTCATAGCAACCCTGTGTAGGGTTTCCGAGGAGCATCTGGTGGGTTTGAACCACCAACCTTGGGGTTAACAGTCCAGTGCTTATCCTACATTGCCACACAAGGACTACTGATTAGTTCCAAGAAGTTTGCTTTTCTTTCTGCTTTTTTGTTTTTGTTGATTATCTGGGGCTCTCTACAGGGATAATCATGTTATTTGTGAACAAAAACACATTGTTGTCTTTTCCAATTTGTACTCACCCCCCACCTCATTTTATTATATTAGTTAGAACTTTCAGCAAAATGTTGAATAGAAATGGTGAGAAAAGACACTTGCCTGGTTCCCAAACTTAGTGGAAATCATTCAGTCTCTCACCATTAAGTATGATAGTAGCTACCGATTTCTTTCTTTCTCTCTTTCTTTCTTTCTTTATCATTTCCCAGGTTAAGGAAGTTCTCTCTATTCCTAGTTTTTCTTTTTGAGAGTTTTTATCATACTTGGATATTGAATTTTGTCAATTGTTTTCTATATTTATTGAAGCAGAATCCTCTTCCTTGAAACTTGATGCCCTGTTGATTTTGCTTGTGGCTATTTCTTTGTTTTTAAATCAGTTAAGAGGTGGCTACCTAGAAGAAGTCTCCTTCTAGGTGAGAGTATTGTCTTACTGAGAAGTTTCTCTGGCCACCCTGGAGAACAGACTTTTGTTACAGAGAAGAATCTGGGAGTTGCATTAATCACGTCTCTTCCCCCTTGTCAGAGCCACAGGCGATTTTTCTTGGATACTCATTGTGAAAAGCAGGTGGGGTAGCTGGAAGGAAAATTCAAGAAGGTCTGGAGGCACTCTTCTGATTGGGATGGTGGTTATGTGCTGGGAAGTTGGTCCCCACTCATAGGGAGTCCTGCACAGTTTTGTGAGGATGTAAACCTTTATGGAAACAGAAAGCCTCATGCTTCTCCTATGGAAAGGCTGGTGGTTTTGAACTGCTGACTTCAAGCTTACCAGCCCGACTTGTAATCACTATGCTACCAGAGCTTCTTGATTGGGATGAAGCCAAGAATTTCTCTGTTTCTCAAGCTAGTCATTACTTATTGTTGTTAAGTGCCGTCGAGTCAGTTCCGACCCATAGCGACCCAGTATAGGGTTTCCAAGGAGCTTGAACCACCGACCTTGCAGTTCAAATGGCTTTGCAGTCGGATGCATTAGCCCACGGCGCCACACCAGGACTCCCTAACCTCCAGCAATTTGTCAAAACTACCAAGGAAGTAAGTGGCTTTTACTGCATGTGGCTTTCAGTGGTGTCTGTTCCAGGCAAGCAGGTTCTGTATCTTTCTCTTTCCTTCACAACCTCTCTGGTGGTTTCGTGCTGCTGACCTTGTGAATCACAGCCTAATTTCCAATCACTAAGACACCAGAGCTTCTCATCAAGAGTCCTGGGGTGGCGCTGTGGGTTAATGCACCAGACTGCAAAGCTGTGGTGCTTTAAAAAGAAAAAAAAGGTCCAACAAAACCAGCGGCTTCTGAAGGATCTTCTGGGTCAGCTAAAACAAGACAGCGATTCAGCTCAGAAGGCTATGGACACTGTTGTTGTTTTCTAATTACAACAGGATCATCTTGATAGGTTTCCTTGCAGGATACAGGATGATCATGGGGCATATTAGGAAGAAGTTTTATGAAAGTGAGGAGCTGCAATAGTGAGAAAAACCCAACAAAACAGGCAAGTTGTGCTAAGGAAGTTTTCTTCATCATAAAATATATCTACTCTATCGAGGCTAGCAAGAGCTGTCTTAGGAGAATTTCATTGGGAAACCTTGCCCCATCCACTACACAGTTTTGACATTAGCTCTTCAGACTTCTTTTTCTTGCCCAAACTGAAAAAAAAAAACAAAACCAAAAACGCATTTAAAAGGAACACAATTTGAGTCCCTCAGGGTTTCCCAAACTGTTGTTTTGAAGTGATGTAAAACCGAGCTCAGATTCTTCGGGCAAGTGAAGTGCCATGGAGTTGGTTTGGTGGTGCTGGTAGCATACAGCGGAGTCAGTTCTGACTCACAGCGACCCAGCATAGGCTTTCCGAGGCTGTAAATCTTTACAGGAGCAGAAAACATCATCTTTCTCCCGCAGAACAGCTGGTATTT